>NC_092540.1:5797045-6100075 GCF_037038585.1 Patagioenas fasciata
CGGTTAATCTGCTGCCACACCACTTGCCTTCAGGGTCCTTTTCTCCCTTGCCCACGCTCAGGGACTCACCAGCCTTTGTCCAACACTATTGCCTCCTTCCAAGAGCCCGAGGGAGACTGCATACTGGCAGGTGGATCAATGACTTTTTCATCCTTTGCTGCTTGATCTAAATCTGTCTTGGCTTGAAAAATCTCTCACTCCACCTGGATTCAAGCGTGAGCTGTTTGGCTGAGCACAGGCAGCTCCCACTGCCAAATATTCCAGGGTGAAACAGGAGGGAGCTGGGAGTGGAGGAACAGCCAGGCTCTAGGGCAGTTTGGTAGGGGCTTGCAAAACAGAAACCAGCTGAAGATGGATGTTTGTTGTTGGAATGAGAACATACAAACATTTCAGAGGAAGAGGAAGGGAGGGGAAAGATGTGTGATAAAATATGTTTGCTCTTTTGAGCAAACGGGAAAAAAGAAAAGGAAGTTGCCCGCAAGAAAACTTGGGTTGATTGAGACTCTTAGAGAAGAAAAACAGCTGAGATCAAAATCAGAATCTTACAGGAGAAATTTCTCTTTGTCATGAGAACAGAAGTTCAAGTCCAGATGGTTTCCTCTATTGAAGGTTATGGCATAGCTTCAGATCACGTTGCCCTTACTTCACTTGGCACTTCCAGTGCAGGATGGTGCTGACCATTCTGGGTCCCTTTTAGCACTTCATTTTGCATTTGCATTGAGGCTTTGGATATGGAGTCACTCTATAATCACAGCAAGAGGTGCCACAGGAACCCTGTGCCCCATAGCTCTGCTGTGAGGGGACGGCGTGGGGAGAAGGGATACACTGAACGTGAGGGGTGATGTGAGCTGCCTGGAGCTCTGTTGGGGCGCTACAACAGGACCCCTTGTCTGAGCTCGGACACGCTGAGCTGCTGTCACACAAGTCAGGCAAGGAGAAAGAATAGAAAAGCAATCACCTACTGTGCTTATATTTGGCTTTAAAATACTTAGTTTGGAGGCAGAGTAATGAAAATCATCAGAAGGATGTTCTTTGTTGGTGAGAAAACTATGAGCGACCAAAAAAAGAGAGTTATAAAAAAATTTGCTGTCCAAGCTGAGCACTAGAGTTGTTACCCAACCACATGGCAATAATAGAAACAAGAGAGCTGGGAAGGTAAACACTTGAAAAGATGTTCTCTTCTTCCATCCTGCCTGTTCGTCTCCCCTGGTAAACAAATTTTAACAAGTGGAATTGCAACATCTCCAGTGTTTGTCAATTTGAGCTCAGCCCACACGGTGTTATATTCTGCCCTGTAAATTACAACTGGTTTGATAGCAGCTCAAGATACTTGTTTCTGGGCTATAAACAATCCTCTTGTGATGCAAAAACACGAGAAGTCTTTAAGCCCTTGCTATTCCTATTGGAGATAGTGTCCACTACTGTCCTCAGTAAGATCAACGAACTTTAAGAACTGTGCATCTCCCTTTGCAGGACAGTCCCATGGAGCGAGGCTGGTTTTGGAGCTGCTCTCATCTGTGACATCCATAGCTTTGCCCAGGAAGAAGCAGGACGGTCATTGCTTTTGTGTGGGCTGTCGTGCAGACCGTTCTTCAGATATGCACCTCCACTAGAAAACAGTGGTCTCTTTGCAGAAGAAGCTCTCACGACTGACCCCTGGCAGACAATTTGCCCCGTGTGCTCCTGCAGCAGCACAAACACCACCACGTAGAATCATAGAATATCCTGAGTTGGAAGGAACCCACGAAAATCACCGAGTCCAACTCCTGCACCCGCACAGGACAACCCCACAGTTCACACCGTGAACCCGTGCCCTGTCCTGGGAGGCAGCACGAATTACAGTGGCTGCAGAGTAACAAATAGACACATTTGGCTCAGACAGGCTGGGGAGGGATGAGGGACACGGACAAGAGCGGCTGCCGTGCACTTTCTCAGCCTGTCAGCACAGCAGCATGGGGGTTTCAGATGCTCACTTCTCAATGAAAAATATTTTATGCCAGAGAAAGAAGATGCTTTTTGTAAAAAAACTCCTTTGCTTCATAGAAATCATTAGACATGAAATACTCAGGACTATTTCTGCTTGTAGATGCTAAGACACACTGTCCTGAATAGATCAGACTTGGAGTAAGATCTTCAGTATCGCATTCCCATGAGCCACCCTGAGCAAACAAGCCGTCTCCCTTCTGCCATCAGCAGCGCAGTGCCAGCATCACAGCACATGGAGCTCGTTATCAGAGCTGGGGAAAGGATGCTGCCAATTACCGAGACTCACAGATTTAATGATGAGTGATTTACACGAGGCTCTGCTTGCTGCCACCCTGGTTAGAAACCTGAAGCAGCAATAGATGGGAATTCCTCGACAGAGGTGTAATTTATCAGTAGAAACTGAACCCCTTAACTCGTTCCAGATTGAGGGCTGTAAATTCTGATGTTGGTGCTTTGTGGTGGTGCGGGATGATCGCCCACATCCCTCCCAAAGGCCCAAGGTGAGTGCAGGAGGAAAAGCACATCTGTGCACCTGGGAAGGTCGTGCTCTCAGCCGTGTCCGTAAGAATTAATTGGGCCCTGTAGGAGAGACTCCCCTGTGCTCCCCTACACCTGCTCTTGGCTCTCCTCCCCCAGCTGCTCATTTTAATACGTCTCAGGCTAGAAGTTTGCTGATACTCATGGTAGCAGCCAGTTCTTCTCAATGTGGGTGCACATTCAGAGGAATCCACACGTGCATCATCTGCATCCTGGAAGGGAAAGTGTCCTCCCAAACTTTACCACCAGCTGGGCTGGCTGTTGGGAGCGTGTGCTTTTTGGATTGGGGGTGAGTGTGGAGCAGGGACGTGTCCCTGGTAGGGGCGCAGGAGGAACCATGGGTGACTTTCCACTGGCTGAGTGCTGACAGGGGTATGCATGGAAGCATGGAAGAGATTTATGGGGCCGGTTCTGCCAAACGCTTGTGATCCCACAAAAATTTAGCATCGTGTCCCCACAGCGCCTGGCGAGATCACACATGTGTTCCCTTCCAATTGTCTGTGGTGGGACTTTATTCTCTCCCTTGCGACCTAATGGTCAATGACTTTTATTTCTTGAGCTTGCCTGTTTAATTAAGGAGTTGCTTCTCACCCAAAGTATGGGATAAACCAGAATGAAAGCGGCGTGCTTTTGAGACTGAAATAAAATCCCAAATGTCAGCTCACCCTCCGTGCTAGCTATTAAAGCTGAATGAAGTGGTTGCATTATGATGGCCATGGGATGCCTTGTAGAATAAGCACTATTGTGGGTGAAAACTACTTACTTGACATTTCTCAAGTTGCTTTTAGCAACATTTCTTCTAAATAAGTCTTTATGCTTTGTCTAAACAGCTGAAGTTGATGCTTAATAAAACTCTGGATTGTGCTTTGTCCAAGCACTTTCTGTGCTAGATGACTTCAGTAAACACTTTAAATTCTGAAAGCAAAATAATTGCTAAACTTTCACTAAGGCACCACATGCTGAGGTCATTTAATATGCTGGTATTAATACATATTACTAGACTAAATGGTAGCATTTCACGTAGATACAGGAGCTCTAAAGTAGTTGGCAATGACACCTGAACTTGCTAATCAACACCATAAAAGTAACGAAGAGCTAATTTGCACATGTAAACGTCCTTTTAAAAGCTTCTTTTTACTGTTAATAAAATGGATGTCACTGCCCAAGACATCAGCTTGCTTCCCCACTACCGGCTGTGGAGTGTTTTACTGTGTCTCGCTGCCCATGGAGTAAACGTTTCCCACACGGACCAAGTATCTTCTGAGATCAGCGCTGTTCCTACACTGCCCTGAACACCATCAGCAAAGTGTTTATGATGCCAACAGGACAACAACATGCACCGCGGGTTGTGATCGCCACAAATAGCTGGTCTGCGTATAGAACACAGTAAAGCAGATAAGCATGCACAGGCTTGGACAAGGTGTTGAAGTTGGATCTTTTGTTCAAAGGTATATTTGGTCAAAAAGTTTTCTTGGCATGTTTTCCAAGAAAAAGCAAAGTTGCGTTTTGACATGACTGCAAGTTTTGCATTTATTTTTTTCATGTCGCTAGAAAATCCTTTGATTTTAACACAGAGATTGGAGGGAGAAATAGGAATGAGAAGATTTTGTGTTGTTTGAATCTTCAGGGAAATAATCTGATTTTTTTGTTTCTGATACTATTTTTTTGTTCAATGCAAAATGTTTTTTTGGATTATATCAGGGAGCTTTTTCCCCTTCGGTGAGAAGTGAGGAAAATATAACAAAAAAAAATCACAAAAGGCCGTTTTAACGTTTCACATCAAACGGCAGGGACGCCTTGACTCTTGTGAACAAAACCTCTGCCTGCTGCCCCTGCAGCAAAAAGCTGCTCCTGGGGGGCGATTCGTGGCTGTTCTCATGGGAAGAGAAGCCCCTTGGCCAGCGTGGTCAGCACCTTGTCCAGCCCGAGGAAGCCGCGGCTGCGGGGAGTGAGGAGGGGAGAAGGCTTACAGCACCACGAGGCTGCTGAGGTTCTGGAAGGCGTAATCGGGGATGTGCCAGATCTGGTTGAGCGCCAGGGTCATGGCCTGCAGCGCGGGCAGGTGGTTCAGAGCGCGCACAGGGATCTCGGTCAGCGCGTTGTCGTCCAGCCACAGGTGACGCAGGGAGGGCAGCCCCTCAAAGCTCTTCTCGGGCACCACGGAGATGAGGTTTGCGTCCAGGCGTCTGAATGGGAAAGAAACAGGGTGTGGAGAAATGAGAGGTCAATCTTGCATTGCTTTGTGAGCCCCCAGTGTTATGCAAAGGGAGTTTTGATGCTGAGGTGGATGCATTGACGGCCAGGGAGACTGGATTAGGCTGTAAATAGTGATTAGCACAAGGAAGCCTCGGTGCCAGGCTCCTGGCTGTGCTTGGAGATATTTGGCAAAGCAATATATATTCCCTAATAAAAGATTGCTTTGGACAATTTATTTTAGGATACTTAAAAGCAAAGTAATAGCAAAGATCACTATTGCAATGATAAAAGAAGCGTGCTGTGCCTTCATTGTGACTTTAAAGAGACAGAAGGGATCATGGGCATCAACACAAGTGCCTCAGATGGTATCAGCCAGTGCAAACTTTAAATGAGTAACAAGAGAACAGGACCGAGGATGTGATCTTTACCTCTGTATGTCTTACAGCTACAATCTGTGTAAATCAGTTTAGACGTTTTTGTGGTTCTCAAGTCCTTTCAGAATGACATTGAGAGTTTGCCAAGGATGATCCCTTCTTGATGGCCATCTAGTGCTGCCAACCGACAGCAGGTCCTTAAACAAAGTGGTTGGGCTGAGTCCTTCCACATGGACCCACCAGACCAACACTGGCCAGCTGTGGCTTACAGGCACCCCCCCGAAAAATGAACATCGAAGCTGCATCCCCTGGGGCTGGGCTTGCGGTGGATCTGCCTGAGCCCGTCTGTGGGGGCACAGCCCTGTTCGGGGTGCCCCACAGCCACCCAGACCCGCTGCTGTGGGGTGTGCGGGGCAGCCAGACCGCGTGGCCAGAGCCCCATTCCAGGAGAAAAGGGTTTGTCTGGAAATGAGGAGTATGCGGCAGCCTTGCTTGGGGTCCGGCGTGTGACCTGAACAGCCGGAGCTACCTGCGAAAGCACCGCGAGCCAGTCAGACCGTATGTCATGGCGCAGGAATTAAGCCCGTGCTGTCTGTATCACACATGTTCAGGCCTTTCTTTCTCCTTGATTTGCCAGTTGCCTTTTTTTTGGTTTTTAATCATTGTGGAAACCTTAAGGCGGTTGAATTTGAGGTTTAATTTGGTGAGAAACTTTAATTTTTAAGAGTTGTTTTGGTTCCAAAATAGAATGAGAAGCCAAAAAAGAATTAACCTTATTATGAAAAAAAAAAAAAACCCTTAAGAAAATAGGTTTGGGAATCATCTCTCTTAAGGATCTCTTATTTCAATAATGGTGAACAGGATACAATGTGTTATCTGTAGATTTTCAAATAAAAATATAAGAGAAAAACACTTCAAATTTGGATAGGAATACCAGGAACCAATTATACCAAGGAGAGAGAAAATTCTAATTTCCATTCATGGCCAACAGAGCTTATTTTATTTTTCCAAGCTATCTAAAGAAAAGATCTCTGAATTCAAATTGCAAAGAGAAAGCACTTTGTCTCTTATCAAAGTATGAGAGAAGGAAGTTAACAGAACTGTTATGGCCCAACCCTCCAATCAACGATCCTCCATAAAGGAATGTGGTATAGAAATTAGTATTGTTGACTACATACGATAATATTTTTGCTAAAAGTTGGACGCTGGAGCAGAAACCCAAAACCTGTTCCTCCCTGGTCCCAGACCCTTGTCCAAAGAGAACAGAGAACATGTCCCAGTTCACAAACCACCTCCCAACACCCTGCAATGACCTCCTGGTCTGCAGGAGACCCAACGCCCATCGTGCATTGGGAAGACCCCCGCTGCGGGGGGGTGGTATTTCCTGGTGGAATTCTCAGATGATCCTGGGGTACAGATCTTTTCCTGTGCCACAGAGGAAAACGTTTCCTGCACTGGCCGGTCTGACCCAGATGTCCAAGACTAGGGATTTGTACCTGCTTGAGAAGTACAGTCAAACCTTCCTGAGATCCCTCTTGGACAACTGCCCTTTGAGTGCAGCGTACAAGTCCTGATACAACACGTCCTGAAACTGAAATGATACCCCAAGGTGGATTAAGTAACTATTTCATTCCTCCCGTTTTGCCACATCAGATCATTTTTCCGAATTGCATTGCTGCAAAGTCGCGTTTTCTGGTGCACGGCTGCTCAACTGAGAGTTTTTCAGCCAGGTCTATTGATTCCTCTGTGGATGACAAAAGCTCTTCACACCCAAAACTGAGCTCGGTTGCCACAGGTTTCTGACACAACAGCGTGTATTTTAATCTTGAAGAGAGTGGGCATATTGCAAGTTCTGCCTCAATTTACCTCCTGTCACCAAGACTACAAACAAACCGGAGCATCATTCATCTTCCTGAGAAGACAAATCCAAAGAATAAAGAGCAGAAAAGCAAACCCTGCAGCAGCTCAGGGTAAGATTAAAGACTATTTGAAAATTTTCATCAAAATGTTTTGGGACAAACAAGAACTCTTTGACCAGAATTAAAACTTGTGTGGGAAATATTAATCTTTGCTTAATTTTTCCATTCCTTCCTCAGCATAAGAATTCTGTTAGCTTTTGGCATCATAATCTGTTTTTCAAATAAAAAAAGAAGTACTGCTTACTTTTCTCAGAGACAATCTTCCTCTAACTCCCTATATGTTTACTGAAAATTGTTTTAAAATGAATGGTCTGTTTCAAGTTTAATTAATTAAAGTAGAGACAATGAAAATATCTGCTGGGAATAGTTATCATTTTTCAAAACCAAATTAAGCTTTCAGAAACTGAGGTGCTAAAAGAGAGCCAAGGGCTGGTACACCAGGGTAAGATGCCAAAGATGGGGATGGTTGGTGGCAAGGGAGTGACGTGGCCCCATTACTGTCCAGCTTTATGTCCTGCTTTGGTCATTAACTCATGATGAAGCCACAAGGGGGTTTGTCTGCAGCGTGACAGTGCCCCAGGTCTTGGGGAAACCATTATTGTTCCTGGATTTACTCCATGGCCATTCAGCATATGGTCCGGGAAGGCACTTTGTTCCATCCATGGTCCATAGGTATGAGAGGAGTGCCAGTGAGGTAGCATGGTTCCTTGGTTGTGTTTCTGGAGGTACTCAGACACTTCCTTGTCTTTGTGGATCCCCATGGTTAGTACAGGGGCAATAACTGAGATTCATCTAAGGAGTTTGTTAATGCTCCTGGATGGCCACCAGCTTTGGATGTGCTGCAGCTCCAGGCTCTGCTCCATGTCTCCTCACCCTGCCGTCAATGAGAGGTCACCTCTGCAAGGCTAAAATGAGCCCCATGTCTTCTGTCTCTTCACTTCCGCAGGGGCTGCCTGGTGGCAATGTCCATGTTGTGATGAGTATGGCCACTGTCCAGGAGACTTTATCTGGAGAACAACGTGCTTGGGGAATGCTGGTGAGCTCCATCCACATAAGTGCTGCCTTAAACTGCTCCAGAATGTGAAAATCAGACCCCTGCTGATTGCAATGAGCTGGACAAGGGCCTGAGCAACCTCAGGAACAGTAGCCTGCTTGGACCATAGCACAGCAAGAGGCAACTATCTGGAGCTTGTGGAATTAAAATTAGGCAGAGGGAAATGTTGGGCAGGATAATTCCTTATGTGCCCTAGCAGCATCGATGAGGGAACAGGAAACATGGACTAAGTGATGGCTGCATTCCTGGTACCAAAAGCTCCCCAGGTTGTTTAATTGCTCCTCAGTGAGCTGCTGGCTCTTTCTGGAATAGAGGAGCATTCTTTCTAATAAAAGCTGTGCATGTGGGAATTGCTAATTGCTATGGCTTTCAGACAGCACTCCACTCTCTTCTGGAAGGAAAAAAAGCTGAAGTTCTTGGCACAGAGTTGTTAGTAATTATATCAATTATACTAAACAAAAACCAACCCAACTGTTCTCTCCTTTCTTCGGTGTGTGACTCTGGCTCTGTAAGTGTTTTGTGTTATGATTTATACCTAAGATAATTGGACCGATTAGTGGGTAAATGGGACAGCGCAGGCTGGGGCTGGCTCCTCACCTTCCATGGAGATGTTTTAATCTTTATTTCACCAAAACACACAGTTGGTTTTCCTTCCAAGCATTAACCCGTTTGTTGCTTATGGAGGAAGATGCCTCTTTCACAGAGCTGCTGGATGGCTTAGAAGTGGGACTTGGTCTCACGCCTGGTGTTGAGCAGTGCTGTAGGTCTGGAGGGTGGATGAGACACACAGTGGTCTCCAGATGTCTGCATGGACAAGATTTCCAAGCGACTTCACAGGCTTCAGCAAAGTGCTGGAGAGCATTGTCCTGTCTGTTGCAGGCAAAAGGAGCTGGTTTTAAGTGGGACATTGAAGAACAACAGCACATGAAAATCGACAGCTGCTTGAACGTCTCAGCTTCTGGCTTTAGATCTGCATCTACTGCTGATAATTATGCGGCATTTACATGACTTCAACACCACACTTAGCCGAAAGTCCTACAAGTGCCTGGAATCACCTCATATTTTACTCTTTTTTCTGTTTCAGGGACTGGAAGGGGAGCTGCCTGGTAAGAACATCAAAAGTCCCTTGGCTTTTGGTCTGAGACATCACCTATGTCATCTTTGTTCCCTGAGCAGATGATCATGTCTGTGCTGAGCCATGGTGAGAGAAGCAGGTCAGCACCAAGTGCAAGTGCGTCTGAGCCCCACCAGCTGCTAATTTTGCTGCTGTTGTCTCTGGGGGACCAAAAGAACCTGTGTGGGGTGGGGAAAGGGGAGCCTTTTCTTGGGCAGGACAGACTTTGTGGGGGTGCAGTGTCAAGAGCCACTTCATTGCTTTGAGCATTGTCTGCATTTGATAGAGGCTTGAGGAGGAATTGCCTGCCTTCTTGCCAGGAACAGTTCAGAGGTGACACTAGGATCAAAAACATTCCTAGAAGGAAAGAAACATGTAGGGAAGTCCTTTTCTAATGAGAAAACCTCAATAGTGGGAGATTCCTCCCTCCCGTGTGCAGAAGATCAGCCAGAAAAATCAGTGCAGCCAATTCAGGAGGTCCAGGGGGTGGTCACAAGCTTTGTATTAATTCTACACAGGTTGAGCTATACTCTGAGATCTGTTTCCTGTGCCACAGACCCAGCAGTTTCTAAGAGCTGTCTTGTTCCAAGAACTGTTTCTAGAGCATTTCAGAGGATGTACAAGTGTATTTCCAAGACATCTGTAAGCAGATGCATCCTGCTGTCGATAACATGACTGGCAGAAGTGTGCAGCAGTGGATAATCACAGACAGTCTCTGCTGACAGATGTGCTGTGAATCTCAGGCTACGACTGGCAGAAGCAGCTTTGCCCATATCTTTTCAGTCCCTTCTGTCTGTGGAGCGTTTACAGGGGAAGCTGCAGCCTGGAAACCAATAAAGTGCACGATGCCCTGCTGTCAGGAAACATCCTGACTTTTGCTGCTGTTCTTCCTTCCTCGCACACAGTAGAGTCAATAACAGCTGCTGTCTGGATGCCTTAGACAAGCCATGTGCAGTAACCGCTCTGCAGTACTGACTGTGATGTTCCTCCACTGCCCACATCCCCTCACAACAGGACATTGGGTCCTCAAGCTCCAATCCATCCTCCCAGCATTTTTTTTAGATATATTGGGCTATTATTTCCAGTGATAAAATTGGAGAGTACTTGCCACCAGAGATCATATGCAGCATTGGGTGGTACTGGGCTGTTCTCTACAAACAGGGAAGCTCCTTTGCATCTTGTCAGCAGCAGAATATAGGGTGTGAAGAAAGGACAGTCTGGAGAGAGCTGTGGCCCTCCAAGGAGTAAGGGCTGGCCCAGCAGCAGTGGGAGGAGGAGCTGGTTGCCCACCCCTCAGCGAGACCACCCCTTTATTGGGGACTGAGGTGCTTGCTGTCTTCCCTGGCCCTAGCGTGCGTGTGTGTTGGCTGAACAGAGCTGATCTCACCAGAAACGTCTAATTGGTGCCTTCAGGCAATCATGTCTCTCTTCCTGTCTGAGTTTATCTTGAAAGGCTCGACTGAGTTACCTCCTATCACATAATAGGATCTAAGTTCCTTGTAGTAACACAAGGAGGAGGTGATGTCACTGCAGCTAAACTTCTCCGATAACTTACTAATGACTGGGGCCAACACCTCGGCTCCTTTCTCAGGCAAAGCTCCCAGATGCACTGAGTCAGTACCTGGCTTGTGAGCTCCTGGGGAACTCGCCGTGCAAGGAGCTGAGTGAGGGAGGATGGCTCCAGAGTCTGGCAAAACACCCTCTTGAAGGCATCTGTCCCTCTCTGCCACAGTCCCCTGCAAGGCAGCTCTGTGTGTGCTGCTTCTTCTGCCACGTACAGCACCTGATAACACCTGGACACACAGAGACGGGAGGTTCTGTGTCCCTGAGCCTTCACAGATAACCTAGGTGAGAAGCAAGGGCTTCTTCCATCAACTGATACCAAATGGCACAGAAGAAAGACAGCTGGGGATGGCAGTGAGGTGGGAAACTGAGTTTAATTTCTGCCTATCATGTCCTTGTGGTCATAATGTACTGCAGATACAGTGAATGGACCTGTTGGAGCAGGTCCAGAGGAAGGCACAGAAATGATCAGGGGGATGGAACAGCTCTCCTGTGAGGACAGGCTGAGAGAGTTGGGGTGTTCAGCCTGGAGAAGAGAAGGCTCCAGGGACGCCTGCTCCAATACCTGGGCTCTCTGCTCCTGCCACAGAAGAGCTCCCAGCCTGCAAACAAGACTCACAAGAATTCCCTAACTCCATTCCCAGACTAAAAACTCCTGTGAAAACCATCCCAGGCAGTGAATGAAGGGTCAAGATGCAAATGTGTTCCCAGTCTGTAGGCTGTGGAGCAGGACCAGGTGGAAATGTCTGCAGGGTTGTGTTTGGACTGCAGTGAGTCTTCTCTCCTGACTTAATGGGACACGTACCTCTGGGAAGCCCTCCACAGGGATGCTCAGGAAATGAAATCAGAGCTGTACCTAGACTCCACACAAAGCGCCTTCAGTACAGACAAGAGGGCTTTGTTATTCCTAGTTGCAGACATCTCCAAAATCCCTCAGGTCAGAACTGTGCAAGAAGGATTGCCAAGATCCCCGTGTAGCTATAGAAACTGCTGACAGTTGGGCAGCTGCACTGCACCGCGGTGCTGACTCCCCGACCAGCCCTGTCCCGGGGCGCTCGGCATTGTCCCCCTGCCCAAGGACCAGGCACAGGAAATGGAGAAGGTGCAGTCAGAAGCTAAGCAGAGTGGAGAAAGGAGAGCAGCTTTTGGGGACAGAAGGGACAGGACACGCTGGTCTCTGGGGAGAGGGGCTCTGAACAGATCATGGCACCCCAAGAGATCCCCAGGGCCAACCGTGTACTGGGACATAGAATCCATCTCACACAGAATCACATAATGTTATGAATTGGAAGGGACCTGGAAAGCTCATCCAGTGCAATCCCCCATGGAGCAGGAACACCCAGCTGAGGTTCCACAGGAAGGGGTCCAGGCGGGTTTGAATGTCTGCAGAGAAGGAGACTCCACAGCCTCCCTGGGCAGCCTGGGCCAGGCTCTGCCACCCTCACCAGGAACAAGTTTCTTCTCAAATTTAAGTGGAACCTCCTGTGTTCCAGTTTGCACCCATTGCCCCTTGTCCTATCACTGATTGTCACCGAGAAGAGCCTGGCTCCATCCTCCTGACATTCACCCTTTAGATATCTGTAAACATTGTAAACATCTGTAAACACCTTGAAGGCACAGGGACCAGGGCCAGACCAGATGCATCACAAGGTCCATGTCTGGCAGTGTGGACCTGCAGGGGTATAACAGCTGGGTTCACATCTGCCTTGCTCCATCCACTGTCCACTTGTGAGCTGACATGGAGATAGGGCTCCACGTGTCCATTCTGTGGTGTTTGACTCATTCGATCATTGCTGGATAGGTGGTTATTTTGTTTTGATGGACACTTGGGTGGGTGCTTCCTCCTGTTGAGGTGCTGAACATTACCCTGGTGTGTTTGGGTATGTCCTTGTGCAGGGTGAGGACCCAGAAGATCCCTGTGACCTTCCGTTGCAGACAGCTTTGTTTTAGAAATTAAATAACCCTCGCCCTCGTAGCTCATAGGCTGTACTGGGGAGAAGCACTGGCCTTTGCTGAGAGCTTTGAGCCTTGATGATCACTTCTCACTGAACAACAACCTGCAGCTGGCCAGATCATGTTCTGGAGAGGAGTGCACAACAGCTCTCCATGTCACCAGGGCCTGAGACCCTCTGGGCTTGGCCCCTCCACGAGTTACCAGCTTGTTTCAAACAGCCACGAGCGCCCCAGAGCTGACACTGTGGCCGAGGGGCTCCTCCATGGGCTTGCACAGTGGTTTCTGAGCCACACCACAGCTGCAGGGCACCGGAAAACTCTTCTACTCTGCCTGGCAGCTGAGAAGCCCAGTGCTCCTGCTCTGCCCTGGGCTCACTGCGAGCCCGGACAAGCCCTTTGGCTTTTCTTTGTGTCCTTCTTCCTCTGTATGAAGAGAAGGGCAGCTCTGCCCTGCACTGCTGCGTCTCTTCAGGAGCAATCGGCGCTGCAGATGGCTGTGGAACCATCTACAACCTGGGCTAGCAGGGACCTCACAGATCACGACACTGAGCTCCTGCTGCCAAAGGTATCATGGCTGACACGGCCTGTCACGCACAGGGCTGGCTCGTGCTGCTCCGAAATTTTGTTTATGCGTATTACATCATTTGGCTGAAAATTAACTTGCTGTTCATCCTAACAACACAGCTAGTGATTCCTATGCCTTACCTCATCAGGTGAGGCAGTTCTGTGCTTTTCGTCCCTGAGTCTCACTAGATTGCTGGTGCTCCAATCTGCCTTGCTGTGGGAAGAACAGGGTTATGAAAGAGGCAGTTAAAGATGAGAGCAGTCTAATGCATCTTGCATAGAGAATAAATGTGCATAGATTGGGTGCCAGTTAAAATATGTTGCTCATTTCTTGCTTGCCTTCCTATCTCCAGTTTACCTGAAGCTTCTCTGTGGTTCATCAGGAGTGCTTGCACATTCAGTGTACGTAACATCTGGGACCCATCTTTTGCACTGCCACATCTACTGTGTGTAACATCTGGGACCCATCTTCCCTGCTGTGCGGGTGTATCTACTGTGTGTAACATCTGGGACCCATTGCCCATCTTCTCTATTGAGTCGTCACTGGGGAAACGTGGCATGTCCTGGATACTTATGTGTATAAGCAAGTGAGTTAAGGTTCATGAGTCCCCATAATAAAGGTCAATGGAAAGCACATTGGAAGTTACTACATAACTCATATGCAAGAGTGTGTGTGTGGACTGTGCATGTGAGCTGTGATTATAATTTCTTTGGTGTCTACAATGTTTTAGGCAGTGGGAGGTAGGCACAATAGCATGTGTCTCTTCCTGAAAGCTATTAGAGCTCGAGATGGGAACTGACAGTGCACATGAGAGGGGTATGAAGATGAACTCAAATTTCTGTGTTTGTAGGAGTCTCTTTTGAGGAGAGTTTTCGTCTTGAAAGGTCGGTACTGCAGTCATAGCCGTATGGGCAGAGACAGTTTGGAGCAATATAGATAGACAAGAGACCACCATTTTCAGCTTGGTGTAAATTATCTCTTGAATGTTTATCCAAATGGAGCTCCTGGTTGTCACACTGGATTGCTAACAGTCAATATAGAAAAGTTTGGAGATCACTACAGTACATGATGGGCATGGCCATGTAGGTATAACCTCTGCTAAGCTGCCAGAGAAGAACAGCTCAAGACACCCAACCTATGCTGTGACCACTTGGGAGCACAACTGGTGTATCCCAGAGGTGCTGGGGCATGGCAAGGGTGTCACCCATCATCACTCCTTCCAAAAGACACCAACTGCAAGCTCAGTCAATGGGATCAGTAGAAACTGAAATCTCAAGAGGGGAAATGGACTCAGGTGATCATAATGAACATGATGGCCCAACTCAAGATCACCGGTAGCTGAAGAGCCTGGTCTCTACATATCCCGGGAAGAATGCTGTGAAGAGATGAAACTTCTGCTTTTTAAACACTGTATACACAGGTAAGGCACCCAGTGCAGTCAGGGACAGAGTTTCTACATCTGCTGACACCATTCTTGAGAGGAGATAGAAGTTTATGCAGACACCTCTTTTTCTATATTATTTTCCAGCTTTGCTACACAATAAAATAAGTAAGAGTACCTGAAGATTGCTAAACTTTAAGCTGTTAGCCTGTTAAACAACACAGCACTCTTGTCTTTCTGGGATATGAATCCAGGGATTCTTCACAGGATGAAGGCTCACAAGCATGAGTCGTATGGGCATTTCCTTAAACATAAACTTCACAACATCTTCTTGCTCAAAGCCAGGGATTAATGAATGCAGGCAGAGATTTTTTGGGTCACTGCTAAAGAGAAGTGTTACTGGAGAATGATACATTCAACAGCTTGTGTGTGGTCTCTAAATCTTCCTCTCAAAAAAAGCTATTGAGCTCATTGTAGTGGGAAAACCACATTGCATTTCATGCTTTTTTACTCCTAAGCAGAAAAGGTTCCAATCTGACCAGTGGAGTTCCTCCCACTGCCAGGAAAAACCCGTGTCTAATGTACCCAATACCCGTGTCAGGAGCCTTTCCCATTTCTGACTTGCCTCCAGAACCATGGTTACAAATTCAAATCCCTCCAACTCTGTAGTGAAGAGGAGTTCCTCTCTGGTTCATGGGCAAGCTGCTCCTTGCACTTGCATTTTTCGGCAAGATGATCTCCTCTGATAGCTTTCTCTGGGGGTTCCACAAATGTGTGCTGGGTCTTGTGCATGGGGCCATGGGGGAGGAGAGATGCTCAGCTCTGCTTTGGTACCCATGCTCTGGTGATGTGTCTTAGCCTAGTGATCTGTTTTTGCCAGATAAAAGTGTGGGGTGGGGAGCGGGGAACGAAAATCCAAATCCTCCGGAGGGTGATTCATCCCCCCAGACAGGGCTCTGAGATAACAGGGATTATTCACCCTCTGGAGATGCTGATCATTTTCCACTGATGACTTGCTTAGATGAGTAATATCTAGACAGCTACGGTCAGAGGAGACAAATCCACCTGGTGTGCCCGAGGGAGACGTGGGCACAGCAGCTTACCTGAAGGGAAGGAAGGTTGTGTAGCGAGGCTGTGGAGGATGACTCAGAAGAATTTTATTTCCTTCGTAGTGGTATCTTAGGATCTCCCACCATGAGGGAGGGATCTAGCACTCCAGCCATAGCAGAAGCACAAAGACACCAGCCTCCTGGTCCCAGACACTCGACTTCCCAACTACAAACCTGGCCCAGGCTGCTCTGTTGTGATTCCAGATGCCAGCGTGGCTGATCCTGCTGCTGTTCTTTGAGGGCTACAGAGGAGAGGCAGTGACTCTGCTCATTGGGTCCTACTGAGAACATGATGACCAAGCCACAGATTTTGCATCATGTTTTGTGATGCACTTTATGTCTTATTGCTCATAATTGCAGTAAAAATGCAAGTGCTCTGGAAAGGTGCTGTGGGACACTCCATAAACAAGATGGGGAGACAAGCCAAATGGTAGAGAAAGCTGGTGGAGTAAGGAGTAAGGTTCAGCTATGCACTTTGTTTCTGAGTCTGGGATATGCTTGAATCCAGATCAAGGATTTGGATCAGGTCAGTGTAAGCAGGGGAGAAACTCCAAAATCTGAGTCTTGAACTGGATTTGTATTTTAATTCAGCTTTTTCTTCTCAAACCTGGTCTGATATTGCCAAGCTATTGCTGCCAGTCCTGGTGACAAGGACAGTGTGCAGAGACAGCTCAGGCTGGTCACGCACTGGGTGAAGTGGAGAAAAGAGATAGCGAGCAGCAGGTGGATGACAGACTGTGGTACACGGAACCAGAAGAACCTTGTCTGCTCAAAGTCTATGCCAAAAAGTAGTAACTCCTCTGAATTTGGCTTATTCCTGAACTAGATGAGATGTTCCCACAGAGGCGGTGAGTCCAGTCCCTTCCAGGGACATCAGCCCACCCGAAGCCAAAGAAAGAAACTATAACATTTCCTCACTACCTGTGCACTGAAGCAACAAGGGCCACCATGCCATTTTCAGGTGAATCTCAGACTGGGCACACTACACCTGGGAGGAAGGATCATGGCACGTGGAGCCAGAGAGGAATACTAACAGCAGCCAAACCTGAGCAAGGACCCACCACGTCATGGCTGAATCACTGCACGAAAGTTACCTACAGGACCTCCAGATGGGTGACATGCCTGTCTGTAGTGTTCACTTGGACGTGGTAGACATCTGCTCTTGGCCTTTCCTAGACCTTCCTCTTTGTAGAAATACCATTAAGCACCTAAAATGCCAAAATGGAGATCAGACGGGGACAAAACTCTACTGACTTAGCTGTGCCCATCTCCAGAGCTGGCTGCTGAGGAGAGGTACTCAGGAGAAAGAGAGGATTTCAGAGATGGGGCGGGAAAATATTGAGCAGGAAGTGTCCTCTAGGGCGGATGGAACATCTTTAGCACACTGTGCTGTGGTCAATGACAGGTGAAATTCAAGGTCCTGTGCTCTCAGCAGCAGCAATCACCAAGAAAGTACTTTGGGTGGGTGCTTTGTTTCAGTCTGTCTTCAGGCTGGCGTGAAGGAGCACCTCACCGCTCTTCTCTGACCTCTTTTTCACGGGGCGCCAGAAAGACTCTGCAGCCTATAAATCACGTTACAGGACTGAGGTGGTCTGGCCACAAGACAGCTCCTATGCCAACAGATCGTAAGTCACTGATACGTGATGCTGGCTTTATAGATTTCTGGTTTTGCCATAGCTTTTATCCTCTAAGCACCCAGTGGAAACAACACCTTTCTTAAACCTCACTGCATCATATGTGATTTATAGAGAAGAATATTGCTGTTAACAGCACACTGTCAAATCTCAAATAGATCAAAGAAGTGAAGCGAGGGATGAATTGACTGAGTTCTTCAGGCCGTTCTGATTCCAAAGGATTTTTTTTTCTTCCTTCTGTCATAAGAATTTATATGCTTGTGAGAATCTGATCAGGTGGGAAGAGCTTTCCTGCTTTGTCTACATCAAAGTCCACATGTTCTCAAATTGCTATAAGTCATTCTTTGCATTTTAATCTCTGGCCATATGTATAAAAATAATTACCTGCCTGGAGGGACAGGGAAAGAAGGAGTCTTTATTGCATTTCCATAAGACTCCAAAAGGTTCCTGCTAAAGATATCAGAGAACTGGCAAACCAATGGGTTGGAGGAACTGGTTTATTTTAGTTAGAAGTAAAATTAACCTATATTCAGGCAGTGTACATGTCAGGCTGACTTAGCACTGAGAGATTATGAGTCAAGTAAAGCTGGAGTGAAATCAGAATATAATGGGAAATGATATTTGTAGAAAACATGAAAATGCTTGTTCATGACAGTTTGTCCTCCAGGTTGCATCCCATCAGCTTATGAAGGCATTGAATCCTTCTGCGGGACAGGTGTGAAGAGGACAGACACTGCTGTCATAGGAGCACCTGAAATGGGATGGTGACATTAGCAGGACCAGTGCTGGTGGGACTGGGTCCTCAGGGAGACCGTGTCTGACGGCAGCTGGGAGCAGCAGATTGGTGGCAGAGCGGCAAGTGAATCCTGCAAATATCTCAGAGGGATGCAATGAACGAAGACTGCAAGGGAGAAAAGAGAACTAAAATGAGAGCAAGGGTGGGATCCCAGCAAATAGGACCTGTTGAGGTGGTGCCCATCACCTGCATGTGGTTGCAGTGGAGATGGCTGACTGTGTGCAGGGCCCATTAGCCACCAGGCAAACGGTTTGCTTGGGGTGTCTGACAGATGCTGACATGGAGGGAATGTCTCTTGCTTATCTGCAGTTGCTTCCCTGACATGTTGCACACAGGAGGAGTCACCAAGAGACAAAAACAGATGGAGACACAGACATGTTTTGTTTTTTCTGGGCCCCTTTGCTTCAGCAAAAATGCCATCAAGCTGTGACACTCTTCTTCTTGCACTAATTCCACCTTCCCCCTCCAAATTACTATGAGCAACACCTACCCAGATGAGCCAGACACACACTAAGCACCTTCCCAAAGTGCTGATCTGCGAGAAAATCCAGAAAGAGCCAGCCATTCTCATCACTTTCCATAAATATTTGAAAAAGAAAAACCAAGAGTTTATCTTGATCTCTTAATCCATCAGGTTTCTTTTCTCTTTGCTTTCTCTACCCCTGCAAGCCTGGTAATTATAATTTATAGCACCTGCTCACTTTGAAATGCCTTGGACTCCTTCTGCCTGGCAGAGGAACAGACACAGTGCCCATCTGCTTTAGGTAAGTGCTCACAAACCACAAAGTCGTTAATTAGACTGACACACGACTCTTCCAGAATACACATGGTATGTTGTTACTGCACCTACAAACCACTGGTAACCAGATACTGTGCCAGGGGATCACAACTGGATCAGAGCATTACGTAAAGCCTTGGCACCTCTTGCAGGGCTCAGAGCGTTGCCATCAGGTGTGCGTGTTCTCTCTAATCCTCCCCACTGGGCTTCCCAACATGCTTCCCAGATTAAGCAAGCCTGCTGGGAAACAGCTCCCTCACACTTGGTAGGAGGTTCCATCTCCAGAGCTTTGTGCTCTCTCATTTTGAAATCCAAATTCCTCTTTGTGTTCACCTAGCGATCCCCGCCAAGCTCTCCTTCCTGACAGCCTGGACTGCACAGTGATGCCTCCACATCCCGTAGATGACAGGGAGCAGGGCAGGTCTGATTCTGGCCCCACAGGCATGGCTGCAGCTTCAGAGGACCCGTGATGAGGGGTGTTTGTAAGGACAGGTGCGTCTGATGTGGATGGGGGTATTTGAGTGGGTTTGACACTTGCCTCCTCAGGCTGGCTGGCATCCATGGGGCAGAGTGAATCATGAACACCTCTGGTTGGGAAATGCTGAGCCTCCGTAGTGGATGCCACTCTCTGGAGGAGGAGTTGCTCAAACCACGTGAAGTCCTTGGTGAGTGATGCTTGGTGATATGCAGTAATCCAGCCTGGGGCGGCCAAGCACATGATGGGATGGGGAGTGAACGTCCTAGACCTACCTATGCCCTTGGCACGAGTTATGTTGAATGACTGGTAACCTCCACCTGGTTTGCCAGTCTTCACAGCCTCTGTGGTAGAGTTTTCAGGAGGAAGACCTCTTAATGTGTTTGAAATATTATTGCCAAAACTCAGGACTGCATCTTCCTTGGTCAGAAAAAGTATGGGGGCCTCACAAAGGGCAATGGGAACATCCTCTTGGAGATCATCCACAGGGGAAGGGGAATGTCCTGACCCTCTCATCTCACCTAAACTTACCTGAATCTAAAGTCATTTTTTGGGCATGCTGTCTGTCCTGTGAAGGACTGGAACTTCAGTAACTTAGGTTTTCTCAGAGCCAGTGTGCATCATCTAGGTTAGTTAAAATGTGTCCTGTTGCTGGCTCCTTCACCATAATGTGTCCTTTGTGGATGACACCACACCTGCCATGGAAAATCCTGCACACCTGGCAGCTTTGAGAAGGGTCCTTGCGTGAAGACAGATCCTTATCTTAGCCAGATCAGAAGGGATGAGCAGGGGGAAGCCCACACAGGGAGAGCAGTGTGAGCATGGGCTTCGTGACACCTGGCCAGTGTTTTTCCTTCCGTGGTCCTGGTCTTCCAGTCCTTTGTTCACGCTGCCACAAAAAGAGCTGTGTGGGAGGGCATGCAGGGTGCCTGTGCCGTACAACAGGACTCCAATGTGGAACAAGTTTTCCTGGGGGCACTGTACCCTGGGGAGTCGGGTTTGTGCCCCCACTGTGCCAGGAGACTCCTACTTCTCTGTGCATCATCCCCTGAGAAGAAAGAGGAACAATTTTCCTTCTCTTCTCTCAGTGACAATGTTTGTTGGAGTTTCTTTCTGCCTGGACTTTCCTTGAGCATGTGACTATGAGCTGATCTCCTGCTCTTCAACTCCCTAACTTGCTGCAAACTTCCCAACCTTTCCTATTTCAGAGTATCCACTGACACATTATTTTTTTCGGCATTTCAGCTCTAACCTGGCGCGGTGCAGGCAGTAAATACCAACCTTTCTCTGTTCCACAGTGGGTAGAAGCACCCCCTTCTGTCCCATTTGTCTGGGCACCTCATCCCCTGAAATGCCTGGTAAGTCCTACTGGTAGAGCTATGCTCAAAACTCGTTCTCAGCTTCCACTTAGTTTGGCTGCTTCTGTTATAAACTTGAGAAAAGTCTTGCGTATCCAGAAATCCCTCTGTTTTTCCTCTCTTATGTTAGCTTGTTCATTAGAGATACATACTTTCCCTCCAAATCACACATGAGTCCCAGAATGACGAATGTGGACATCAAATGCAAATATCTGAAAGAGCAAGAAAATAACCAGCACACAATCCCTTCCTGTCTAGTACGGCTGTCTGCTCCACCCCACTCCTGCTGGCTCACATTTTCCCCCTGCTTTTCAGTTGTCCTGCCTGCTTAGCATGTGTTTCCAACTTGCAAAGCAGATAGTTAATATTCCACAGGGTGCCGTGCAAGTCTGGTAACTCATGGACTGTCACGATGTGCCATAAAGCCACTTTCCCTTCTGAATGGAAAGCAAAATAGTCTCTGGGAAACACAAGTAAACTGGGTCTCAAGTAGCCTGCCCGGTAATGCTCAGAAACCGTGCTCTGGGTGACCTATGGGTGTTCCAGGTTGGCTAAGTTTTTGGCAACGAGCACACGAAGAGTCTCAAAAGCTTTTGGAAAATGACTTGGATATTTGAAAAAGAAGAAAAAATATCTCTGTAATGTAGTGCTATACTGGAGGCTCTTGTTCTGAATTTAATAACGACATTTGGAGAAGCCACAGCAGCACCAGTCAAAACCAAGCGGAATGTATTTTCTGCATGTACCCTCCATGCTTTCAAGTGCCTAAGCTATCGGCACAGGCAGGGCTTGTGTCTCTCCTCTCAGAAAGTCACTATCTGTAGATAATAACTATCTTGGAGATAAGTAGAGAATAACAACTTTGGAGAATAACTACCTCCTGTACTCTCTGTACCAAGGGCAGGTTTTACTGCAGTGTGTTGGTGATCTGCCATCAGGGTCTTTCTGAGGGGAACCTTCTGCCCATCCTTTAACCAGGTAGCTTAGACAGGGAAGAGTTGTCCATCGTGTGCGACACTTCTGAGACTTTTGCTTCCAGAGACTGCTCCCCCTGCTCTGAGGACCTGGACACAGCCTTGAGGTAGCAGCATGGAAAAGTGGCTGTAGGGAACCTGACTGTCTCTTATGGCTTTACCCTGAATTATTGTAAATACAGAAAGAGCGAGGTGGGTGAGGTGGATTGATCCACAGAAGATACTACTGTTTTGCTGTTTGCTTTTTGTTACAGAAACCTCCCTCCTGGAGCTTTTAGTTTTTCACACAGTCTATCCCAAATGCTTCCTCTCCTGGTGACTGGCGGCACATACTGATAGCGCCATTGCAGAGTCTTGAACGAGACATGGAAACAACTTAATGTGGCAAATGGAGCCAGGACACCCCGGTCCTGCTCCTGACTTTGCTGTTGCCCTAGGGAGGATCACTTGAGGATCTCCAGAGTGACCTCTGTGCTCCCTTGAAGGTCCCTTCCCTCCTGTGGTTCACAGTAGGGAGGACAGAGCCCCTCCCGGGTGGATATTTTTCAACATTCCTTGAAACATGCATTGGCTCTGGTGGTCTTTTCATCACGATGCACACATGGGGAGCTGTAATTTCAACATCCTTTACCAAGACAGTGTTCCTTCCATGAAAACTGCCCTCCGCTCCCTTCCATGCTAAGTGACAGTAATCTTTGCTTTAATTGGAGAAGAAAAGGAAGAAGGGACAGAACATCCTTGACAAAAGAACTAATGACTCAAGTGCTGCAAAGCCCAGGGCCCCCAAGGGACTGTGCAGCTCGCAGCATTGATTTTTAATGACTTACAGAGATTGGAGGTTTGGAAGATCTCTCAGTGCCTCTGCAGGGATGCGACTCAGCTGATTGTTCTGCAACATCCTACAATTAGAAAAAAGAAAACTTCATTTAAAAAAAAACAAACAACCCTGACAACACAAAATGGAGGACATTGCTGCTCACTTCTGATGCTGTCCTGGACTTTTTTGGAAAGCCGGAGGGGTTGGAAAGCGGCACGGTGGTCACCCAGGGCTCTTGAGCGAGCTTGCAGGCTGCAGGCGGGTGAGCTGCAGTCCAGGCTGGCCCAGGACCCTGGGGCAGAGGGTGCCAGGGGTGAGTTTGGTGCTGCGATGGGGGATCCATGGGAGGATGTGACCGCTAAGGGGCCTCTCCATTGCACACCTGTGTCTGAGTCCAGAGAAATACCGGTTTTCCCAGTGGAGTTGCTCCACATTTACACTTGTGTAAGACATCCTTCTCCCAGTGTGTGTCAGTGGTGGTTACCTCTGCAGGGTCTATGGAAACTGGACTGCGTGTGGGCTTTTTATTCATCTTGTGATACAGCTGCAAACACAACGGGTGAGGACCCTCTCCACAGCTGCTTGCTAAGGGGCTTTGCAGTGTTGGCACAACCTGCAGCAGTAACTGGAGCTGTTGTGGGATGACCAGAAAAATGCTGGCACCAGGTCCCATCACACCAGGATCCTTGCACAAGATAGTCTCAGCAGACTTACAGCCCTCAGAGGTACAGGCCTGTGCATGATAAAATGTCCCCATCTTGGGAGGCTGAAGTGACTCAGTCAGCACAGTCGAAGGGCTGTTATTGCTTGAGGCAACTGTGCCTGGAGCCCATGCATGGGGATTAAAGACATTCCAACCTCTGCACGTTCCTCTTCCCTCCCCATGGGAGCGTCTCTTGGATGTGCCACACCATTTCCTTTGTCTCAAAGCCATTTCTGTTCTGCACAGGCTTGGGGCTGTCAAAGAGGTAGGGTCTGTCTGTGGATTCCTGAAGTGTCCCAAGCCACCTGCAAACCTGCCACCCTGGGGCAACATAGTTTTTTAGCAATGTTTTTTGATGTGTGTTCACGAGTGAGGCTAGTCAACACCTGTCCTGGACCACATGAGATGCTGCTGCTGCAGCTCAGGGCAGGAAGAGAAGGAGGGACCAGCGGGGGTGGCCATTGGGGAGGGTCCGTCTGGGCAGGAGATGTGGCATGTGCGGAGCAAAGCCACTCTCGTCAGGCTCCCTCCAGCCTACCTGTTGATTGAGAGCAGCCGTGGACAGCGTGTGGGTGGCAGTGCTGGGTCAACAGGCCTGTGCGGGCAGGTGCTGGGCAGCCAGACCTCAGGCCACGGTCTGTGCGGGCTGTGGGCAGCGTTGGGTCTGCAGGCTGGTTGAGGCTCGTTGAGGAGCGGAGCAGCGGGTGGGTCAGCCCAGCTGGCTGCTGCAGGCACAGGGTCTGCAGCCAAGAGGATGCACCCAGTCGTTCTGCCCTCCACATTTCGGGGTGAGGCAGGCTCAGGCTGTGGTTGGACTTGGAGTCTTTCCCTGCGGAGTTTGGTGTGGGATTCCTTCCTGGCCAGTAAGTGCTGCTGCAGCATGTTCAGCCAGGAAAGCAAGAGGCCTGGCAACCTTGCTGGTGTGGCAGAGCATTTAATGAGGGATACCTGTGCGAGGGTGGGATGTGGTGTAAATCCGTGGCAGCAGAAGCTCAGCCACATGGCCAGCTGGGATGGATGCTTCCTGGCTGATGGAGCTCCAACCAGAGGTGAGAGGCATCCAGCTCATGAGGAGGTCTGGAAGGATGGGGAAGTTTCCAGCTTTCCAGATATTCTGATTAAGCAGTGTATTCTGCCACTCTGGAAAGCTCCAAGGCTGGGACAGCATGGACTAAGGAGTTCATTTTGCAAGGGAAGTACCTCTGTGGAGGAGACAAACCAGCCTAGGGAGCTGATTTCTAACGATCCTGGCAACGAAACACAGACCCAGGAGCATCATCCTCCATGGGGAGGGTGCGGATCGGCCATGCTGCAGAACAGAGCCCTTGGGAGAGGTGCACTTGCAAAGTCCCTTTGCAAAAAGATGTACCCATCAGTTGAGAAGACCTCAGAGCACCAGCTACCACTGCTGAACATCTGTTGCTGTCAGTCTGCACTCATCTGAGGGAAACCAAGCAGGCTGCACTTGGCCTTGCCTTTGTTTGGGGGCTGGCTCAGGGCTTGGTGCACGAACATCTCAGCATATTCCCCTGTGTCACGATGTTTTGCTGGGCAGCCTGGCTTTTTCCTTGCTCTCTTCCAAGTCTCCACACACCTGCTTCCCGGGTGTACCCCTGCATGGTTTCTGCACAGGCCTATCATCATGGCCACTTTCCAGGTGGTTTTTGTGCAGTGAAGCAGCCGGAGGAGGCAGAGCCAAGAATTTGGTCCTGCTTCCAGTAGCTTTGGGATTGACTCTGAAGGCAGGGAGAGGACCATCTGCACAGGCAGGTTTGTGGAGGAATTCCCAGGGTGTTTCCCATCCTTTTTTAAACATAAACTAATTCTCTGGAAAGACTGGGAAAGCACCAAGCCCCTTGACAGCCCAAGATGCATGCAAGAGTTTACTTGTGAACAAGCACATGACCGCAATTAGCTCTAAGGTTCTAGCACATTTAAATTAAATTATGAAAATGGTTCCCATCCCCAGCTACCAGCCTGTCTCCTTGGGGACACCCCTGTCACCAGAGGTAAGGTCTCTGATCCTGCTGTGAATCAGCTCCTGAATACCTACAGGCTTCAGCTCGTCATCTTCGGGGCAGCCATTCCCAACCCCAGCCATGCCTGTCACCTGTCAAACCTCAGTCGACCTGTGACAATGCATCCATGTCTGTGGACATCATCTGTCCCGAATATCCCTGGTGCTATCTGCTCCAAATTCTGCTAATCCTGTTTTCAGATATGGAGAAAATGCATTTCCTTCCTTATTGCAGCAGCTGCTTGTCCTAGAAGGTTTATGTCCGTCTTTATTCACCTCTTCTTCAGCTTAAGTAATCTCAGTTGACTCATTGTTCCTTTAGTTTACCACCAGACACCTGATCCTTCTCATTGTTTTTAAATATAGCACTTTGGTTTTCTACCTGATGGGACTGCAGGACCCTGTGTTTTATCCTTCCAGCACACCTTGGCTGCAGAAACAAGCCCGTATGTAGGACAAGGAGCCCCAGAAGTTGCGTTGGTCCTTACATGACAGCTGTCCAACTGTCCAACTGTCCCAGCAGGCTACAGAGAGCACCCATGGGACTGATCACTGGGCTTGCACTCCCCTTTCACAAGCACAGAAAGAGAACCATGGCCGATGCTTATGGACTTGCCGGGGCACAGTTTGCATCTCTCCCAGCAGCCACCATCCCTATGTCCTGCAGGGTGACACTGATCTCAGAGGGCTCCCACCAGCCTTGCAGCGTGCACCCTGCAGGAACAGGCTCTGGCTGCATCAGCGAGGAAGGCTGTGGTGCTCTGTGGTCCCTGCACTTGGCCCATGTCCATGCTGAGCAAGCGGTGAGAAGATCACCCGCAGAAGGGAAAAGGAGGAGCATTTTGAGAAAGGCCAGATGGTGCAGGACATGGTTTCAAAAGAGTGCTCCGCAATGGCTAACCTGCCTCCAAGTTCAGTTCCTGCCTTGCTTTTTCCAGCCAGTAAAATGGCGATAATATCACCTTTCCCCACAGGAGGTTTTGGGATTGTATTGTGCTGCCAATGAGGTTGTGTTGTTGTTGTGGAAGGCACCCTGCACTCACAGTCCCGTCCACAGGAGGACAGAGGGTGGGGGGATGGCCCCTGACTCTTCAGCAAGCCAGTGCCAGGAGGTGGAGCGGATCCTACTGAGGTGTTGCAGAGTCACCAGCCCCAGCGAGGGCACTGCTGCAGTGACCTGAAGGACCTGAATCACAAACTGAAGGAAACACAGGGTGGCCTTCACCTGCCTTCTTCAGCACCTTGTGCTTTTCCTCAGTCTGTGTCAGTATAGGAAATTGGTGAGGGTCCTCATCCTTGCCAAGAGCCCTTCCACTCTGATTGAGTGGTCTGTCCTGGCAAAATTTCTAGCCCTGTTCCTGCAAATTCCCAAGGACTAGCCTATCTTTTCCACATCCCTCACTGCTGGCCTCACTCTCCCTGTGACAAAGAAATAGATGAGGGTGAATGATTGGTGCTCCTGGAGTGTGCAGGGACCCACATCTGCATCTGCTAATGACCTCATGCTCCTGGAGCCCACAGCATCCTTACAGAAAGCAATCAGAGCACCTCCTGTAGCAAGAGCACATTACAGCCCAACACAGCCCTGCAGACAAGCCAGGAAAGCATCGGAGCCTTTGGAAAGTGAAATGCTCCCTGTGAAATGAGGACTGGCAGTGTCCCTGCTTTTAGGAAGCAGGAACTTCCTTAAATAAGAGGCTCATGGCAGGGCCTGGATGGGCCAGTTGCTGTGAGCATCAACCATTCGTTCCAGGGGTCCGTGAGCCCTTCTGCTCTCTCCCCTGCTGCAGCCCAGGGGGGCCGTGCTGGCTCTGGCATGAGGCATCGCTCTCGTGCTCTGCATTGGTAGTTATCTGGGCCTGACACAAAAAGCAATTGATCAAAAGCGGCTTTAAAAGCTCCCGCGTTTGCGGAGTGGAAAGTTCCTCTTGTTGAAATTGGGTGGGAGAGCTGCGGTTTTTCCTCAGTTCCTTTGATTTGTTGCCTAATGCAGGGGATGGATAAATCTCTAAGCCCTGAGATTTAGGGCAGGATTCATACTTTACATCTTCAGAAGACGTAGTAAACAGCCCTATACTCTCTAATCCCGGGAGCAGGTTTGTACCTGTTCGCTCTGTATGAACTGGACCGGCTACAACAACTTTATATTGTGGCTGAGTTCAAAACATCCCCTTTGGGATGAAATGTTTATTGCAAGAGTATTTTAAGATGGTTCCTGAAAGGGAGAAAGAGGGACTCCTACCTCAACACCCTGCACAGACCCCACCAGACTGTTACACGGATGCAGAAATTCATCCGACTCCACGAGCAGTGAGACACCCTGGCCTGCAGGAAAATGCCCTGGGGAGGAATTCGGTGGTAACCTTTGTCACACAGACCTTCCCGCAGGGGTGGGTAGTCCAAGTCCTGCTCCACGGGACAGGCAGATGTGGGTGGCCTGTCCACAATGATGAGGAGACCTTCATTTAGAGGGGGTGGCAGTTCCCAGGCATAGCCCAATATCTGCAGTGCTTCTGGACCCAGCTGCACATGTCTCCATCACCCTGTGACCGGGCTGGGCTTAGACTAAAGTGAGACTGTGCAAGGATCCCATCCTTCCCAGGGGCACATCACTTCAGAGCCTTGCAGAAACCTCCTTGGCCATGCAGAAGTGTGCAGCTAGGACAGGCTGGTGGCAAAGATGCCGCTGAGCTGGGCAGAGCACAGGAGCTTTCTCTGGTGCCTGCCAGAGTACAGATATCTGGACCTCTGGGTTGCTCCATCCAAGCCCCAGGACTCTGCAGTGGATCAAACGGGGACCAGTTTGGGGTCTGGACACAAAATCTGGGTGACACCACATTAGGGCATTTGGTGAGTTTTATGCAAATTGCGAACCTCTGCAGATTCTCAGGCAGCGCGAAGGGCTGCGCCCTGCTCATGGCTTGCTGTAGCAGAAACGAAGAAGCGGTGTTGGAGCGCGGGTGGTCCTTGGAGTGGGACACAGCTTCCCACTCACTAAGGGACATGTCAGCCAGCAGGGGTTCAACAACGGACCACAACACCACACCGCTTTGTAACTCCGCATCCCCCTCTGGATGGCTGCAAGTCCCCGTGCATGGTCAGTGCCTGGCATAAGGGGCCGGTGTACGTGGGGGTGGCTCTGCAGAGGTGGTTCTGAGTTACTTACAGAATCTTCAGGCTGTAGAGACCAGAGAAAGCTTCCCCTGGGATCCTGGAGATCTGGTTTCCAGAGAGGCGCCTGCAGCGAAAAGAAGAGCCAGTGATGTGTCAGCATCCTTGTAATGACTGTCCCTTGTCTGCAGAGGCTTAGAAATTCATGCATAATCCCACAGTCCCCCTGGGGAGGAGGCTGCAACACCTACAAGCTGAGCCGTGGTCATGCGCCTGGGCAATGTTTGAATATCATCCCCTCTTACAACTTGGGGAACAGGCAAAGAAAATGATAGATTATTAGTCCTGCCAGACCTGAATCCAGTATTTTCAGCGTCCAGTGACAGCTCGCATCTCAAGACATTCCCTGGATACCTGCAGAGGACCCTGCTGCACAGAAATTACAGCACAGGCTGCATGTGTGAGACACCTCTGCCCAAGGGCACTGACCATCCTGCAGACCCTGCTCTATGCCAGCCAGCTTGGCAGTGACGATGGAGCAGGAGGATAACTACTTTCTGCTCATGTGTGGTCAGGTCGGGACTGTCCCTAAATCATGGACTCTTATCTATCCCTTTTGTCTACATCCTGCATGTTCTCCTTCATCCTATCTACCAAAGCTCAATGGCACCTGGCTTTCTTCCACTCCCTCATTCCCAGCCCTGCTTTGACCTGTGTGATCACAGTTAAGGTCCAGATCCTTTCAACACACGAACATTTGGCATCACTGCTGAGAGGGAGATGAGGGAAGGGGCTGGAGATCGGGATTAACATGTAGGTGTTTCAGCAGAGCCAGCTCATCTGAATATGTTTCCAAAATTAAGACAGAAAACTCAGAAATGTTTCTTGGATGAGTTATTGCTGTAGAAAACCGTAGCAGGGAAGACAAAGATAGGACAATGCAGCCAGGGAAGAAGATGAACATGAAGGGATGGGAGAGGAAGACAAAAGTGAAGAGCAGCATTATGAAGCAGAGTGTGGCTGTTTGGGACACAGCATGAAGACCAGGGGACAACGTTCAGAACTGGCTGAAAGGCTTTATCCAAGGAAACCCACGGCATTCACCAGCATCATCTGATCAGAGTGTTCAAATCTCAGCAAGGCCCAGAGCAGGCTGGGACATTAGCAGGCATTTGGATTTTTCACTGATCTTGGAAACTACATTACTGTTACATCACTTTTACTGATGAGGACAGTGGTCCTGAGAGGCCGTGGTGGGAGCTTGTGGTGGAGCCAGGAGTAAAGTCCAAGACTCTTGAGTCTTGGCTTGACCTAAGGAGAATCTTCTTCTTCTTCTCCTGTTTCTCCCATGAGGACAAATGTGGACCAAATCCCAGTGCTCATCAGCTGAAATGATGAAGACAGGTTCAACAACCTGTTTAAGAACCCAAATTGCTACTGCATTTGTGCTTTACTTTCTGATCCCCGAATGATCAAACAGAGGTCAAGGTTGGACTTCTCTGTAGTCACAGGATAAGGATTGACTTGGAGTGGAATACTGCATCTCCCAAAGGAGACAGTGAACACCATCTGTGTCCAGGCTCATCTTCACTATCCCAGAAAGTCTAAACCAGGCACAAGAGGCTTGGCACAGATGCTGGCAAGCTTGAGTTCATTTAGCATTGACAAAACCCATTTCTTTGTAGACATTTTATCTGTGAAGGAGACAGGTGTTGAGCATGAGCAGTGTAGTCCAGGCTGGATGCAGAGTGCATGGCAGCGAGGACTCTGCGAAGGTCATGGAGAGGATCCGAGCTGCTCTGGGGAGCCACACGCACCGATGGCAGAGCAGACGTGTGCGGGTGCTCCAGCTCTCTCCCTCCCTGTATCTCCCCTTGGGAATCTGGAGAAAATTGCTCCTGTAATTAGGCCTCCGACAGCATAAACAGCACAGGGTCGTCTCTTTAATGTGTGCGAGCAGGTTGTAACCTGCCTCTCTGCAGCATGCAAGCTGCCTGGCATGCTGGGCTATTTGTCACTTGGGGGCTGTGATTTGGGGTAATTGCTCCTTTTGATTGCTGATTTCCACATGGGAGGGAGCGTTGTCCGGGAGACTGGAGTGCTTGCCTGGAGGGGAGGTGTTCCTGCATGGATCCTCACCCTGCTCCCAGCATCCGTCCTTCCACACTGCGCTTGCTCTGCTGGGGGGCTGTTTGTCGTCTGCTGCCTGGAGCTCTTATCTGTCCCCATGCCTTCATTGGCAGCAGTCTACATGTATTCACAGTTAAATGTGCCTCTTGACTTGTTTCCTGGCAGCTCTGCACCTTAGTGTTCACCTTCCTGGGTGTGTTTGAGTGTTTGCCAGGTCCCTGAATGGATCTGGGACTTCCAGGATTAGCCCGAGAGGAGTGTGGTACTTGGATGAAGCCCAGGCTGAGGCTCCTGGCCTCAGAGCAGGGTGGAAGGGAGCCCCATGTGCTGGTGGGACACGTGCTGAGCCAGCTCGTGGCATCTCAGCACTGTGGGCAAAACAGAACATGAGGGGAAATACAACACCGTGGGAGATTCCCTGGTTTCACCGGGCACCACCCCTGGGTGAATTTAGAGGCATCAGGCATCCCCCAGCCCCAGGAAAGGCAGCCACTCGCCCCGGTTGCTGCTGCTTCTGTCCTTGGCCCTGCTACACTGAGACCATGCCATGTCCTTGGCTCACCTCTGGCTCTTCTCTCTCTCTTTACCTTCTCCCCACTGCCAGGACAGCCCAGCTGCTCTCCCAAAGGTGGAGAACTCCACGCTAAGCCAAGGAGCATGTACAAAGGGAGGCACCAGCCACAACCACTTCACTCAGTCCACATCCCAGGGCCATTGCCAGTGCTGTTGGGGTCCAAGAGGGGCTCTGCGTACTTGTATGCAAGAAGAGTCTGGGAGATACCTGTGTTTGTGCACACAGGCTGAGTTTTCACTTCACTAGAGGAGTACATGGCCCAGATGTGCACACAGGGTCCAGAGTCATGGGCTTTGGAGGTTTGCTCTATCACCCACGATGGGAGCTGTGACAATGTGTGTGTAGCCAGGTGTCCCAGGCAAGGTGACATGGCTGTCCCATCTCTCCAAGAGTAGGTCAGGAACAGGAAGGTCTTTTGGGGTGTCTTGTCCAGCAGGAGTGGCCACTGGGAAGAGACGCTGCTTCCATGTCATTAGGTACTGTGCCAGTTCATGTAAGACACCCAGGACATAAAAGACTCACTCTGTGTTGACCCTTGCTGTGTCCATGGTCACTTGGCAATCTCCCTACTGCATGGTTCCCTCTGTCCCTCTCATTCAAACTCCCCAGAAATCTCCCAGCCTGGCAGACAGGCACCCACTGACCATGTTTTCAGAGGCCAGATCTCACAGGAAATTCATGGGAATGGTCCTTTTTTTTTGTTTTTATTTAAAAGTGAAGAGTCACATTTGAAGTGATGCTGACAGAGTGACTTCCCCTGAGGCAGCTCTTCATTTGCTCCTTCTGTGGAGAAGACAAAAGCAAAAAAACCCCACCAAGAAGGACCCAGAAGTGCCATTCCCTTGTACCCTAAGCGCATGGGGGGCTGCCATTGCAGGGCTGAATGTCTGGTCCACAGCACGTGAGCTCTACTCCGGGTCTGCTCATGTATCTTTTTAGGATAGGCAGACTTGATTGAGCTGTATGCCCTGCCATCCTGGAGCTTACACTATGAGACAGGGTTTGGAGAAAGGGAAAGCTCTGGATTTAAAGTCACCAACAGAAGAGGGAGAGAAGGGTCAGGTGGAAGGGGAAGGTGGGAGCTGGAGTTGGCTGGCTTGCTTTGGAAAGCTCATGTGTTCGGTGGATTTTAGATTCTGCTCCCTCCCCCGTCCCCACTCCTGTGATTTCTGAGAACATTCCTCCAGGCTTTGATCTGCATTCCCAATACACTCCAAGTTGGAACAAATTCATGGTTTACCACCTCATGGTTGCTGCAGTTCAATTACCACAGGCTCCCACCCCCTCCTGTACCCTGGGCTTCTTGGTCATGCTACAACTTTCATGGCACACCCAAAGGCTGTTTGCTGGGCATGATCGCTCATGTAATGTGCTCAGGCAACACGATGGTGCCCTTATCATTCACATTAGGAGGCAGGAACATTGCCCATTGGCAGGACAGGACAAACATGTGTGTCCATATCCCAGTGGAATTTTCCCCTTGCCAGGTCTTTATTGAGCATGTCAGCCTCTCTCTTTGATCTCCTGCTCTAGTTTGTTTCTCAAGCACTAACACTGTCAATGCAGAATCTGTGCCCAGATAAACTCTCCGCGCTCCTGTCTGAACAGTGTCATCGCACCAAAACTGTGCCATCTCCTGGGCACACAGCGGACCGAGGGCTCTCTGTTCTGCTCAAGTTTGTTCTCATGTTGGCGCAGAACAGGAATGAAGCCAATTAAGTCATGCAAGTGAAAACATGGTACATTTGAGAAAAAAGCCAGACTTGGACTCTCCCTTCCCCCACAGGAATCTGCAGCTGGTCCTGGTCTGTTATCACCTGGAGGTGTCTCTAACATGGTCTTTATTGCCTCGTTGCATCCCCGAGGAGGAGACGATGCAGACCTGTTTCTAACTCTGCTCTCCATGCCCCCACTGAATGCCTGTTCCAACTCGATAGATTGATGGCATTCGTTTCTTTTGTTTATGGTCCTCAAGCCAGTTTTCAACCCACATGAATGTTCATATGCAAGCTAGTTTGGTTTCATTTGCCAAGTAAGATTTAATAAGACACAACTCCTTAATGAATAACCCAATACAGGATACTCAGTGCCTTCATACCATCTCCTTATATTACAATCTGTCAAGGTTCTCAGGGGCAATTTGTTCCCTCCAGTCCTTGGGAGAAGTTCTGACTTTTGACTCTTCTCTGGATGCCCTACTTGGGGTACCCCAGAACAGAGGCAGTTTTCAGGAAAACTGGGACCAGTCGTTCTCACTTGCAAGGTTTTTTTTTCAAATGCTGAACACTATCACCAGCCTATCTGGAGTAGAAAAAGAAACATCTAAATTTTCACAACATTTCACAACACTTTGAATTCATCAAAGCCAAGTCAGAACTTCTTCAATAACTTGGCTTCATTTTTCAATGTGCAAGATGGAGAACCTCCTAGAAGCGCTCCTTCCTTGTCCCCACCTGAAACTTGGCTAACATTTGTCTTTGCGCCATGCCAGATTGCACCTTTGGAAGGCTTCAGCAGAATTATCCTCTAACCCTCTCTCTGCTGTTGCCCACCCACTGAACTGACAACGAGTGGCAAGGAGCAATGTCAAGCAGCAGGACAGAAAGTCCGAGATGAACTCCCTTGCTGCTGAGAAGTTGCAGAAGAGCCACAGCAGCGTGATTCGTTGCCGCATCCTTGTACCTCCTCAGATACAGGATCTAGGCAGCATCCTGGGGGAGCCACAGTGCCTGGGCAGTCAGAGGAGCCACAGCTCCTCACCTACAGCCATCTGGAAATGGAGAGCTGTGTCAGGGAGCAGTGGTGCTGTCTCCAAGTCTCAACACGGTAAAGCAAGGTCATGGCCTTACAAGAGTTTGTCTCTCAGCCAGAGTTTTCTGGAACCTGCTTTGTCATGGAAACCCACCAAAGCTGCTCTCCTAGGAGTACCCTACTGCAGACACACTACTGCTCTGCTCCAGGAAAGGCTTTTCACCACGGTGCAAGCACACTGATCATTGCCCAGAAATGCCAGCACTGCTTTACACAGCAGAGCTGTCGCTCCAGGAAGAGTCATGCCCCAAAGCCAGAACTGCTGCAGTGCTGCCTGTCACGAGAATGAGACTGACTTGGAGTGAGACCCTGTGCTGGACAATACCCCCAAAGACGGACGTCAGATGCCTGGGAGCTGACGTGGGAGCTGGCGGGTGCTCCAGCCCCAGGCACAGTGCAGCAGTGCTGCTGTTCTGCAGTCCCTGGCGGCTCCACCAGCCCTTGCACCTGCATGGGAAGAGGAGTGGGAATGGGGTTCTTCCCTGGTGCAGGGCAGGAGAAGAGGGCTGTTGTGTTCGCATCCCCAGCGTGGACGCTTGCATTTTATTTTGTTTTGCTTTTATGCTGTTTCTTGGCCCCCAGTCCCTTGAGTTTCAAGAGCTTCCTGGGCAGGGGAACAGCCTGCAAGGGGAGGCCATGGCGTGTGTGCCGAGCCTGCTGCGTGTGCACCGCGCAGAGGCCGGCACTCCCCATGACGGTGAGTCCCTCTGCCCTCGGGGCCCGAGAAGAGGCAGGTGAAAGAGCCAGTGGCTGGGAAGGGGTCTGATCTTGCCGCTGTGCCCCGAAGCAAGAGGTGAATGGCAATGAACACCTGCCTTTGGCTGCAGTTTCTCTTCTTGGCACCAAGTGTTTGTGTTTGGATTCAAAGCACGGTAACAAAGCCCTTGCCGGCGAACACATTTCAACATGTTATTATTCCCAGGCTGGCTTTCAGGATCCTCTTTCTATTCCTTCTGTGCTGATTGCTCTTGTTTCTCTTGGCTCCTAGCTCTGGCTTTTCAGGCTTCATTAACTGGAATTTATTAGCAACTTTAAACAATCTTCCTGCTGCCAAAAAGAAGGAAAGAAAGGAAAGAAAAAAAAAAGAAGAAAGAAACAAAGAGGAGGCACACTAAACTCTGGACTGCTCCCTGCCTGTGTGAGGCCCAGGTCTGAACACCTCTGTCACTGGAGGATTTCTTTGTAGGGCAGGACTGGTGGGCGCTGGGGCTGCGACTGCGCCATGTCCCACACAGACCCTCCCGTCTCTGCGCCGTTTTCCTGCTGGAGCCGGAGGCTGATGGTGACAGAGGAGAGCACAGACTGATGGAGACCCATCATAGAGGAGGCCTCAGTGGCATTGCCTCTTCAAAGCTGGCTGAGACTGGAGCATGAGTGCTAATCACGTCCGTGACACCTTCTGAGCAGCTCTCGGTAAAAACTAATGACCAAGAGGTCCAGAGAGGCCCGTTCTCTTCACTGGATGGGTGGATAAATAGAGGCACTGGCAGGGCAGTGGCTCTACCAAGACCACACAGTTTGAGCTGGAGCAGTCCTGGTGCCCTCATCTGCGTCCCCACCGCAGCACAGCTGGTCGCGGCCCTTTGGTCTCTGGAGGGGAGCTGAGCCATCACAGAAATGTCCTGTGGGACACAGCCTGGCTGGACATTGTGGTGTGGCCTGGGTCACTGCTCCTTTGTTCTCAAGACCCTCAGGTGCCACTCTGCTCTCACTTGCCCCTGCATGTCCCCACCAGCACGGGTGCCTGCAGAGGACTGACATGTCTGGGGCTCAGGTGGATCCAGCAACCTGGATTCACAGTGCTCCACAGCAACCTGGAGGATGTGTGGAACACGGCATGTTTATCCTCAGTGTCCATAGGACACATGTGCTTCCTCTAAACCATTTTCACAGCTTTATTTTCCCTTCCCAGTATTCCTGTTCCTCAGTTGAACTGCAGCTCTGTGCATAAGCTGAGCCTGGAGTTCAGCCGATCTCTGACCGTCATGAAACTCCAGATTCATGGAGAACCCGAGATAGTGCTAAGATAGAGGCACAGAAAGAGGAGGAATTGTAAAATGTGTGAAATGCCAGTTTTCTTCCAAGCTGCTGTGACTCTGGGCTACTGGGACGAGATCTGATGAGAGAAGATTGGCAGTGGCAGAGCAGGAGAACGGAGCTATGAGGAGTTCGTGGGAGAGCCAGGGGAACATGGACTTCGATTACAGAGAGGACGAGGGTTACGGGTCATGCTCGTGTGTGTTCAAGGGCCAGGGGTGTCAGGAGTTTGTAGGATGTTTCTCAGCATTAGAGCAAGGTAAAAATGTCCCTAACACACAAGATTTTCTGGGTTACCTGAAAAGAAGATCTGAAAGTCTGAGTTGAATCTGGCAAATGTTTTTGGCTGAGGAACCTGTGATTTTTTTCAGAATGTTGAAGTATCTTATTTAAATCATCTTTGCAATAAAGCAAATACCATTTGAAATACTTTTTTTCTTCTCAAGTGTGACCCAAATTAAAAGAGTAAAGGTTAAGAAGTTACCTGAAAATAAAACGATTTATTTTTGTTTCATGCCAAAGAACTTTTCTTGGTTGACCAAAGCCCCAGAACATCAGTTGTTCACCTGGAGTTTAATTTTGCCAGTTTTGTGTTCAGTTACTGTGTCCTCCAGCCTGTTACTCCCCCAGTTTATCAAGGATGTAACAGGGAATATAACAGGGTGTGAGGCAGGCTGGGGCTGTGAGGTCACCCAAAATCCCTGTAGATGAGAAATGCCAGGTAAGTTGTATTTGAGGCTGATGACAGTCCTGTGAATGATGTGTATACACACACCATCCTTGCCTAGGTGCTGTTGCTGAAAGAGTAACTTTAGATTTCTGATAATATATAAAAAATCCTTTCTTGCTTGATTTCCTACCAGTTGCTTGATTTCTGTGAATAGGATCACTGTACTATTGCTGTCAAATTCAAGCATGAACTGGATATGCATAAAATCATGGAATCATTTAGGCTGGAAAAGACCTCTAAGATCATCAGGTCCAATGATTAACCCAACACTGCCAGGTCCACCTCTAAACCATGTCCCGAAGAACCTCATCTATGCGTCTTCTAAACACCTCCAGGGATGGTTAGGTATAGGTACATGATGTTGTTGTTTCCAATTCTTCTCCTTATTTTGATGCTTTTTCCAGTCAGAATACCATTGCTTTTTGTGGCATTTTGAACCTCCAGCAGAATGTTCTCTGACAACTTCCAATTATTTTTCAGATTTTCCTGTTTAAATGTTTCCTCTTCATCTGTTTCATGCATAATTATTTTTGGCTGTGGGAAGCTGGCTCTTTTGGAGCCTATGAATATTTATTCATTGCCGGTTGAGACTTTCTGTTTGTGCACGACATTTAATCAGAACTTGATTGCTTTCAGCAAGACAACTGTTAATTGTGCACAACAGAGCATGGTCTCTGTGTGTGAGAAGCTGCACTACCCCCAGTGAAAGCTCCGAGTGTCCGTACTTCAACACGGATGTTGACGAAATGGAAAGAGAAAGTCTGCGAGATGGATGCAAGCTCTTGCAAAAGCCACCTTCTGTGGGCAGCTCAAATTACTCCTGCTCAGTCTTCAAATGCCCAGTGGAGAGGGGGGTTTGGCCAACTGGGGTCCCGAGAAGTCTAATGAATAGAAACTGCAGACAGATGAAGATGAGTTGCGAGACCATTTGAAGTCAAAAACCTATAGTACGATTTCCAAGTGCTCAGACTTTTCCCAGTGGCCGAGCACTGCAGGTGGTCACGCAGTGCAGGGGTTGGTGTCAGTAAGGTGTCGGTCAGCACCACAACCTGTGCACACCACTGGCATCACGCTGTGGCACTGGATACTGATGCATGTGGGATAGTAAACCTGGGAGATGAAAATGTCTCCTTTCAGGATAATGCAAACACCTTTTATGTAGGAAATTGTGACATTTTGCAAACTACAATTTTTGAAGTGCCAATGTCATCTGTGGCGGTGGCTGCAGGAACTGATTTGGTAGGGTCAGTGTTTCATTTAGACAGATTAAGGTATAGTAAGTGTTATATATACAGTAAGTTTACAACACATACATCAAATGCAGCATAATATTAGTATTTCATGCAATGTAATAATAGTGTTTTGAAGAAACTGCATTTTCCATCAGAAGTTATTGTGTTGAAAGAAGCAACAGTATGAGAATAACACCTGGAGGTATTTCTCATGGTCAAGTGGAGTAAGACCATACAGGTGCAATTTATCCACGCAGAAATGGCCAACCTCAACCTTCTGCCCCCCAGGCTCCGAGTTCTGGGGCTCTCAAGGGATTCCAGTGGTTTCTAATGCTGACGGTTAATTTTCACACTTTCAGAAGTGGAGGCACTCCTTCACTGACACAGACACACGCTGCTCCCCGGGGATCGTGTTCGCTGCTGTGCCTCAGTGTGCCTGCCCAGACTGCCGTGCACACCGGTGCACAACAGGACACGCCAGCCTCAGTGGCAAATGTTTTGGAATTTGATTGCCTGGGGTCATTGCCATCTGAACTGCGATGTGCCCTGGAGCTAATGTGTCTCTGGTCTGTAGGAGGCTGTGAGGGGACCCTGCATGCAGAAGGGTGAATGAAACTCCCTGTTTGCTGGCCTTGCTCTGGGGTACAGTGTTGATTTTTGCATAGTGGATTGGGTCCTCTGTTATGTTGGCTTTTGGCACACGCACCGTCTCAGCCTAAGGGTAATGTCCTCAATCAAATCCTACAGCCAGAGTAGCAAAAAGCCCCTCTCCCAGCATGCAGCCTCCTTCCATCTCAGCCTGTAGCCGCAGTGGCAACACCGGGGTTGCTGCCAGAGCCACAGGCACCCTCTCCAGTGTCCGCCCCCACCCTGACCATGCCCTGCCCCGCTCCAAACTCACAGCTCCTCCAGGAAGCGAAGGTGGCGGAGAGTGCGGGGCTGCAGCCGGCTGATGTTGTTCATGCTCAGATCTCTAGTGGGAAAGAAAGACAGAAGTCTCTGATCAATAACACTGTGGTCTGCACAGAATAAACCCCAGTGCCAGGCTCTGTGTCCCGTCTCTCTTAAAAGTGAATACAAGGAGGCCCTGCAAATGGCATTTCAGCATTAGCATCATATCCCAGCCCAGGCTCTGCCCGCAACAGGATGGAGAGGACAGCACAAGCAGTATTAGTGTCTCACAATTTTTGGAGAGTGAACACAAATAGGAAGCCCAGTGATACTGAAGTAAGAGTATGTCCCTGGGCCCAAAATTATCTTTCTGTGACCATTGGTCATGCCAGTCACCACAGGGAGCTTTGTCAGCGCATGGACCTGCAGCTGCTTTGGAGGAGAAAGCAAGCCACGGAAGAAGGGCCACATCCAATTGGACAGGCGTGCTCTAAACTGGAGAAACTGGAGAGCAATGCCAGGAACGGGGGATGGAGGTTGGCTCTGTGGTTGACAAACTCTGAGTTTAGCGGGTGGGAAGAATCTCTTTGATTGTGCTTGTCTCAGTCTTTGTCATCTCCCGCTAAAGGCTCACCTCCTATCTGCTTAGGGTCTGACAGACCCGCAGGGCAGAGACTCTGCTGCAATCTCAAGGATCCAGTGGAGCTGCTGAGTCTTAAGCCCTTGGCACATCACAGCATCACAGTGAGCTGCCCACTGCAGAGCTGTCATCATCTTAGGGTATAACAGCAGCAAAGTCTGCGGCACATGGTGTGTCAGACCAGCTGGTAGTTGGAAAAACCAAGGGTGCTCCTGGGCTACAAGGCTCTTCAGGAGGTCTGGTACTTGACAGCACAGCTCTGCCCTCATGACCAGCTGCACATGGAAGATCTGTGCTTGCCAAGTCACCCAACTCTAGAGGAAGCTCCGTCCAAGTGAATGCAACTGCGCATCAATTTTTGCACCTATGAGGAAATACGAAGCTGAATTATAAGCTGATGTGGTTAAAACCAATGAGAAGGAATGCACCATATCCCCTGAGCCAAACAATCCTAGTCAAATGTCATCTGAGGTGCTGGGTAGAGTCATATGATGAAGAATGGACTATTTTTGATCATTGTGTATAGACAGGACACCAGTAAGGTTTGGAAAGTGTCTACTAAAGAGGCTTAAAATGTTTGGGGGTGTAGCCTCCTTCATTTTCCACTCCTCTCCCCCAACTTTCTGACCAAATCTATTTGGCATTGGTCAAGGCAGGTTACACCTAAGCAAGGTCTAAGACCTGACTTTACGGTTTCTCTGGAGATGTGTCCTCTGACAAAACTGCAGTTTCATGAGCCCTATTTGAACATATTCCTGGCAAAGTTTGGTTTGTGGTTTTTTTTTTTTTTTTTTTTTTTTCCCCTTTGTAATTTTCTCCTCTACAAAAGAAGTGATGGAAAGATCCCCCAAAGACCTATGAGAATTCAAAATTCTGTTTTCCGGATGAACACAAAAATGAAGTTATTGTCTGCATTGTTCTGTGCGCAATGCTGCATTCTATATTTGGATGATCTCAGGATACAACAGAAGGGTTAAAATATTATTTTGTGCCGCTTCTATTTTTATTTTTAAATCCCTAAGGGCAGTTGCTACTTAGCACCCATTAAAACATCTTTTTTCCTACATCAAAGTGTCTCCTGTTTATGTTGTAATGAATCAGTCTGATGTTTTGACATGTTGTGAAACAATGTAAAAATAATGAAAAATAACATAAAATGAAAGGCAACGAAACAAAACACAGATATGAAACATCCAATATCTCCTTGAAACTCCGAGGCATATTCCTTAAGTAGCCTTCCGCTGGCAGTGCAGGGAATACTGCTTGCCTGCTCACTTTTCAAACCTCATCGAGCTGCATTTCAGGTGCTCAGCCCTGTCCTCGGCATGATGGGGACAGTCACCTGTCCCGCACCCCTGGGCAGGGGGACAGAGGGTACGGGGATGCACAGACCCTCAGCACCAGTCCCACCCAGCAGCTCTGTAATATGTACCTGGTGCAAATGGGGAGGCTAAAAATGTTTCGGCTCCTTCTTTCCCCCTGCTTGATCCACGCCATGAAGAGGAACAAAATGCACTGTTTTCTGAAGAAATCTTCCAAAAGGTAGAGGAGAAATACGATTATCCTGTCGGTCCGGCAGCCTCACTCTGCCTGGCACGACTTCTCTTTGAACGCCCCATTCCCCTCCCTCTCACCTTCTTGCACCCCTGGGGCTCGTGGCCATGGACGGGTCTGAGGGAAGGGGCTCTTTCTCATGGGGCAGTGAACTAAAATCCAGCCCTGCTTTCCAAGACTATTGTATGGGGAATATTTTGGGTTAATTTATTCAAAAGTCACCGATATTTTGAGGTGTTTGGATGTTCTGGTGGTTTGCAGTCCTGCAGGAGTCGAGTGCAACAGATCTACACTCGCCATACTGAAAAGGGGAGGCCCATAGTGCAGACCCTGGTTGTGGTCCGCTAGCTAACGAGCGGTGGGGCAAATACGGTGTCAACAACTCGGCTTTACTGTTAGCTCCCCAGAGCGATATCCCACCGCAGCCCCACGTCAGCTCCTCCAGAGCAGCGGACTTCACACCTGGCTTGGCGTGATGGATCTCCTGGACTGCCCATGGTCTGAGGACATCATGGAGGGGATGGTGCAAGGCAGATGATGTGAGGGAAGAGAAAGTACCTGCAAGGGCTGGAAATGAGCTTCCTGAGCACAGTCCTGGCCTCAGTGATTTTGCTAGCCACAAAAGTACGAGATGTTGCTCCACAGGTTGTCCATGCTTGTGTGAAAGCTGAGGCACAAGATTCTTTCTTCAAGTGTTGTGGGAGTAAATATTTGACTTATTACTCATGTAAAGATGTTGTTGACTGGTTGCTGTGTTTTCCCAAGCTCATGCTTTTCCTCTTAGTAAAGTTTCTTGTGTTAGGTACATCCCCAGTGCATGCAAGAGTGGAAATGTTTCCTGCCAGAGTAATCAGAGAAGCTATTTATCTCTCCAAGTGTTTGGGGCTGGTTACTTCAGCAAGCCACATTTAGTTAATTTTATAAGGAACTCATGGTATTTGAACATCATTGGATTGTTTTTTTCCTTACAACATCTGTCAGAAGGATTAGGGATGTGTGGACTAAATGGATTAGAGACTCCTCTGACCTTTCTCAGCTCTCTCAATGACTTTGGCTTTCCAAAATAGCTCCCTCTTTTGAATGACAAGCATCCAGTGGAGTCAAACAGATTTTGAGTCACTCATGTCTAAACATGACTATTGTCATTTGCACAGGAGAAACCACTACAAAGATGGAGACGTTACCATGGCAGGCATTATAGAAACACATGAAGAACATAATTCAGATCCCAAAGTCCTTTAAAATCTAAACAAAATCAGAAAGGTAGGAGAGGATAGGGATGCTGCAGCTTCACCCAGGCTTATAATGTAGGACCAGCAAAGGAACAGTCTGCATCCTTGCCTTTGAGTTCACGGGAGCACACTGCACTGGGGCACTGGGACCAGCCGTCCCGTCCCAGAGCTCCTGTGTTCCTGGTTCCCTGGTGACTGGCCCATCTGTCCTCTCTGCAAGGTATCAAGTAGAGACAGGAAACCTTTTGTTGTCAAATCATTTTGCATGGCTGTGATCTGAAATGCTGACAGTAGAGTGAACCACTCCGCTACTCCAGGAGCTGAAAGTCTTGTTCTGGTATCGCCCCCATTTACCCGTGAAGCAATGTCTTTTAAGGCCTCTTGCATCAGGTGTTGAAATTACCTATGCTTCCCAATGGCACTGCACCAAAGCCATCATGGCTATAATTAGTGTGATTTAACATCCCCCCCTTCCTCAACTAATTCTAAACATTTATCGTAAGAATTTCTAACTTGTACCAGCAGGAAAACTGAGACACAGTTCATGGAAACTGAGCTCATGTGATTCAGCCTCAGACCTTACAACTCCTCTGGCCCTCGAGGGGTTCCTTAAATTATTTGCTTTGATGTCGCCTTCTTTCATGAGCAACCTTTGATTATTCACTGATTAGCTGATCTTCCTTAACAAAAAATGATGTGACACACACCATGCTTTGGGTACTCAGGTAGGACTGTCTGCCATGCCCTCTAACAGTGCTATGAGATGGTTACCACAGTGGTTTAGTTCATGGAGGGTATGAGCTTTAAAGATCAAAGGAATTTATCTTTGGCATAATTGCTCGGGCAGGTGGGATGCAGGCTGTGCTGCTGGTGCTCTGAAATATGGAGCCACGGATGTCCCTGTGGGGAGCAGCCCAGTCCCAGAAGGTTCCATTCAGCTCTGGCGAAGGCACCTGCAGGACCCTGTGGAACTATATTCTCTTAGGCCAAAAGGGAAGTTTTTTTATACTATAATATGTGGCTCTGCATGAAGGGCACCTCGTGATACTTGCTCACGATAGGCTTAAGCAATGTCCTCAGGACGTAGCTCTAGGGACAGTGGGATTGATGTGTCTCACGCAAACTCAAGGTGTCTAAAAGCTGCCCACAAAAGCAAGGAAAGATGAACCTTGCCCATCACCCCCAGAGCTCCTGATATACCTCTTCCCAGAATATAAGCAAAGTGTTTCCCCAGAGATGCACTCTAATGTGCAGTTACACAAACAGAAGCCAACAGACGTAAAACAAAACAGATTGAAGCCACATTGGAGTAACACAATGAGATTGTGGTTGCTTGGTCAGGAGAGACTGAGGGTGAAGTCTGCAGTGATACGGTTTTGACCAAGGACAAGCACAAAACCGACAGAGCCAGTTGTGCATCTAGCTCAAGATCTGCAAAGTGCCCATCGCTGGCAGAGAGATGATGCTCTCCTGGAAGCCATCACAGGGCTGGGAGTTTTCCTACACAAAGCTCCTAGCTTTCCTATATAGCTCCCAGCTATGGCTGGGAGAAGACATTCCCCAGCCACCTCTCTCTGTACTCCAAAGTGGCAGAAAGTCTGGTCATTAGCTTCAGTCCCCTGAAATGCCCTCCATGGGGCCCTCTGTCACTCAGCACCCTCCTTCTGGCTTCTGTGGTACCTCAGTGAAAGCTCATGCATGTGGCAAGAGCTGGAAGTGATGACAGATGTTGCCCAAGCCACTTGGATAGAATTTTCATTATTTAGGGAAATAGACCTTGTGCTGCTTTTTTGTAAGAAGGCAAGGTTGCCCCTACTAACATATCTGACTGCTGTCCTAAGGTTTTGAGCCTACAGGAAGCTACTAGGAATCGCAAATAATGACTAGTTTCTCAAACCTGATTTGCTCCACTACGTGAATACCTTCCCATTTTCCAAGATGTTCAAGATATTAATGTGCACTCTTCCCAGTGCGGACTCAACCTGACTCCTCCCAGTGTTGGTGCCAAACACGTAGGTTCTTGGATGGTAAAATGGTAAAAAACACCCTCCTTACACTCAGACAGTTGAGCAGAATTTTTTATGATTGTGGGGAGAAGCTAATGACTTGGTATCCTCTTGATTAATTAATTGCACAATTACAGCATTAAGGCCTCCCAGCCTAGCAGTTTGATTCCTGGGGGAGCTGTACGAACCAGATCAAAATGCCCATCCTTACCTTGGAAAGGTCTGACACTAGACCTGTTCTTTCAAGGCATGAAACACGCTTGTCTCTGAAATCAGTAGGAGATGAGCAATGTCTCTCCCTATCTTCTGGCCACTCTCATTAGCATCCAGTGGAAAATGCACAATTACAGCACCTTTAGAAAAGAAGCCCAAAGGCAACAAATGATGGCTTTAGGAATTCTTTGGATTATACTAGAGTGATTCACAAACATTCTTGTTATCTCCTTTCCTCTTTATCTTGAAATCTCCAAGGTCACCACAAAATGTCTGAATTGCTTGGGGTAAAGCTGGGGCCGATGATAGAAGGGCACTTGGAGCCATAGAGCCAGTTGAAATCTTTCCTAAAGCCTGCAGGTTGAAAACTATGATAAAGGTAGTCTCCATAAAGAAATGGAGAAAGGGAAGATAAAGAGATCAAAGCAGTGAAAGCTAATTTGCATTACACCATATCTGGAGGCAGCAGCCCTCCTTCAATCCCATATCACTGCAGTAGGCAAGAGCGGAACGTGTTTCTACTCCCACCTCTCCATGTTTGAAAATAGATCAGTCATCTTAGATCATCCCCCATGAGTAGGCCCTATCCAAGATCTCCACAAAGTTTCAATAATAAAAACTCAGCCAAAGTTAGTTTGCCAGGTTGAAACTGAGCCCATCCCTGCACTATCAGGTCTTCAGAAGTCTGGTCTGTGCAGTGAATAGTGGTGACCTATGGCAAGCACAACTCTCATGTCACTCTGGTCACTCCACTTCCAGCTCCCGCTGTAGCTGCCCTGGCTCTACACCGTGTTGTGTGCCCTCTGCGCATGAGAGTAGAAAGGTGCTGAGCAGAGGAGCAATGCACTTCTGCCCCTGGGAATGGCTGATGTGAGAACAAACAGAAATAACTTTTAAGAACCATCTGCCAGGTCCAGGTGGTCAGTGAGGACCATCTCACTCCAGGGCCCACAGGGTCTGCTAGGGGAAGGGCTTTCCCTCAACAGCAGAGGAGGAAGGGAGAAGGTGTGGGGTGCACAGCCAGTGGAAAACAGAAGGGGAAGATGCTTGGCAGGAGAGGCTGCAGCCACATGGAGGAGACACTGCTGGGAAGAAGCAAGGAACTGCCTCCAGAAGTCACTGTACCACGGGGCAGAGGTTGGATCAGAAGGCAGTTTTTCAAAAAGGGCAAAACCTCCCTTCAGGTTTGCGCTTTGTTTTTTTAATCCGGTTTATGGCGCTGCTTTGGTCGTGACTGTGAGGAGCTGTCATCACGAAAGAGGGCTACCCGTGCAGGGATTCTCAAAGAAACTGAAGTAAGGCCCTGAAAATTGCAAACAGCAATAATACAACATCTGCAGAGTGGCTGCCTCCAAAGGAGAAAATAATGTTATAACCTAACACCTGCATAGCAACGAGGCAGTGTTCAGGCCTTGCTTTTCAGCTCTCTCATCTTGGAGATGGTGTGCTTTATGCCAAAACAAGTAAGCGAAGGAACAATCACGTCATGACAAGGCTGAATACATTTAATGCACTCAAGCAGGAACGGAAGGCAATAATTCACTCTGAAGCAGTTCAAGTTTGGGATAGTCTGGCATTGCAGATGATTTATATTTAGAGTTGGGCTTGGCAGGTGCTTTTATGGAACTGAAGTTTGGTTTTCTATTGTATTCAACCTGTCCCAGAAATAGTTTAAACCATTCTGCTTTGTGGCATGGCCAACTTTTAATTATCTCATCTGGGAAAGAAGCACACAGAATTTCCCTGTTTCATTTCCTGGGAGGTGGGTAGTGCTAGGTGCTGCTGGTGACATGATGCTGGTGCTGATCGGAGATGGTCAGCCTTTTCAGAATCCTACGCCCAGCTATCTGGTGGATTGACAGAAACACTCCTGTCCCAGCCCTCTTTCCTTCTTTCCAGCCTCCTGTACCACAATACTGGTGTGTGGACTGAGAATTAAAAGTCCAGCTAAGACCACGTGCTCCCAGGAGGACAGACAACATGTCCTTGTGGTGGAGCTGCCCGGCCATCGGTGTCTGTGATGTGTTTTGCAGAACTGTCTATGCTGGGCTACAATGTCCTGTCTGCATCGGCTCATGCAAGGTGACGGCCGACGCCAACGCTCCTGGAGCTGCTGCTGGCCACCCAGCCTGAGGAAGGGAAGGGCATGGAGGGACTCACCCCCAGCAGCTGGATTGACCACTTGTCTTTGGAAACAGGATCCCAACCTTCAGTCCAATTGGACAAGGGCGTGATGCCAGAGCTGTAGGGATGGATGAGCCTCTGCTGTTGCCCAGGACAATGTTAAATGAGCAAAGGAAATATAAAAAAAAAATTGCTCTTGTATGTGTTCCTGCCTTCCTTTTTTGTCTGTGTGTGTCTATGTAGGAGGATGGATTTTGACAGAGTGAGAAGGGAAGCATCACTTTACTCAAGGAAGCAGAACAGGCTCTGGGGTGGGATTCACAGGTGACCGTGGCTATTGCCCTGAGTACCAATGGCTGACCCCGCATATGGGGACAAAGTCAAGAAAAGCGAGAAAAACTCAGGATTTGAGAAAATTCAGAAGCATATATACAACTTAAAATAGCTATTTTTATATTATGTAGGTCTTGTATCTAGGGCATTACAAAAACTGAGAAGCACTGGTCTTCCTGCTGGTACCAGGGCAGAAAACCACAAGACTGATGTTACGTGCAGAGATAGGATATTACTAGACAACTCCCACTGTTATCTGCAAGAGGTGTTGGAGGCCATGGCATGATCACAGGACAGAGACTCTGTCTGTAGACCTTCCCCTACGAACCAGGCACAAGAGCTGTTGTGGTGCACAGACTAAAGTTGACGTTATGCACACCAGGGATGTCTATCAGGAATATTTTTTGGGGCATCCACCAGGGATAGATGTAAAGCTCACACAGGCAGAAAATCAGGAGACAAAATGCATCTTAAGAAGAAACACTGGGCTGTTCTCCTCATTCTCATGGGCCTCTGGCAAAGGGCAGATGCTGATGACCATCATTCAAAGAGCAGCATGGGACAGTCCCATCACTGTCCTTTATAGGTACCTCTAGCACTCAGCTCCTATACACTCCCCAGCAGGTAGCTGGGCTGGAGCTATTTCTGGAGATGCTCCCAGGAAGGTTCACGAATGGTCAGTCTCAGATGTTATCTATGACAGCCAACTATGTAGGTCCAGGTGTGTAGAAACCAGGCTAGAGGTGAGACACAATCCTGTCCAAGCTGGAGGGATAACAATGTCCTGTCCGGAGCCCTCAGACTGCCCTGAATGTGCTTCTGATACATTCACAAATGTGGAAGAGCTGACGTGAGCTGACACTGTGTGGGGCATATGGATCATGTCTCCAGCATGTTCCCCACCCTGATGCTCCACCATGGTTCTGGGCTGAGTAAGGAGTGTGTTAAAGGCTGCTCCACCCCCCAAAAAAGGTAATCTTGAAGCCTCTTGTTAGTTTTCTAACCAGCTCCCTTGTGCAATGACCTAAGTGTGTCCAAAGACATGACTTCAGATAGCTGGAAAACTCAGGAGCCCAGAGGTGACATGACAAAGTTGTGCAACTGCAAAGAGTGGGTCCATATTTGCTTAAACCAACCATTTACAGAAGTCATAGTACTGGTCTGGAGCAGTCCAGAATCTAAGCAATGTGTCAGCCTGAAGTTGTGGACCCCAACAAGGTGGCTTTTCACTGCAAAACGGATGATGAAGTGCCAGCATAGATAGTGCAGCATTTCCTGATCCATGCCCACTACACCCACATCAAGAAGGGATTTCAAAAACACCACGCGGGCAGTTGCAAGTTGCAAAAGTGTTTCTTCCAGCTGAAAGTGAACACCTTCTCACCCCCACACAGCCCATGAGACCTCACCTTTTGCACCAACTTTCCGCTGGCCTTGCCATGCACCCACGCACTTGTATGATCTGGTGTGTGATGCTGCCTGCCCATGTTCTAATGCATTATCAAAGACATCAGGGAGACATTTTTATTCCTACTGTTGGGCTAAATGAAAAAGGGTTGGGACATTTTTTTGCTCTGAATAAGGGGGAGGGGGCTCACCACCCAGACATGGTTGAGAAATCTGGCAAGGGAAGTGTCAGAGCAGGTGGGGCAAGCTGCGCCCAGAGGCAGAAAACACTCACAGCCCAAGGATTCAGGTGCTCTGCTCTGTGAGTGGAGCTGGCGCTCAGAAGGCAAAATCCTGCTTGTCACAAGCACACCGTGCTCTGCACCCTTCCTACCTCCACTTGGCTGACAAGGCAGGACAATGGAGGCAGTTCCTGAAGCAAAGAAAATTTAAATTCCTCCAGCCAATTACCTCATGGCAGTAAATCTTCCACCTCTCTTTCCGAGTCATTGGTGAAGCCTGTCTATTGTCTGGGGAGCCTGTCTGTCTGCCCCAGCACAAAAGGCAGAACAATCCGTGGGCTTGAGTAACATCCGATGTATTAAAAGATGGAAGAATAAAGCAGGAAAAGGGCCAAGGAGAGGTGGGTGGGGAGGAGATCCCCAGGAGGCTGCTCCAATGTGTGGGTGTCTGGTTTACAGAGGCATCCAGCCTTGTCTGTCTGCTGCAGGTGTCTTTCAGGCTGGATGCTGGTCAGGGTAGTGCTGGAGAGGACTGGGGACCGTGTGGAGGTTTTCAGAGGGGGGTTGTTGCTGGCCTGGAAGGGGATTGCTGCTCACAGCACTGTCCAAATCCTGTCCACGCACCCTAAAATTTTCCCTCCAGTGAGGTCAAGCTGCGCTGTCTTCTGGGAGCAAGGCAGGAAACAGCCCCTGAGTGCTGGTAGATCAGTAAGGTGGGCATGGGTGAGCACCTCCCGGTGCGTTCTGCTGCCCCTCTCCTCTGCCAGACACTGCTCTTCATCAGGAGGAAAATATCCTGTGTTACCAAGATCCAGGCTGTTGGAGAACAAAGTCTCTGTTGCCATCAACCCTGACGATCCTGAGAAGGGCATGAAGCCTGCATGTTCCTTGGTTAATTAGAGGTCTGCATATGTCAAAGGAGGTGTCCTCTCTAGCCTTGCTGCTTGGTGCCCTCACCTGGCTTGTTGGAGCCAGATAGGAGCAGCCTCACCCTTTCTTCGCAGTCCAAGGCACTTCTCTGCCTGGGAAAGACCGAGATCCTGGGGGATCAAATGTGAATCCAGTCCACGCGTAATCAACGGGACACTGTTTGTCTGCTATATCCTGCACAACATCTGTGCAAGAAATGAGAAGCAGCTGCAGTAATGTCTGCTTTCTGAGGATCTGTCAGCAGTCTGGAAGAACCAGGAGCTGCACCTGTGAACTGAGGAAGCTCCCTCCATCTGCAGTCCTCTCTCAAGTCAAATTATGGCCAGACTCCTAATCCCAGTCCTGCTAGACAAAATTACTGAAAGTATGAGAAAGAAGGCTTAATGATAAAAGACTTCCTTTAAGTAAAACGCAAGCTCTGATGAAACAAGAGAGCAGAGTCATGCAAATAATGAGAAGACCGAGGATAACCAAGTGAGAAGCAGTTCTGGTGCTGGTGGGTAATGGGGTAGGACACATCCCAACAGCATGCCCTGAAGACCTCTGTGTGCAAGAAAGGGAGGCTGGACAACAGGCCACGAGGCAGTTGCAAAGCAACCCGCCAGCATCAGGACAGCATTTGTCTTCTCAGCTTTGCTGCAATCTCCTCTCTGCTTCACACTTTTGGCAGCCTTTTGCCTGAATGTGCACCTCTTGTCCTTTGCAATCCCACTCCCATATCATGATATGTTTTTATCTGTTTCCTCGGGGCCAGATATGTATCTTGCCAAGTGATGTTAGTGACACTTTTTGTACACCCTGGGCTAGAGGGGTTTTCACCTGTAGCCCAGCACAGGAGCAGAGAAAGGGGAGCAGCAGAGAGGAGCTGGATGCTGCTGTGTGGAGACAGAATGCTCAGCTGCATGCTCAACCTCGGATGACTTCTCTGCCTTGCTTGAGTGGAGCTGACCTTGGACACAGAGACTGAGGCATTTGTGCGGGTAACCTAGGGAATACTGCAGGTTTTGACTCCCTTCCCACCCAGGATGTGGCCACTCTCCTTGGGGTATGGGCAGACACCTTCCCATGGTTGGAATGGTTGCTGGCAGCTTGATCCTGCATAAACTATCTCCACAGCCATTGCCTGCCTTGCTCCAGGTCCCTGTGGTTCTTGCTGTTTCTGTAGCGTGGAAGGAGGCACCTCTGAAGACCACAGCCCATGCTGGCCCAGCACTCCTGTCCAGCTCCAGTTCGATCTTGCTTTTGTCTTGTGCAGTTCAATTGTGCAAAATGTTTCTGGAGGAAATCAGTCATTGAGTCATTTGTTCCCTACATTTTGGACTCAGCTTTGGGATCAGTAGCCTTTCATTGCCCCAAAAGACTGGGGCACAGAGTTAGACAAAGTCTTCTGACCTGTGCCTTAGTGTTGAGACAGCTCCCATAGCCCACTGATCTGTTGAACATTGTGGGGGGAATCTGACACCACCATCACAGCCACAAAGCGAAATGCTAACCCGTACTATTGCGGGGAATGATGGATGATTCCTGACAGCAGAGGGGAGACCTCACTTGTTAGCAGACTCTACAGGTGCTGTACAGATGTCCTCTTCCGAGCCAGCCCATTCGTTATCTTGAGCTGCTCCTCATTGCCACAAACCAAAGGTCATGGTCCTGCAGGATCCTCTGAGTGGTCCTCACACTGCTTCTGGCAACTACAGGGTTGTGTTTTGTGAAGTGGGGTTGGGACTGTGCCCACAACCTCTCCATTTGTCCGTGCCCCAGCAGAAGAGAGGTGCAACGGTGGGTGTCCCCAGCTGGCACTGCTCGTTGCAGCAGGACTATCTCTATGCTTCTCAAGGCTTGAAATGTGAAATGCAGCCTGGGCTGGAGATGGCGATCTGTCCTCAGAATTAGGCAATCCAAACACTGTGAACCCAGAGCAGTGACTGAGCTTCTTGCACAGAAAGCAGTGTTGTGCCCGGAGGACAGCAGAGGCATGGGCTCTCACCTGTCAGTGGGAATCTTTGAAACTTGGTCTCTGTTGGAGATGTGGAACCTCGTGCTTGCTCTGGTCCCTGTTCGCAGATGCAATCGCAAACCGAGTTCTGTCATGATGGGACATGGGTCACAGCTGTCCTAGAGCCAAAGTGGTGGTAGGTCAGGGAAAGGGCTGGTGGGAGGTGCAGTCTCCAGGCACAGAGTCATACCTGTTATATCCACCTGCATCTGTGCATTCCTGTCATAATAGTGCAAGCAATTCCAGTCTTGCTTTCAACACCAGAGATGTCCATCTCCGGTGTTCAAATGCCCCATATGCTTGCAGAATGATGCAAATATTAATTTATCTTTAGGAGACATCAAATTTTCAAGGCAACCACCTCAGTGCACTCCAATTCCCTTCCAGCGATGGCTGCACTTTAGATTCCAAACACATACATCCAGTCTCCAGAAGTCAACACTATCTTAACAACCAGACTTAAAAAGTATCATCCTGATAGTTGCTACCCACTCCCACAGAGGAACCTGGGCTGTGTGGGTGCAGGGTTTGCAGTATCAGGCCCTGGGCTCAGGCTGCAAGTGATGGAGCTCGGTCTGGGAGAAGCTGCTTGGTGACAGAAGGCAGAGTTTCCTGGGCATGGAGGGGCAGGTGTGGGATTTCTGAGCAAGGCTGGTGGTGTTTGTTCTGCAGTGCACAGGGGAACAGGCTCCAGCATGTGTTCTTGGTAAATATATTAGATTATATCAAGAGTACACCCAGCTCCTATAATTTACTTTTCACTCTAACAAAACCAGCCCTTCATGACTCTGGATATTGCCTACTTGCTTGGGCACAAGGGTTAACAATGAAGAATATTGGGTTTCTTTTATTTGCTTTCTGAATTTTGAACCTTCGGAGGTTTGGGAAATGCCTTTTTCAAAGGAAAGACACTCACTTCTTGTGATTCCAGGAACTGGTGTTTGCTGCAGGAAACTAACAAATGTAAAGCTTTGGCATCGCCACCGATCACGCGTGTGCTGCCTTCTGTGCTCCTGTAATCAACCCTGCCCAGTTCCTTGCCAACTGATCTTCCAAAAAGTGACCTAGAACACTGATATTTGGCTTTATGGAGACAATGGAGGCACTTTCTTATGCCAGGTAGGAAGTCAACTCCTAGCGCTGCTGCTGTGGTACCCCCAGACCAAACAGAGGCCACTCAGCCAGCTTTGATATCTGACACATCCGCCCCTTCCCTCCTCACCAGCCTGCGCCCCTTCAGCCATGCTCTGAGTAATATTTCTCAAATCTAGGGAGCTGCTTGGGACCAACGTAAACTCAAGTAGTCCTTGTGCTTGGTGCTCAGATTTGGCACTCGTTCTACTTTTTACCTGTTAAATGAAGAGCCCTAAGAAAAGCACCATCACAGAAAATAGTCAGGCAGCTCTTAGAGGTGCTGCATGTGGAGCCAAATCACCGTGTCCTACCACGTGAAGGGCGTGCCTACATCTACGGTGATATGTGTGTCTACACACACTCCATAAGCAGGTGGGTTGGGGACAGATGGCATTGGGAGGAGGAGGTTTGGAAGTGGTTGACCGCCCTGATTCCAGCTGTGCCACTGTCTCTCCATGGGACACTCAAATGGTCCTTTCCCTTCACTGGGCCCTTGAGATTCCTGGAATACAAGGAAAAATGAGCTTCACCACTTGCGAAGACCTGGGAGCTGAATCACAAAACCAACCAAACAGCAAAATGCTGTGGTGAGAGCAGGTCACTGTGTGCTGCCCAATCACCTCCAGCATGTGTACATCTGCTGGGAGGACTATGCCCACAAGCCTTGTGGCCCTTGGCCAAGGCAGTCAGGGCAGTGGTTTCAGCAGAAACTGTCTTTTCCCTGAAAGCAGCAGCCCCCGGCGCTGCAGGGCTCCATGCTGGTGCCCCAGTTGAGGCTGCAGAAAGGCTGTTAGGGCTTGGCTGCAGGGTGCAGGTCCCAGCCATGCCAGACCATCCTTCCGTTCAGTTTGTGTCTTCAAAGGACTCCGTTCCCGTTCTGCTCTATTAATATTGACGCCTTCCCTACCACAAGCTGTAAATCCTCCTGACAGCAGGGGAAAAGAAAGCAACAAGCCCAGATCTGCTGTACCCGGAGCGATGCTCCCTGCAGCCGCCCTGAAGAGAGAGGCAGAGGCACAAATAGCTCCTCATCCCACTGGCACTGGCAGCGCGACCTCGCATGTCTGCAGCTGGCACCGCAGCTTAGCCCATCGCTGCTTTTGCTCTCAGCCCACAGTCCAATTTCTGCTCTAAGATCAGCTGGTGGGTGTCAAATCTCCTTATGTTCTGCTCCAAACTTATCCCCATGTCCATGGTCCCCCCCATGTGCACAGCTGGTTGCCCTTCTCTCCATGGTTGGAGAGGAGCATCTGCTGGGCGGCTTACACATTGCATTCCTGCCTGCAAACCTAGGATTTTGTTTTTCTGCTCACACTCACTAGATGAAAACGCTGCAGCTGTTACCAGGTTTGCTGTTGAGCTTCCAGTTCTGCCCATGCCAACCCATGCAGGGCCCTGCAAAAGCACCATTGCCCCAATGAGAACAACTCTCGGTATCTGCCACTTGTCACCAGAGGCAACTGTTATTGATGTTGAGTTGCACAGTAAGATTTTGATATAGATAAAAAAGTCCAAGGAGAAGCAAAACAAAAATGCCATCCTTGATTTGCTGCCGAGGAATTATTCTGTGTTAAGATCTGAAGAGATATCTTAAGACATGGCAATTTGTGTCCTACCATATGTTGACTTGACATGAATTCAACCCAATTCACTGTGTCAGTCTTTGCTTTCTGCTCTGTTCACTTTTTGCTGTGCTGGGGACTCGGCCAGCAGAAAATGGAACTAAGCAATGAACTTGCTTATTGCAGAGATGGGTAAAAGGCCTTTGACTAACATTTGCTGTGCCAAAGAAGCTTGTGGAATGACAGTGCAAGACTTGGCAAATCAGTGTCAGGTTTTCCAATTATCTGTGGAGACAGAGGCTGCAAAACTCTGAAAATATTAAAATGCTCTGTTTTCACAAAGTCCCTTGAAATACATTTTTCTTCAGATGAACTGACCCAGTTAAATAGACTGAATTGCTTGAAATCAGTTCAGACAAAACATTGTCTTCCACTGAGAACAAACACTTCTGTTTTTCAGCTTGTGAGAACAGTTGGAGTATTTTCTTCTAGGTTTTTTTTCTTGTTCCCTACGGTTTGTCCATCTCCACCTACAAAGACCACCAGCCAGGGACCAGAAAAGCCCCAATGAAAGGCCAGCTAATCTGATTAGGCTGCCTGAAATATTCCCAATATATTTTTCAGAACAAAAGCAAAGGTTGAGATAGAATATTTGCTTTCCTTAAATATCTGTTTTCATCATGGAAAACAAATTCCCAGCATTAAAGTCTTTATCACACCAGAGTCACCCTGGGGGTCCAATTTGAAAACTGTTAGCAGTTTGTTATCTGAGCTACAGGTCCAAGCAGGTGCCTCCCATTATAGAGTTCAGTGTCACCATGAAGCCAAATATGGTTTTGTTTGACCCAGCCAAGTGCTTTGACTGAGCATTGGAAGACGCCAGCCTATTCATCACGATTCAATGTTCCCAGTGGAAACTTGAGACGTTCTGGCAAACACCACTATGTTCTGAAGGAAATATTCAATTTGAGGACAAAATGCATTTTTCCATTTAAAAAATACCCCTAAACCAGAAACTGCTCTCTCCCATTGAGCAGAATTCAGTGTGTGGCACTTGCCTGGGAAAACCATGCCAGGAGCTGCTTGTTTGGGAGCCAGATCTTCAGAAGAGCTTAGCTTCCTTGTAGGCACCTCAATACAGTCTGGATTTCATAAGAAACCAGCACCAGCAGTACCTGTCAACAAAATGCCTCAGTTTTTGAGCACCTCAGCATCAAATATACCGAGAACTTTAAACCCAACCTCGACAGATATCCTTCAGAGGGACCTGGGTCTCGCTGACCTAGGATGGACCAGGAATGAGGAAGCAGGAGACACAGTTTCTGTGAAGTCATTGCTATTTTGGCAAGACAAGAAGAGTCAGGGGAGTAGCAGTAGAACGTGATATGTCTACTCTCTGTCGTTTTTCATGACGGGGCCACTTACCATGGTTTTATAACCATTTCACTGGCAGTTCCCACATAGTGAGAGCACATCGCACACACAAAAGGCTTGAAAACCCCTTCTGAAGTTGATTTTTTCCACAAAAGTACTTTGCAGCGTGGGAACTGCTCTGAGCAGAGGCAGGAGGAAAGGCCTGGTAAAATGAACATTTTCCTAAGCTCCCGAGTCAAAGGCATGTGCAACTGGCTGGGGCAGTAAAGCAGGACCTGCTGGAGCAACCAAGGGAAGTTGGGATTCAAGGCTGGTGAAAAGAACTGATCTGTGGCTACTACAGATCTGCTTTCTCTTTCTTTTGCTGTGTCTTTTCTAAGTTCTGGATCCTTAACCTATGAGAATATGTATTTCATTACCATTTGGAAAGAAGGTTGTCCTGACCTCCAACCATCCCTTTTGACTTCAGTGGATCTACCACATAGTTCTAGAGACTAGAACCAATGCAGCTTCCCTGCCATTCCTGAACACTGTCTAACAAACTACTGACTTTTTGATCACCATGAGGACAAAACTGATGCAGAATCACAGAGTGGACTGGGTTGGAAAAGCCCTCAGAGATCATCCAGTCCAACCCTTGCTCCAACTCCAGTCCGCTCACCAGATCATGGCACTAAGTGCCATGGCCAATCTCAGTTTAAAAACCTCCAGGGCCGATGAGTCCAGCACCTCCCTGGGCAGCCATTCCAATGCTGACCACTCTCTCTGCACAGAATTGCTTTCTCATCTCCAGCCTCAATTTCCCCTGGCAGAGTTGAAGCCCATGCCCCCTTGTCCTATTGCTGACTGCCTGGGAGAAGAGCCCAATCCCCCCTGGCTAGAACTGCCCTTCAGGTCGTTCTAGAGAGTGCTGAGCTCACCTCTAAGCCTCCTCTGCTCCAGACTGAACAAGCCCAGCTCCCTCAGCCTCTCCCCATAGGGCTTCTGTTCATATCCCTTCCCCAGTCTTGTTGAACACACCTGCCTGTACTGCCTCCATGAACGCTTTCTCACATAATCATAACATCCACACAACATACAGGTGTGTGCACACAGTAGCAGTTTGTCCCTGTGTTTCTCAAACAGAAAAACAAAGCCAGATTTTGCCTGTTTTGTTCTGCTGGCCAAGCTCTGTCATCCGGCAGAGGGACAGGTTCCTGCAATACTCTCTTGGTCCTCAGTTGCCCCTGCCTTCTGCTCAGAAAATGCCCACTGAGCCCTCTTTCATTTCCTCTCTCCTAACCAGTCATCGGTCCATAGCAACTGAATTTCTTTGAGTTTGATGGGACCTCATCTTGGAGACTTTCTGGAAACTCAGAAACTATTGTCGGTTGGACCAGATGCCTGTTGGCAACTTCAACATATGGTTTCCTCTACTCAGACGCTCTTTTATCTCCTGCCTTATCTACCCTTTATCATTTTATCTACTAATTCTGATCCTTACTTCTAGCTTCGCTCTATCCAATAGGCTTAAGGGTCTGTGATTCCCTGGATTGCGCCAGAAGGTTTTTCAAAAGTAGGTGTTGCATTTGTTCCCTTGCATTTTTCAGACAGCAGAACTGGTTTAAACAATGATCTAAGTGGGATAGTTAGTAGGTCACTAATCTTAAACTTGGATGCCTTTAGAAGCCGTGTGAGTATCACCTGGTTCTGACAAATTTTATTATTCATCTTATTGATTAGTTCTCAGATTTGTCCACATTAAAGATGGCTTTGTTGGAAGAATCCACAGCTTGTTCTCAGGGAAGAACAAAAAAAATGATTTAATTTTATGGTGATGGCCTTGTGTTTGAGCAGGTCTTCCATACCTCTGCCATTTTTTGGCCTGTTAGATCGCCTGCTTCTCAAGTGTTGGAGATTATTAGCGGCTGCTGTTGCATTACAAAAGTAATTAGCTATTAAATTCCGTCTGGCTCACTCACTCAATTTCTCAGTTATGTGAGTGGGGATGAGGGACTGGCTCTTCTTGCACAATCTTTAGCTCTTTGGAATGAGAGGATAACGTTATTCATTTCTGATTTTTGTCTCCATCAATATGTCATCGAAGTACTGTCATCCCAGCCATGATCTCAGGAGAAAAGATCATTTGCATTACGCCAGCATTGTGTGAGTTAGAAAATGAGTACTTGTTATACTTGGCCATGGAGACACAATGCTGCTCCCCTCTATTCTCCCGTTGGGCAGGTGACCACACTGGCCCTGGAAGCCAGATTTGGGTTCCTTTATCTGTCATCAGAGTTGGCATGAAAGCACTTGGAGAACACCTCTGAAAGCCAGCCGGAGGGTTTGTACATCCCTTAGCTCCGCCACAGGTTTCCTCACATTCTTTTAGTGTGCAAGCAGAACGGCTTATTTCCATTGTACATCAAGGTTTTGGAAATCAGGTAAGGCTGTTGTGAAAAAAGGCATCCATTACTCTTGATCTTGAAAATCAGATTGCAGAGAATGTCTTCACAAAACTGCAAATCAGAGACATCTGAAGTTTGGAAAGAGAATCCTCAGAAGATAAAACAAAAATAATCTTTTGGGCTGGAGGCAGACACTTTGAGTATTTGGTCCTGCCATTTGGCCCATCTAAAACTGCAGTTACCTTGCAAAATCTTATATTATGTTTTTTAGGAATTTACAAGTTTCCTTTATAATAATACTCCTGGACAACAGCAGTATTTTTTCACAGGGCATGGAACAACCTGAGCAGCTTGTAAAATCAGTCCCAGAGTATTTGAATTGCCACAAACGACATGTCAAATTAGAGAGATGAAATTCTGAAAGGTCTTCCATTGAATTCCCGGGCTGCTTCACCTCCCCAGAGGCAATGGAAATGAACTCTGAGAAATTGTAAACTTGGCCACACTAAAGACAGTTACTAGTGATTTCTTAGCTTCATTAGCTTTTATCACCAATTAATTAAAGACTTCACTAAATGATCTTCCCATTCCTGGGCTTATTAAAGAGGAGGACGTTTGAATCTCATCACCTCGGTTTAGCTGTCTACAATGCACGTCTACATCTGAGCTAGACTTTGGATTCCCTTTATAGTCCCATGAAGAGAAAGAAGCCCTTTTACTGTGTGATTCATACAGTCTATTTTAGGTATGCACTTTAGGTGGAGATAAATCACACCCTGGTTGCTGAGGAAATATGTGATAGTTTTAAACAGGTTTTTATAATTGTCCCATTCATCATGCACACAGTCCCTTCCTATCGGTTCGTTGTTAAAGCAGATGTTTCTCATTGTGCTGGAGGAGCAGTGGTAGCTCAGACCTTTCAACCACAGCGTCCTCCCTACACAAGCTGTTTTTAGTGATTGACATTAGTTGCATTCGAGAGAATGAGCCGCTGTTGATGAGCTACCTTCAGCAGAGCCACTCTTGCCCTGTTGGGACGGGGATGCTGAGGAGGACAAAGCACCACAACTGCAAGACTCAGCTGCTGCTCACCCACTTGGTTTCCTGATGATCACCTTTCATTTCTCCGTCTTGCATTTTGGCCTGTTGGGAAGATGAGGAAAGCAGGCTTTGTATTAAAAGCACAGCTCTCCAGCTCTGGCCTGCAGCCCTGGAGATCAGTTTTAAAACCACCTGGAGTTGGTCAATGTAACCTGCTCAGGTCTCTCAGCCACCATAAAGATGATTTTGCCTACTCATGTCTCATCATCTCCAACCAAAGCAAAGTACCCAAGCTACGTGCAAACGTCAGGTTGCTTACTCTGGCCAGCTGTAAGCCCGTGTGGCTGTTTGGTTCAAGGTCTGAGCAAGCCACATTTCTGATGCAGCAGGTCATTCAGGGACTATGAGCTTCTTGTCATATTCTTTTTGTCTGGCCTACCATGCCCAGGGACACCTGGGAGTGTATTATATATACTGAACCCTGAGAATATATCAAGGCTGTAGAATTGGTGATGCCCCTGCATCTTTAATTGCATAAGCTCTTTCTTCAGATTACATTTTTGACGTAAGGCTGCATTTCCTACCTCCAGGGAATCAGGAAAGTTTTGTTTGCCTCAATAATGAAGTTAATCAAAACAATACCCCTTCTACCCTGCACCTATCCTCCTACTATTAAGCAGCTCAGCTTTTCTTAACTCGTAGACTTGCTGCCTACTGTGATTTCTGACTGAAAGCCGCAGATTTCATCCAAGTTTGGAAAGAACTTCCTATCCTGTTGTGAATAAAAGACTTATTCGCTGTTGCATATTCACTTTGAGGTAATGGGTAAATAAAGAAAATAAACTAGACTCTGAGATGACAGTTAGGCTTGTACTGTCTGGATGACTGGGTATATTTTATCCTGCTTGCACAATTTCCATAGCATTCCTCCATTCATTTATCTGCACAGCTGTCTGGACCGACAAGTTGAGGTCTATCAATGATTTCTCTCTCAGTTGTACTAAATTACAAAGGACCAGATTTCTTGTGTAGCCCAGACTGTGCACAGGGATTACAGTCCTTTCTGGAAAAATCAAAGGAAGTCTTTAAAGCCCAGCCAGATTTTCATTGTTGGGAGTCTCCAACTCCATCAAAAGGAGAGGCAGTCTAGACAAAACACCTACAAACTTCACTCCCATCTAAAAATTTAACTGTTGTTTTTGTGGTGAGCCTTTGACAGTTTCTGCTTAGATCAACCCAATAAATTACATCTTTGATTCCTTGAGTTCTTCCACTGCTTCATTAATCCCCATGAAGAGATGTTTGAAAAAGCACTCTTCTCCCTCTAATTTAGGTTGGTGACTTTTCAGAGTGTCAAATCCAAGAAATACTGGATTCTGAGGAAAATCATAGACAGCATTTCTTTGATTTGGGAGTTATCGACATCAGAGAATTCCAGGAGAAGCACAGCAAATCTCATGGAAATCCTTCATCTAACAGACACTGAGAAATCTAGGCCATGCCATGGTAGATAGGTGTGGTACCTCTATGGAGGCTTCTTGTCCTGGAGAACCCTCTCCATTAATGTTATACCTACATGATAAATAATGAGATGCTTGTATAGCCATTCCAAAAGCAACCTATACTCAACTCCTCAAAACTCTGCCTACGCAACCCTTAATGGTTCCTGCTTTGAGCACTAATCCAACATTTTCCTTTTCCCATCTGACAGACCGTATTTCTTTCTGAAAAAAATACTGTGTTTCCTGTTTTTTTCTGTTTTCAGGGTGCTGGACACTGAACAGGCTCCCAGGGAGGTGTCACGGCCCCAACCTGACAGTGTTCAAGAGACTGGACAACGTCCTCAGACACACGGGGTGACCTGTGGGGTGTCCTGTGCAGGGACAGCAGTTGGACTCCATGATCCTGGTGGGTCCCTCCAGCTCAGGACATTCTATGATTTTATGATTCACACTCTTAATAGGTGACCTTGCTCTGTCCCAGGCACGGTGCTCTCCAGGTAGAGGAAAGTAAGCTATTCCTGCATCAGAGCTCTCTGCTACAGTCCCAGGTTGCTGTTCTGCCTTCCCCCCGGTAAACCTCGCTCCAGACCCGCAGGACTGTGACATCCTCGGCTCACCCAGGTCTGTCCACCTCTGCAAGTGCTGATGCTGGGACAGCACTTACCTCCATCCCACTTTGGGAACTTCCTGACAGATGGGTGCAAGAGAGACAATTGATTTTTACTGAGAAAACTCACAGACAGCATTAAGTCACTGAGAATTTTGCGGGCAAACCAGAAGCTTTTGACTGCAGAAATCAATTTGACTGCTCACACTTGGTGGAAGTTTGAAAGCTCACGTTTTGACATCCCTGCTCGTTGCTGTGGTGTGCACAGTGGAGTGACCCTCAAGCAGAATGTTTCTAATTCCTTTTTTTTGACAGATGTGATCCGGGGCAAATCCACTTGGCTGCAGTACCTGGAAGCTGGTGATGTGGAGGATTAAGCAGCAGGTAAATGCCGAAGTGTTGGAGAACAGTACCTGGAATGAGTACGTCACCAAAGACAATGTGGATGAGTTGGGCTCATCTATTCATATCAGTCTCCACATTCTTATAGCAGGCAGCAAAGCCAGAGGAATGCAGAGCCTGCACACATCAATAACAACAAATTGTTCCATTGTGACACTTAACGGGAAGGTTCATTACTTACAAGGAGTTTTTTAACTGTGGGGGTTTAACCTGGCAAGGGCCAAGGTCTATGGGCAGGTCCAACATTCCCTGATGCTCTCCCGGATTGGGAAATCTTAAGCAGAGGTTGTGCAAACCTCCCACCTCTGCCTGCCATACGCTGGACCAACGCCTGAGTGCTCAGTGCTGGTTTTACTCAGCTCCTTACAGTGCTGGTGGCTTGAGCAGCAGATGGGTCTCCCACCCTGCCCTTCCTTGGTCCTGATAGAGGGAAAGCTGTGTTGGACAGCAAGGGGGGTGGACCAGAGGTGGGTGGCAGGACCCTGGTGTGAGGCAGTCCGTACCTAACCCATACCCTGACCAGGAGAATCAGAGAATCGTAGAATCATTTCAGTTGGAAGAGACCCTCAGGATCATCAAGTCCAACCATAACCTAACTCTAGCACTAAACCATGTCCTTAAGAACCTCATTTAAACAGGTTTTAAACCCCTCCAGGCATGGTGACTCCACCACTGCCCTGGGCAGCCTGTTCCAATGCCTGACAACACTTTCCGTGCAGAATTTTTTCCTAATATCCAATCTAAACTGAGGGACAGGGACCTCATTGCTGAGGCTGTAGTAATGTGTCCCCATATGTATAATGCCACATGCATCTCGTCTGGATCTCCAGAATCGTGGCCATCATCTGCCCAGTTCTTGAGAGAGACTGCCACCAAGTACAGCCAGCAAGAGGGGACCTGCAGGGGCTCGGAGCTGGAGAGAGCTGCCAAGGATCCTCCCTACTCTTCACTTTCTCCTCTCCACGGCTCCAGGTAGGGAACTGACCCAGATGTTGCTCCACATGAAGGAGAGAGAACCTGCCACCGGCCACTTTTTGTCCCTGCTCCCTGGAAGCTGCAGGATGTGGGTTCCTTTGCCTGCTGGCAGTGGATGCTGCTCCAATGCAAAGCCCTGAGAGCCAGCACTGCTCCCTCCCATTTTAGATACAAACAACGAGGGGATGACCCTGGCACCTGTGGCCTGGTCTCCCGGGAGAAAGGCAGTGAAGTGCGTGGGCCATGTCTGGAAATCAGATGCCCTGCGGGTGACTCAGTGGCACTCCCTCTGCTCTTGCACCAAAGCATCACCTGTCCTGTCCAGACAAGTTGTACCAGCATAAGCAACAACTAAAAGCCAGCAATATCCCAAGATGACAATATCTGAGATCCTGGTGCTGCCAGGATCCATCTGCAGCAAACAGCCTTTTCTCAGGGAATGTGTGCTGGGCACTGTGTGAGGAGTTCAATGTGCACAGCGAAACACCTTCCCTGGCATGGAGAAGGCCAGCAAAGGGGAAGTGCAGGGACCATGACAGGCTCCAGGTTGATGAACGCTGCATCTTCTCCAGCCCTGCCACTTCAAAGTCCACAGGACAGAGAGCGCTCTGTTCACACCTGCTGTATGTGGAGTGGGAAGGCCCAGGTAGCACCTGGTCAAGGGAAGGTTAAACACCAGGCACCTCCATCACTGCTGGTTCCACCCAGCTGGCTGAGATGAGGAGGGAGGGCACTCTGCTATTCCCTGGATCTTCTAGCCCTATGAGCTCCTGCTATGTTGGCCACGATTGCCCCAATGGGTAAAGATTCATGTATCCATCTCTCATCCCTGACCTCCATGGAGGCTCATTTCTCAACAGCTTGTGATCTGCATTTGAGGAGGATGCTGAGGTTTCCCTGGTCTGCATTCCCTGAGCAGGTGGTGAACGTGCCTGGAATGTCTAACAGCTCTATGGTGCAGGACCTTTCCCAAGCTCTGATTCTCCTCTGGGGAAGGGCTTCTGACAAACGGCTTTTGGGTCTCAAGGTGACCTGTCAAGTACGGGTGTCAGAGTCTGGTCTTCCATCCAGCCAAGCTATGACAAGGCTCTGAAAATTTGCAGTCTGTATCTGCTTGAGCTTTGGGGTTCCTCCAGTGCCTAACACAGGAATGTCAGTGTTGCTCCAGGGCAAAGACAGATCTCCTCTCAGGTCTGCTTGATGAGGTATACATTGGGTGCATAGCAACATATCTACTAGTGCTCTCTCTCCTGAAGTTCTTAACCTCACAACAAAGCAATCTGGAGCTCTGCTTCAGGCTATGGAATTGAAAATTTCTGGTGGTTTTCAGCCATTTTTGGCTGAAAATTATCTGTGTTCAGACCGAAATGAAATATTATGGCTGAAAGCTTTTGTAAAATGCCTTTTGGACTTATGGCCTTTTCATGCAGAAATGTCAAAGACAGCAGCCACGAAATCCCAGCCAGTAGAAACTGAGGATCCAACCCAAGGGGTCCAACTTGGTTGTGGGGACACGTGGCAGACAGGATCGTGTTGGTCTTTGCTTCTACTGACGCAGCCCATGCGGGCAGACTTCCCTTGTGGTACCAGGGCTGGAGCGAGTGATACAATCTGCTCATTTCTGAACCCTTTCCCATGGAACCGCTGATCCTGCCAGCATCCTCCCTGCTGTAAACCAGAAAAGCCCGGGTCTCCATGGCTAGTAAGCATCCAAGCTCTGTGTCCCAAGACAGTGTGTGATTTATAGAGGAAGAGTCTCCAAGCATTTACGACAGCAGAGAAGGAGAGCTTCTGCATTCTGTGTGTAGCAGCTTGGCCACTTGGCTGAAACTCCCAGCCCAAGGTAGGAGATGAATACCAGCTGCATTCCTCTCTACGCTCGCGCCTTCTAAGGGCCGTGAGGTGCCTGCAGGGATTTGGGCTGAGGTGCTCTCCAGCCAAGCCCAGCAATAGTCTGCCAGGGGCTGGGAGCTCCTCTGGTGGGGCCGGCTGCGCTTCAGAGATGCCGAGAGCTGGCTCGTCTCAGAGTGACCTCTGCTACTCTGAGTAACTAAAGGGTTTCCATTAGCTGCAGCAGACTCTATGGTGTCACCAGGAAGCCACAAGACATTAGAGCGTGACAGCTCTTGCCTTGTCTCATTCTCCAGTGGGTGGTCTCTGCGTACCAAGAAAAGCCTTTCTTCTGCTGTCAAGTGGGTAACGAGAGTCTTCCTGTCTCCAGCACACATTGCACTTCAGTTCCCACTGAAGTGGTGGTGAGTCACCATCATTCCTGATGCTGTTGGGGAAAAACCTCCATTTATCAGTGCAATTGGGAAAGAGCGGGGCAGGGCTGGGGAGCTGAACCCTCCCGCTGAGGAGCCAGACCTTGCTCGTGGGAGTTCAGCAGTGGACAGACTGCTGTGGATGGACCTGACTCATCACCCGCAGTGTGAGCCAGCCTTTGCTCCGTGGCCCCCGTGGTTCAGGTAGGTGCCCTGCTCCTGCATGCCCGATTTCACAAGGCACGTGGAGTAACAAGGCAGGGGCAATATTAGACCAGAAGAACACAAAAATTCCCGGGGAGCCAGCACATGTGGGATGTCTTGGTCAGAAAGCCTTGGCCATGGGGCAAACCAAGAGGAAGGGGAATGGATGAAGAAGGAGAACAACAGCCTATGACACAGGAAAACCTCAGTCCCAGGCCCTGGCATTCACAGAGCTGAGCAGAGACCTGTCCAGGGATGCACAGAGCGGTCCCCAGGCCTCCTGTTTGCCAGGCTGCGGCACAGCAACAGGCTCAGGCCGCTCACTAGAGACACGTCTGTGATATACAGACCTTTCAAAGACTTTTGGCACACATCTTATCAGAGGAAATGCTTTTATGCCTGGATATTCAGATGCCTGGGATGATCCCTTGCTCCGGTGGTACCTCGGGTAGTTCAGGGATATTGAAAATCTGCCTATCTTTACTTAGCAAAGAGTTTTTCTTGTCAATGCTCAGCTACACAGCTGTGACCATGTCCCAGTGTCAAGGTTCCTCTCTCTAAGCAGTGTCTGCTCTGCAGGTGAGGTATAATTTGATGTGAATATAGCATCTAGGATAAGCTTCTGGGTGTATCTGAGAATGATGTTTTTTCTAAGGTTTTTGACCTGATTCTGGAGCCAAAGTGGCTCTGTCTGGCACTCCAGATCCTCCTCTGCTCCTTCCAAGACCACCAGGAATAGTTATAACACTAAGGCCTTATGAACACTTAATTGCAGGGCTTTTGAATTCTTCCTTTTCGTACCTGCCAGAAACAGCATCAGGTGAGAAGGAAGCTCCGCTGCAGAGGTGCTGTTCCTGGTGGCACCCCTGAGGGCTACCAGCAGGTGGCTATTTCCTGCACATTCACCTCCTGCAATTGTTCTACAGCCTTCTGGGAAGCATCTGTGCAGGAGAAGCTGCCCTGCTGCGCATCATACTGGGCAATGAAATGCTGCCACAGAAACAGCAAGACAGAAGCTTAAGGAGACTGTGTGTACAGCACCCTTGCAGACAGGATTATTCACCATCCCATCTCACAGTGACAGTAGAAATGAGAGTTCTTCCAGGTTAGAGTATGAAGCTTCATGCAACACTGCAGGAGAATGGAGGGCAGGATGCTTGAAGGGACTCTCTGGTGCATTGGTGCAGTCAGTTCAATCTGCTTGCTCCAGGGACCAGGTCCGACAGGGTAAGTTTGGTTCCCACTGGAGCTCATCAGCTGGATCTCAGTGATGCATCAGATCTCGCCTGTGCCAGCCAGAGCCAGCATTGCTACCCAGGAAAGGAGAAAGTCTCCTCAGGGAGGGGTCTGGTTCCAGCAGACCAGTCCTTCCCACTTCCACCCACCTCCTGTGCCCCTGGTCTGGCTCTTCAGCAAGTCCAGCTGAGTGAGAACTGACTCTGCACTCTCAGAGGTGACACCCCTGAAGCTGCAGAGCCAAAGGCTTTTACCAAAAATCTTTGAAGTCAGTGGAACAACTCAAGCTGATTTTTCTTGGGCTTTTAAAGATGATGGAAATCAGAGCAGATTAAATCCTCCCCCCACCTTTACCAGGAGAGGCAGCTGGAGCTGCAGGCCAGGGTGAAACCTGACGCTTTGCAGAGCCTGTGACACAGGAGAAAACCACCACAGGACTGTCACGGGGAGTCCCACTTCAGCACCTGGCTTCGCTTAAGTCACCCGTTGTTAATGAGATGTGAATGCAGAACAGGGCAGGAGAAACAACTTGAGGCTGATGGCAAAGTCCGTGCAGAGCCACAGACCCTGTGAAGGATCAAAGCTGGTCTCTGTTATCATTCGTGCTCTGCACCCAGGCTGCTCAGGGAAAGATGTGACTGACGGGTGGAAAGAGGGTGATGAGCTCAGGGTGCTGGATCTGGCCCTGTCTCTGCGCTCTCTGCTGCTCAGTGACACTGGGAGTTCGCTCCAGTTTCCACCCCAGATTCTGAGCCCTGCTGGGAGCCACCAGTCCCTGTGCTTCTCACAGCTCAGGCACCAGGGACTGATTTTTTTGATGGCCACAGTTTGCCTGGCAGCAATTAGAGCGTCTCAGAAAGAACGATGAAAATGTCTGATGTCATTTTTTTTCTGCAAAAAATGCTCTGGGATAGCTCCTGCTGGAGACACCAATCTGGGAGTCAGAGCAACCTGGATTTGGGAATCACGCCTGCATGCAGGGCTTCTTCCATAAAAGCCCCAGAGCTGTCAGTGCAGGGAAGACAGCTGGTTCTGCTTTCCCCATGTAGACAAAACCTAATTCCAAGCTGAAATTTCCTGAAGACACATGTTGTATTTCAGGATCTTTTGGTGCTACTTTCATCTCCAACCCACATATTGCAGCCCTATAATAAGAAGAATAGTAATAATAATAGCAATAATAATAATAATACCTTTTGTATGTACATAGCACCTTTCATCCAAGGATCTAAGTCACAATTACAGCCCCACACATTCCTTTATATTACAGCCCTATAATTCTAAGACTACTCAAGTATCCAGACTTCAAAGGGAATGTGGATTTCCCCTCCAGCCCAGTCACGGTGCCCAACATGCTGGAGATGTTTCAAAGGTGTTTCGAGGGTGCCTTGGCAGTAGCCAGAGATAGTCAGAAGAGCCCGAGGAGCTCTCTGAAGCTGAAATGAGCCTCCACGGATTCTTTCCTCCCCTTTCCTGGCCACTCTCTGGTCTCTCTGGAAAGTCCGTGTGGCTTTGGGGTGAGGAAGATGCTCCCAAGAAACCCAAGTGTCTGTGCGGTGGGAGGGGAAAAGATGGAAGTGGTGTTGAAAGGAAAAACAAGTGATGGCACAAGCTCAGGTGACTGTCTAGGTCAGGCAGAGCCCATCGAGTTTAAGTCAAAAATAAACTCACAAAAACTGTCTTCACTGAAAAAAGAGCTGGGGGGACACGGTGGAAAGTTTCACTGTAAGCTCTTTTTCAGAAGGATTTAAAGATTTTTCAACCAACTTGAAAATGAAACAGAGTATTCCTTTTGGGGTCAAAGCAAAATGTTGCAGGGATACCCAGAGCCAAATATGTTTTGTTTTGGTTTGGTTTAACTTTAATTACATGGGAAACCTGGAAAAAAAAAGTCTATTTGTTTAACCCAAGCCAAACTTTCCCCTCCTTTTTTAGTTTAGCCAAAGACCTAAAATAGCTGTTATTTACCCCCATACGTTCAGGAAGCAGTATGCTAAAAGCAAGGAAGCTTCCTATAGAAAACAGATTAGATTAAAGGACGGGGGCTTGCAGAAGCTCTGGCCAAGCGGCAGTTTACCAGCTGGGTTCGCTTCCTCCCTGGGGTTCACCAGCGCTGCCCGTGAGCTGTAAAACAGCTGCTGGACGCGGCTCCCGAGGAGCGTTTCAGTCTCTGCTCTGACTTGTGGCTGCGTTCGTAAGCAAGGAGTGATGAGGTCAGTGGACATGAAAGGCAGGCTGCAAATCCGAGAGTTTAGTGCTGCTTTTCTTCATGTTATGGCTGAACTAACGTAAAGCTCAAGAATTTTTTAATAAACCTTTAAAAGGTATTTGAGCTTGAGAGGTCCAGACATGTGGCTGAGAAGTGCTGAGAGTCTCCAGCTCTTCTATAGCACTGTTTTAATCAGTTGATCTCAATGCACATTAGAGAGGGTTTTGTTATTAGTGCTTTAATGACAGGGAGACTGAGGCACAGGAAGAGGAGAGAATTTGTTTGGGGTAAACCATAGGAGTGGGGCAGAGCTGGGAAACAGTCCCTGTTTCTCGTGCTGCTCTCGGGTCCTCTGCATGTCCCACCTCCACTGTACATGAGCCAAAGCTCATGGGCACCTGTCTGTTCCCAAAAGTCTTTGTGCCCCTCTATCCAGAAGCCCTTTCCACAAAGCATCTGCAAGATGGTCAGTGGAAAGTCATCCCTTGGAAAATGAGCAGGTTCACCTCATGGTATCGCCAGATGAGCCAGAGCAGCTCAAGGAGGAGCAGGGCAGTTCTCGCGGCGTGTGCTGGCTCATCTCAGACACACCACACTAACCAGCATGGGCTGCAACACGTTTCCTCTCCCCCTTCTTCAATAAATCAAGGCTTCCAGCGTTCATGTTTTTGTCACTAATAAATCTTGCACTGTCTTACACCACATGAAAGCACAACAATACCTTAACCGACAGGCACTTCCCTGTGCAGGACTGCAGCTGCAAACACAACCTGCAGCACAAGAACCTGCTGTTTTGGCCCGGAGCTGGAGAGAAGTTGAACACAGCACATACAGCAAGGCTGCCCCTGAGCTGAGCGGAGCCCCGCACGCTGTTGCCAGAGCACATGTAAAACCGCTTTGTGCAACAGGCACCTCGTTAATCTGTGGAACTCATTGCCACAGGAAATGAATGCAACAACAACAGTCTTACCTGCACCTATAATCAAGGTCCTGTCTTGGTTGTGGTACCTTTGGTTCTGCAAATACAACTCACCTGACCCTAAGGGTACGACTCTGTCCTTTGGTACCTGGGGCACAAGCTGCTCAGGCGGAAAACCTCCCAGTCTTGGGACAGAGCCTTGGGACAATATCTGGGACAACAACTTGGGATGATACCTGACAACTCCCATGACCCTGTGTACAGGGGGAATAAAGGCTTACAGTGCAGCTACGTGACTGCGCACCTCATTCCTCCCTTGGGAAGCGCTAACTGAGCAGCAGCAGCAGAAGTTTTCCCATCCATAGTCAGACTGACTCTGGGCACTCTTGGAAAGCCAAGGCAATGCCCACACGGCTATTGCCTCTCAGCTCTCAGGCACTGGGAAGCTACTGGGGACACTGCCAGGTGTCTGCTGCGAGCAGCTGCAGGAACAGGTGTAAAGCAAAACTGCAGAAATCGTTCCCTATGATCAGATTTTCTTCTTGTGTTCTCTGGGAAATTTCTGCCTGAAAGTGCAAATGCCTTTCCTGTTGGTTTCATGCATGCAAAGATGAAAATCTGTTTTACTAAGGTTAAGAACTGCTCAGTATTGGGAATGATCTTAAAGTCGTGAGATGCAATCACACCCAGAGCCATGCCCACACCAGATAACCTCCTCAGGAAGGTGACTGTGCTTTCAGACCCTGCAGGTCCCCGAGATCCCTGGTTCTTGGTCACACCGTCACACGCCAGCAGCCACTGTGGCCTTGGCTCACCTCGCTGGTCTGTGCACAAGGCGTCGCCTGCACTGGGAGGTGGCACCGGGCAGGGGGAGCGTCCCGGGGGTTGGTGGTTCGCAGGGCTCACTGTCATGTTACAAAACCTTTGAACACATGCGTGGGGCATCCTCCAACCATCCTCCCTGCCCTCATGCGTGCAAACCCCTGCTCCCCCATCCGTTGCTTGACAAGACCATGTTTCTGCTCCTCTTCCACTCCTGTGGTTCCACGCACAGCCCTGATGGGAGGATGCAGTGCTTGGGCTTCACCTTCCCTTTGAACAAAGGGGAATGTTACTAATTGGTGCCCCACAGGGATGTTCGATGCTGCAAACCATCTTGTCCCCCCTGGCCTCTCTTTGTAGTGGGACCTGTGGCTGCTCACAAGAAGAGACAGCAGGTCCCTCGAGCAGGTCCCACACTTACAGGTGTGTCTGACTCACTCCACTCCCATGAGAGATGCTTTTGATTTTCAAATCCTTCAAAGCATTTTCAACATCTATGGGAAGCTGCAAACAAGGCCAATGGAGACAGAGACCTGCTGACACCTCAAGCTGCTGATACCCTGGGAGGTCCCTCTGTCATCCCATGGAGAGGAGGAGGCTGGAGAGCTGCCCTCCCACATCACTGTCAGCAAAGCCTGAGCTGGTGGATCTGGGAAAGGTTTTGCATTACACCTTCCTGGATCCCTGATGCATCCTTGCAAGACTGGGAGCACCGCTGTGTCCTCCCCTTGCTCCCCACCACTGGCACAACTCCTGCTGCCACTCGGGCTGCAGCCCGGCTCTTTTGACTTGGCTACAACACTAGATGCCCGTTCTTGGTCTTGCTTTTCTTCATGAAGGCTGTTTCTTATCTCTCTTCAGCTCCCGCCAAACTCAAGTCTTTCTCCAAGACCTTAGGCTCCTCCCAGCCCTGACAGTTCTTCCTGATGCTTTCCCACCACCTTTCAGAGCACTGCTGAGGTGGTCTCTGTCCCATCCTTGGCTACCTGGCCCCAGCTCCTCTCTGGCTCCCCACAGCCCCTCCTGGCTCCCTGGCACCCAGGCAGAGCCCTCAGCTGCCCTTGGAGCCCCTTCCCCCATGCAGAGCTATTCTGCTGTGGTGCATGAGGGTGGCTCATGTTCCCACCTCAAGGTCCGCAAGGAGCCTGGCCCATGTTGGATGCCTTCTGAGCTGTCTCAGAGCAGCACTGTCTGTCCCATGGGAGGCCAGCTCGCTGAGACCCATCCCAGCTTCTCCAGAGATGGGCCTGGGGGAGTGGCTTGTTCCAAAGCAATGGAGGAATTTTGGCACCCCAGCTGAAGTGTCTGGGCTCAAAGGCAGCAGCACCCCAACCCTGCTGTTGGCAGAGAGGGTGATGGAGGTTCCCTCAGCCCCTGGTGCAGAGAGCTGGTAAGTGCCATGCCTCCCTTTCCCTCCTCCACCCTCCTGCTGCTCCCTGACCCAGGCAGGTGCAGAGCGGGAGAGGCATTTGCAGCTCCATTGCTGCCTTTTGGCACCAGAGCCTCTGCCAGAATCAAAGAGCTTTTCAAAGAAAAGCCTAAACTCCTTTAATCGCCAGCTAGAGCTCCTCCCGCACAGATCTAAGGGCCATGAGCTCAGTGTTTTCATTGCCCTGGGCAGATTTATGAGCTTATTCTTCAAGGGAGGGAGAGAGGGGAGGCTGTGGCATATTACTTAGCCTGGGGGGCAGGCAGGGAGGAGAGGGGGAGGATGGAGGAAGGCATTTGCAGTGGAAGTGCACTAGGGTGCAGAAGCCCTGCTCACCACGGCCAGTGCTCTCAGGCATGGCAGGGGGGCAAAGCGGGAGGCGGCGTGAGGAAGGGCCAGCCTGCTGCGGCTGGGATCCAGAGCGTGTGCAGGGTGAGCAGCAGCTCCCTCCCACCCAGCTCCCTGCACAACCTCTGCAGCCGGAGGGACTGTGCGGACACGGTGTGCCTGCTGCCGGCCGGCATCGCTCACTCCCGCAGATCAGACCAGGAGCAGGGCACCCCTCAGTGTGCGAGCAGGAGGGACTTGTCTCCTCCAGTCCCAGCTAAGCCGCCCTCATTGCCATTTGCAGAGTGAATAAGTGGGGTAGTCTTGCTGGGACTCACTGTTGCCCACACCAGAGCACAGCCCCATCCCTGTGCTTGTTTGTTCCGCTGTGCTGCCTTCCCCACCGTGCTTCTCGGCCACACACCTGTTCCCTTCTTGCCAGGGAATGCAGCACTCACTGCCTGCTGTGCAGCAAGTGCAGTAAAGGTCTGGTTGCTCCCTCCCCCACACAGAGACCTGGGCACAAGTTGCTGCTTTTGGGATGGGGCAGATCCTGTGTCTCAGCTCCTGCAGCCCAACTCAGACAGTGCCGCACTGAGAAGTGGACACCTGCTCGCATCCAGCACCCCGGACACCCTGCAGCCACTCCCAAACAGCCCTGCAAAGGATGCGTCTTTCCTTGTGAACTGAAACCTCGACAAGGTCTCAGCCTGACCTGTGGCACTAAAGCCACAGCCCTTCACCTTCACCTGCAGCACTGTTGTAGCTGGAGGCATTTGGGGGCTGCAACCCTTGTTCATGGATCAGCCACTCTCTGGAGAGCACAGCATCCCGTGAATCCCAGCAGGACCCACATTGGGACAGCAGCAGCCAAGTAGAGAAAACGGCTGCTGGACCCAAGGTGTTTCCAGCTCATGACTTCAAGAGGTAAAATGGAGCAGAGCTTATGGTAGAGAAGGGGGCTGGGAGATGATGAGGCAGGAAGAGATAGGCAGAGCTGCCATGAACCTGAGAGATTATCTCCCAGCTCTTTTAATGGCTCTCATAAGCCTTATTTCCCACATCTGGGACCCCAAGCTCATGTACATTTGTCTGTGCTCCCGTGGTGGCTGCTGTTCATGCTGCCAGGCACAGCATGCGTTTTGGAGGGGGAGACTGTGGACTTCTGACCATACGAGGCAGGAGTGACGTTTCCCATTAGTATTCCAGCAGGGAAGATCAAGCACAGAGATAGCCCTTAGTGCATCATTGTGGCCACTGGGACCCAAAGGTGGCTTTGGAAATCCTGTGCTCTCTCATGGCTTGAGAAGCGGAAGGGTCTGGGAGCTCTCTGGGGTGAGTCTGCAGACTTGTGGTGTGTTTGGATGGGTCCTGGTGGAGTGCTGGGGCTCATGTGGTGACCATGGCATGAGGACAAGGCTGTGGATGAGCCCTGGTGCTGGACAAGCATCAGCCACAGAATGGTGACCCATTTTTGTTTGTAAAGTTACCGGGGGCAGGAGAGCAAGCATGTCCCCAGGAAGGACTTGATTTACACCTTGCCTTGGGATTTGGTGCTCTCTGCATTTTTGGCTACTCCTTCTGTCTCCCCAAGGTGTGTGACTGTCACCTAATACCCAAAGGCACACAAAGGTCCCTGTCATGCTGCAGGAGACCCCATGTCCTTTCCAGCCCCCTGCAAACCCAACAACCCTTCAACCCCAGCAGCCCTCCCCACAGCTGCCGTGCCTGCCCAGGCTCCGACGGGTCAGTCACCAGCCCTGTATTTCAGCTGGTGCCTGGACTCCTTTGGCAGCTCTCGGGGTGCTGCCCATTTTAGGGGGGCTGTGGTGAGTTCTGTCCTCCTTTTCGCCAGATGGGGGCTGCAGAGAGGCAGAGTGGGGCAGAGAAGCAGGGAGGGTTTTGGGCAAAGGGGGGCTGCCTGCAGCACTGCTGCTCGTCCTGCTCCAAGTGTCAGATGGGGCTCTGTAGTCAGTCCCCAAACACAGAGCTTCGTGGATGCTTAGAAAGTGCAAATATTATAAAAGAGGAATCTTCCACTCAGTCTTTCCTGCACTAGATGCAGTGTTGTGTGACCACGGATGTGTCTGCCTGGTTTCATCACCAAGCATCGCTGCCTCCTGTGGATCCCTGTCACGGGCCTGTGTGGTACCTGATCCCATAGGGCAGCTCAGGGAGGAGCAGGAGTGACGTGGGGTCCTGGCCCCAGACTCCCATTGGGATGCTAAATTCCAGGCAGTGACTCCAAATGCCTCTGCAAGATGAGAACAGCCCTGAGAGCTCCTGATCCCATTCACCTCAAGGGAAACAGCGTGTGGAACAAGAAGCTTTCTGTCTGGGCAGCCTCCTGGGAGCCTGTGTACATGCCTACTGGAGAGGCTTCCCTGGGAAGAGGTGACTTGCTTCTCTCCCATCTCCCTGAACACAGCTGCAAGCTCACTGATGATGCCTCCATTGGAAACACTTGGTTTTGGATGAGTGGGATTAGGTTCAATTTCAGGGAGGCTCAAGAGTGAGCAAGGACAGGGTTCTTGGAGAGAGACAGACACAGTGGAGACACAGCGTTGTCAGGATGGGGCATGAATGTGAGCTCATTAGCGGTGAGGCAGTGTCTAATCAGACGTTATTACGAGGATCCTTTATTTTGCACCTGAGGGAGTCCTGCTCTTCATGGAAAGGAGTTCCAGCAATTTGCTTAGAAGACAGGGCATGGAGCAAAGGAGCTGGGACGTTTTTGGAGCAGCTGTCCTTCAGCTCCGTGCTCCTTGTTGCCATTACAGGGTTTGCTTTTCAGCACTTGCAGCTCTCAAAAAAAAAAAAATCTAGGCATTTCTTTACATATCTGAATGTGGACTTAAAGCCTGAATTTACATGAAGATCTTAGATCTCTCTGGAATACCCATACTTTCTACAAAATTTACGCTGGTTCACTTTGAAAAACCAGCCCTGACTGTACACCTTATAACTGAGAAACTAACCTTATGTGACTTGCTGAAGGCAGCCCAAGAAAATAGAGACAGAAACAGGGAGAAAACCCAGCTCTCCAGGCCTTCAATGATTTCCAGTTCATCCTGCCTTCCTACCTCTGTCACATCTTATTTAATTCATCAGCAGCGTTTAACGGATAGGCAGCAAACGTGCTGCTTTTCCCCGAATAGGTTCGGCTCTAAGGGGAGGAGGAAAACCCTGGACCCTTCAACACCTCCACGGCTCGACCCCGCGGCTTTTGCACCCGGAGGGTCCCTCCAGCCCGGCTTTCCCTGCAGGGTGACGCCGGGGCGGTGGCAGCGCCGGCGCAGCCCCGCAAAGGGCCGTCACCGGCGCCACCGTGCGAGCGCAGCGGCGGGTGCAGCCGCGGCCCCCGGAGCTGCGGGACCGTCCCGGAGAGCGAGACCCAGCGACCACCCGACCCCTGCCAGCTGCAGCAGCGAGGCCACCTGCCGCAGCAGGCCGAGAGCATCTTTAAGCACCCACCCGCTGCGTCCATAGCCCGGGGCTCTGTGTCCCTTCTCCGGCCACCATGGTCAGGGTTAAAGTGGCATTGAGAAGCATTAAACATTGAGATGTCCCTCGGTTCGCGCGGTGGAGCTCTCTGAAGCTCTCAGACCAAGGGACTAGTCTGCAGAGACGACGGGCAGCATGTTCTCTGCAGAGTCGGAGCCACAGGTGCCCTGTCTTGTGGTGGGCGCAGAGCTGGAGCAGGTGCCTGACAGGGCTGCTGCAGCAGAGTCAGTGCAAAGCCCTGCAGCCTTTCACTCTTACAGCCCCGTGTTTTAACCACCTCCATCAGGACATGCTCAAGAGCTGCAGTGACTTTTAACTCATTGGTAGCTGGCTCCAAACTTAGCTCCAGGGCGTGTGCAGGGGGTACAGGTCCTCACAGGACACACCGCATGTGACAAGTGCTCTGTGGTTCCCACTCCCAGAGAATACAGCTTGCACTACACAATTCTTTCATCCTTCACACTCTCCACTGAAAATTGTCCTTTCCTGTAATATTTCTTTCTCAGCTGGCCCAATACAGCTCTGGCCATCCAATGGTTGGCACAAGACAGAGCAATGTGCTCCTCAGGCAAGCAGGAGGAGCAGAAAAGCTCTTACCCAGCTGCGGTAGCTTCAACCTGGCTTGGCAGAGCCCTTCCTGACCGGGTTAAGGTGCTTAGCTTTACTGCATCTCAGGACTATCCACGAACACCAGAAAGCCAGTAACATGGTCTGTACACCACACCTGGACACGAGCCCCCTCTCATCATGATGAGCACAAAATGAACATCCCCAGCACTGCCTGGGGGCTACCAGTTGTCCTGTATGATGCTGGTACACACGGTCTCCCTTAGCAGAGCTTTAGCTGCATCCCTCCCTCATGGGGAAAGCCAAAGTCCGTTCCAGTCCACCTGCCACAAAGCTGAGCTTGGTGGCTGCAGCACATTCTGTGAGTAAACTGACCAAGTATCTTTCCAGTTCATGCCAGCGCCAACCTGTCTGCCTGAGAGAGGAATTTTCTCTCCTGATCAAACCCTGAGATCCTTCCATGGAGTTTCTTGCGCATCCTGGGGACATCCTCAGTCATTGCTAATCTGATGGCATCACCGAGACCATCTCTGGGGGTAGAAGTGAACCCACGAGTCTCTGTGGTAGCTCAACCTTTTGGGGTATTAATACCAGAAAGAATAGGAAACATTCAGACAATCAAAAATGTGTAAGTTAAAAATACCAACCAAACCAAAAAGCAAAGCCCTCACACCTCTTATAAGACTTTAATATTCATTCTAAAGAGGCAACTTGGGCACTGCTGGTGGCCAGCTCAACCCAAACCCCTGAAAGACACGAGTTATCACAGCTATTGAAATGTTTGACAAGAAGGATCCCAGAGCAGTTTGCACTAATTGCTCAGTATAAATACTCCATTATGTTCTCAGACAATCAGAATCTACCCAGCAAATCAGCTCTTCTGATCCACTGTAATCAAGAAGCAAAGCATGCATAACATCGCAATATAAACAGCATTTGCAGAGGGGTGTGGGGAGGAGGGGAAGCTAGCTTAGCTTGGCAGGTCCCAGAGTAATAGCTGACTTTTTTGTTGTTGTTTTGTTTTGCCTCTAATTTCCAGGGGAAATTTAATTTCAGGAAAATGTGGCGCAAACTTCCAAGCCGGAGGAAAGCTGCAGCTGACGAAGGGGGTCTGGAGCAAGCGTTGCAAAAGAAACAGCGAGGGCTGTACTTACAGGTAAGCTGTGAGCGGGCTCAGGTTGGCAGGCACCTCCGACAGCCCCAGCTCGGAGCAATCCACCGAGAGCATGATGCCATCCTCTTCGCAGTGGCACTGGGGCAGGCAGGCGGGTGCAGCACCTGGCTCGGCGGGCAGCGCCTGGCAGCGGGCACAGGAGGCCAGGAGGATGCCCCAGAAGAAGATCTTGCCCATCCTCGCGCTGGCCGTGGCCGCGGGGGCCGTGCGCGGGGCCGCCGGCTGTGCTGGGTGCCGGGCAGCGGCCCCGCAGCCTCGCGCGCAGCGGGCAGGGCGGCTGCTGCAGGTCGGAGCGTGGTGAGGATGCAGCCAGGGAAGGGAAGGCATTGTTGAATGATCTTGGTTATTGGGTTTCAAGGGCTGGGCAGGGGCGTGAGACACTCCAATGGGAGGAGTTAAACTTTCTACTCTTTCCCTCTCTCTCTCTCCCTTAGAGCTGGCAGGAATTTCATTCAAAGGGAAGAAAGAGGGGAGGAAAAAAAAAAAAAGGAAAGAAAGCAAAAAAAAAGTAACCTCGACAAATAAAGACCTGTTCATAGCTCTGGGACCTCTGCTTGTTTTGTAACAAAGTTTTTGTGAGATAGCAGGGCAGAGGAAGGCGAAGCTGGTTCCAGCAGGGCAGAGGAGTATAAATAGGGAGGCAGGAGCACCCAACCAGCACTTCAAGGGCTCCAGACTGTTGGACGCTGAAATACAACCCTGGATAAAGGACTCTGTGTGTCTGTGTGTCTGTGCTGGCTGCTGAACCCAGCTGCAACTGCAAAGCCAGGGTGCAGCTGCGGAGGAGCGAGGAGCTCCTGAGGAGCTGCTTGCTGGGAGTGACCATGCCCAGGGCTGTCGATCTGTCTGTCCTGCGGTCCGACCCTGCTGCCCCGTGCGTGGGGCAGGGCCTGGGTGAGGGATGCAGGGGATGGAGCGGCAGTGTCATGGTCAGTGGGGGACCTCTCCAGAGAGCTGCCCAGGATGGTGGGATGTGGTGCTTTTGGTGCCCTTGCAGCCACACTATAGTTTTTGCCGGACCAAGGTCAGGTGCGTGTGAACTGCATTTGCAGGAGCTGCACTACACTGGTGCTGGGAGCACGTGGCTGGTTTGCTCCAAGAGCTCTTTCTAACCCCGAGTGAAGTCATCAGAGGTCAAAGTCAATGAATGATCTGTTGAGTGGGGTCTTGAAGCCACATCATCTGGAGCTCCGTCATGCGGAAAGGAGCAGGTCTGGCTTAGCAGCGGGATACTGCCTGTACCAGCCCAGCCCAGGACCTTGGAGTGTCCTGGAACACACCAAATGTGCATCAAAACAGGATTTCTGGCTGCTTGTTGTGGATTTAATTGGAATTAAGCCCCTTCCAATCATAAGCAATTCTGGAGATGTTGCTCATTAAATGTATGCAATGTGTTTTGACAGCTCCAAATGTAAAACACCGCTGGGATGGAGGAGGGCTTGGTGGGGAGATGGGAAGCCCTCCTTGGAGAGAGGGTTCCTCCTTAGGTTCCTTTACAGCCATCCCCTCCTGCTCTGATGTGGGGCTTTAGCATGGCCTGAAATGGCCGGATTTGCTCCGACAACAGCCGGGAATTTGGTGTCAGTCTGGAGAAAGTGCCAGGCCCACCTCTCTGCTCCTGGCTGCAACAGCAGCTTTTATCTACCATTTCCCCATCTCTCCTTCTCTCCAGCCTGAGCAGCCAAACACCAACCGCACTGCGAGCTCCTGGCAATTTCTCGCTCAGTGAATTCTCCTTGGGGATCCAGGGCTCCAGCTGAGCACACTATTAATAGAGTTCTTAAAAAAAATAACACACTGAAGAGATTCCTATTGAAAACTGCCATTCTGCTGAAATAGAGACATTTCCCCACGAAGGCATTGACTGCAATGACATTTTTCACATTGTTTTTGGAGCAACACATAATGAAGTTGTGTCTCACTTTGCTTCGACTTTTCTGTTTGCCTTTTATTCCAGCTTGGCTGTGGTGTTTCATTTCCATGTATCATTTCTTTGAAATTCGATAATTAGACATTAATTTTTGAAGTGTTCACTTATTCCAGAGTGTCACCTGGGTCCTGGTAAAACCAAATGTCTGGACATCAAGTCGTTTTGATCAGAGAGCTTTGACGTTTCCATGGTAAACCTGGAATTTCCCTTTTGGGGTGGAAGCGCCACTTTTCCTCCAGCTCTCACTGAAATCACAGTTTGCTGTGAGCAGCGCGGGCTGCACCGTGACCTTATGAAAGGCACTGGAAGCTCCACATTCAGCTCATTCCTCTTAACGTGAGTGGATGTTTTTCTGCGAGGCTCACACGTGTTTGTGTGTTGTCCTCTAGCGGCAAGCTGTGGTTTGTGGAGACGAGGAGAACACAGCTCGCAGCACGCAGGGCTGCCCCGTCTGCTCACCTGCGCCAGCCGGGCCCCCGGCACGCTCGGCTCTCATCCCCGTTCACTGAGACCCGCTTTTAGAGGCTGGGACTCTGGGATCAAACATCTGGGGTTTGTGGCTGGGCATGACGCCTTAGCACGTGGTATCTCTGGTTGGCAGGTGCCCGCACAGTGCATGGCTAACGAGCCCTCCTACAGCTTGCTTAAAAGCAAGAAAAAAAGTCTTGGGAAAATTTAGAGTGCAGCCTAAGTGGGGAAAAAGATTTGGCTTGTGTGAGGGCAATGAAGATGCTGAAAGGAGTGGAGCATCTCCCGTGTGAGGAAAGGCTGAGGGAGCTGGGGCTCTGGAGCTGGAGAAGAGGAGACTGAGAGGGGACTCATTCATGAGGATCAATATGGAAAGGGGCAGTGTCAGGAGGATGGAGCCAGGCTCTTCTGGGTCACAACCAGTGACAGGACAAGGGGCAATGGGTGCAAACTGGAACACAGGAGGTTCCGCTTAAATCTGAGAAGAAACTTGTTCCTGGTGGGGGTGGCAGAGCCTGGCCCAGGCTGCCCAGGGAGGTTGTGGAGCCTCCTTCTCTGCAGACATTCAAACCCGCCTGGACACCTTCCTGTGGAACCTCAGCTGGGTGTTCCTGCTCCATGAGGGGATTGCACTGGATGAGCTTTCCGGGTCCCTTCAACCCCTGACATCCTGGGATTCTGGGATTCTGTGAGCTACTGCAAGGACAGTTATTGCTTCTGCTTTTCAGGGGCACAGGAGAGGCAGGGCTGCTGAGGAAGGGCTGCGTTATTCCCGCTGGCACAGCATGCTCGGGGTGGTCCGGCTCTGGATCTCAGCCTTGGACCCGAGGAGAGCTGGGATTCCGGGTACCAGCGCTGGCCAAATCTTCTCTGTGGAACAGAAATGAAATGCCGAACAAGCTTTGGGCTGCGGACTGTGGCTGGCGAGGCTTTTTAGAGATGTTGGAATTTAAAGGCTAACAAAGTTGTTGTGGAGATACAACCAGAGCACGGCTGCAGCTAAACCCTCACAACAGGGACTGATGTCCCCTCCTGCAGAGCCAAAATGACTCTGTGGGCCTGGACAGGACACCTTGTCACTCAGCAATGCTCTCCCTGCAGACTGAAGGGAGGTGATGGGCAGGACTGTGCTGTCACTCCTCCCAAGGTGCTGCCATGCCCTGGACATCCAGCCGGGGACCTTCCCAAGCTGGAAGACAGGTTTTGCTGGCTGAGACAAAGGGCTGGAGGCTGTTTATTTCTGTCCTCAGTGTGTGCCAGGGCCCACAGTCTGTGTCTTCTGCCCTGTTCCCCTGTGAGAACTTGTTTGTGCCCTTTTTATTCCCATCTCGATTTTAGAGAGTTCAGGACCACGCCAGTAGAATCCCAGTTTGGCTGTTGATCTCCAAGGTCAACCGGTCCCTACTGCAGACCAGGAGGACACTGGCTGTTTTCCACTGCCAAGGTCATGGACAGGAACCCAGACCCCACTGTGCCGCACACTGCAGAGGACAACGGACAGACGGACAGCCCATCCAGAGGGGCTTGCAGCAGCAGGAGGAGGTGCAGAGCCCCTGACAGTCTCACAAAGCACAGGGACACCAGAGAAAAACAGACATCACCAGGACTGGCCTGTATGCACAAGGCCATGCACTCTCCCACCTCATCTATGACACCTCTGTGGAGGTGTCATTCCTGGGATGCGATCTCCTACAAGAAAAGCTCTCCAGACTTTCTTGCCATCCCTGGCTTCTCATGGAGCTGGCCCTCCAGGTTGTGGGGAGAGCAGGATGTGGCCCAAACCAGCAAGGATTGGCTCGATGAAGTGGGAGCCAATAGTCTGGTGCTTCAGATGTGTCTGTAAGCCTGGGGCATACCCTGGGGAGCCATTCGAGGTCAGGCGCAGGGGCAAAGGCCAGAGGAATGTTCCTGTGCTCCTGCTCCCATCGGGGCCATCCAAAGGCTGAAATACCATAGTCAGGCTGCGGGCAAGTCCAGATCCAGCGAGATTCCCAGGGGCCTTCCAAAATATAAATGCAAACACTTGCAAACAAGCAGAAAGCCCCAGTGCCAAGCGTGCTGCTCCAGCCACCTGGCTGGGGCAGGGGAAGGATGAGACTGAAGGCATCCATGCTCCCTGGTGGTGGGAAGGGCAGGTGGCAGTGGAGTCACTCAGAGAGGGACAGGGATGGTTCCTTCCTGATGCCCAGGGCACAGGATAGCACAAGCCTCAGATGCACTTTAACTCTTTGCTCTGGGAGGGATCATTTGCAAAAAGCCATGGGACAGCCTGGTGACTTCATGCCCTGCAGAGAAGAGGACAGAGATGAAGATCTAAGTACAAGACCTGTTAGATGGATCAGACACCAGCCACAGAGTCCTACATGCTTAAAGACATTCCATTTTGGAGTCTCTGCATCAGCTGGGTCAGGGACCCAAATCCATGGCAAGCCCAGCACATGCAACAGCAGGGTGTTGAAGAGGGAACCTCAGCTCTGGTCCTACTTGGCTGTCCCAGGAGAAATTCCCCTTCCAGTTCAGACTTGCCTTGAATCTATCTGGCCCCAGCGCTTCTGCTCTCCAGGAGGTGTTTGACAGCAGTAGCTGATGAGAGGTGATTCTGGAGAACCTGGAGAGGTTCTGCATCCCTACTGCTCCCCGGTGCTGATACAGCTCAGGTGGAAGAGATAGTGATCAGTGGACATCACCACACCATGGCTAGAGCTGGGGCAGCTGCAGCCTGGCACCAGGCACCAAATATCACAGAGGTGCCCAGCTTAGGATGTGGCAGGGTGCCATGGGCTCCCTGTGGTGGGCCCAATGTCCTGTTACTCTGTTGGATGAAGATATGGCACCTGCTGGACTCTCTGTGCCCTGGAGGGAGTAGAGGGAGATCCATGGGCAGAAAGTCAGCACCGGTGCATGGGGATGCTGTGGGATCAAGGAGCCATCGTGACCCAGCAGTCACCAGCAAGCTCCCATGGCTGTGGGTCCCCAAGAGATCGAAGGGTTGAGTACCCCTGCTCTCCTGTCGCTTGGCAATGCCAACCCAGTCTGTCCCTGCTTGGAGAGTCATGGAAAGAGGGGTAAGGATGGGAAGTCGGGTCCAAATGTACATGGCCTTTCTCATCCAGGGTCTTGACCTCTGCACGCGGGCTGATGGAGGAGGGTGGTGGCTGGATGCTGCCAGACTGGAGCAGGCTAAATATGAAGAACAACACAGCACGGTCCAGAACTCGCTGGGCGGCCCAAGCTGGAGGCTTGTTTTGTTTTACTGTTTTGTTGTCTCTCTCTTCCCCTCTGGGTTTCGTGGGTCTGAGCTGCAGGGCTGGAAAATTATTCATCCAAACCGCAGCTCCCACAACACCCTCTGTAAGCATCTGTGGCTCCAGACTCCGCTGCAGCAGTGGGTGGGAGGTCGTAAATTCATCATCGTCACCAAGTCGGCCTCCTGTTAGACAGGACATGAAAAGAGGAGCAGCAGGCTGTGCCACGGACGCAGCCATACACAATGCACTGGGTGAAACCTGTTGGCCAGCTCTCATGACAAATCCCTGTCCCATTGATGAGAAGGTCCCTTCATACCTGCCAGAGCAGCTGTGCTTCAGCTGCAGATGTCTGCAGGTTCACCTTGGCTGCTGACTCTGCTGGAAGCACTGTTGTGTTGTGTTAGCCAGATGTGAGGCCTGTGGGATCACTTGTTCCCAAACTTCTGGAAGCTCTGCAGACAGCAACATGTCTCCTCCACCGTGGCTTTCACTTGCTGCCTTATGACTTGGAGCCAGCACCCCTTGCAACTCTGTGCCATGAGCCCCGGGTCTGCGCATCATCCCTACCTGGCTGTGCGGCTGGGACCACCACCTCTGTGCATGGACACACAGAAGACCCATGAGCACTTTCCCAAGGGGCTGTAGAAAGACCCTGGCGCAGGAGCCCATCTGTCAAGGCAAATGGGTGGTGCTGCGCTCAGCTGAGCCCGGCTGGGATGAGAGGTGGTGTGGGGCAGGTGCCAGCAGAACTCACCACCCATCTTGCTCAGTCACTGCCATCAGCTAAGGGTGAGCTGGGGGGTGGCCAAGCTGTCCTGTGTGGATGTTGTCCTGCTCTTCGTCACACCAGGCAAGAGCCTACAAGCAGTTCCTGTGAATACTCTCCCCTTCTGAGGCCTCTCTCCTGTGCCACAAGCTGCAGAGCCAGACCCAGACCCTCTCCCTGGGGAATATGGCTTTGAGCAAAGCCCCAGGCATAATGACTCTGAAAGCCACAGGGTAGCTCTGATTGCAGAAAAACAGAAAAGAGAGGATGGGGAGTTCCTGCCCCTCCTTATCCTTGGCAGCTGCCCCTTTCTGAGGATGCAGCCCTGGCCAGGCTGTTGGGAGACCCTGGTAGCTGCTCTTAGCAGAGTAAGGGAGGGTTTGTCTCTGCAGAACTCCAGGCTACTGTGTGGTGGCGAACACCCAAAGAAGCAATGAACACCCGGCAATCCTGTTTCTGTGCCCCTCACAAAGCTCCTGCTACCTCACAACAATGGCTCCTCCTTCACATCCTCACTGCCAGTGTGACTGGTCCCATGTCATGGAGATCCACAGATAATCTTGAAATCTCTGGGACTAAGATAATTAGGTGTTCTACATATCACAAAGCTTGTTGGGATATACAGATACAAAGGCTTCTCAGTGTTCAGAGGACGCTGCACACTTCGAACAAGAGCCTGCTGGACACCAGGCTAACACATGCATCTACACCCACCTTTGAGATGTACCGAGCTCAGCATCTGGGGGTTTTGGGCCATGAGTAGCACCTGAGAGCCACAGGCAGAACCCAAGGGCACCAGCAGGGAGATGCTGGGGTTGGATGCAGGTCTGTTTTACCTCTCCCCTGTTTGACAGAATGAGCACTGGTTCTTTCCTTACACCAGCAGCTGCCGATGTAGGTTTCTGCCTTCCTGTGCCTTGGAGGTCAGTTGTGCCGCGGCTGGGACGGTGAGGAGAGGACTCTGGCAAGTTAATGGGATTTGGTCTCTGGTGTGGAAGTATCAGTGCTTTCATTGTCCTTGTAGGCATTTGCCAGAGGATCATGGACATGCGGGTCCTGGCAGAAAGGCTGTAGTTTTGTAGCTCAGGAACTGTTTTTAAGGCTGATTGGAGCTGGAGGGTGCAAGCTGGACACCAGGGTTGTTTCTGCTGGAGATCTGAGGAGGATGGTCCTACACGAATGTGGCAGCAGAGAACATGGTCTTTGAGACTGCGCCTTCTTGGAGGATCTTGGGATAAAACCTTCAACACTGGTGAGATCTTGTGCTGCTGCTGGGCAGGTCTAAACTTCAGCAGCATATTAACCCAAAACCCTGGACAGACAATGGGCACATCACTCTTTGGACCAGTAATGATTGTACACCTTGCTTGCCTTATGTCAGGCCTCCGGCATGCACTGGTCTGTTTTCCCGTGGTGCCTCAGAAGAAGATGGCAGGTGGCTGCTGCTACAAATTGTGTGCACGTCTTGAGCAGCAAGCAGCTTGACCCCATCAATCCTGTCTGCTGGGCTGGGGTCACTGGAACAAACATTGCCTTGCTGTGACACTTATGCGTTACGAGGGCACCCTGTCCACTGCCCGTGGCTGGGGACACAGCTGATCTCTCAGGAACGGCTGCTGTGCTGCAGCAGGGGAGGCTCGACGTTGCTGAGACCCCATGAAAGCCAAACCACCCTTACAAGCACACTCTTTCCTAGGGCTGTTTATTGTTTGTACCTAAGACTGATCCACCAGCTGAGACAAATCAGCTCTCACCACACTCTGCCCATATCTGAGGCTTCAGCACACCTTGCGCCCGTGGTTGCATGGAGACCACGGTGTCCAGCACTCGCGTCAGACCGCAGCCTGCAGGTGCCAGGGCTCTCCAGATGCGAGCCCAGGGCTGCCCCATCTGTGCCGAGGGGCGAGGGCACAGCAGGGCCCCCGCAAACAGTGCTGCTACTGCAGTGAGGGTGACAAACCTTCCAGGCACCAGGAATCCCAGGAGATGGCCAAAGCAGGGGAGCATCCCACCCAGCCCCTCATCACGTCCGCACTGAGGGCTGCAGCAGTGCGTGGCAGGACAGCACTGCCCATCTGCTCAGGAGCACCCATGTCACTGCTGACACCATGCAGGGCGTGCTGGTGGCAGTGCTGCGGTGGGTCCCCTCTGGCCGCTGGGGTCATGCTGTGCCAGGAGCCCCATGGTGTCCTCCACCCAGCTCCTGGCTCCAGACAGGCCCCCGCGGAGGTGCAGGGCAGGTAGGTGCCAGGAAGTGCTGAGCGGTGTTAGGGCTGTTTCTGAGCCATGATGTCCTGGATGCAGGTGTACAGGAACATGTACTGGTCCTACAAAAGAGAAAAGGGGGTCTGGAGTCAGCTTTATGACAAAGACCTTCAGGTTGCAGGAGTAACCCTGCAGTTTGCCTTAAAAGGTCCTAATTAACTAACAGTGTCTGATGGTAGAGCAGAATTTGCTGTCTCAGGTGTTCCACGCTTGTCCTTGCCACCAGAATTGCCCACAAAGGAAGAATCAGGCCTGGTGCTGTGTTTGCATCGTTTGTTTCCTCCTGCTTCATCATCCCTGTGATGGGGATGAAAGGAACATCCCCATCGGAGACAGGGAGGAACAATGTCATCTGACTTCTTCGAAGTGCCCCGGTGGCTTTTAGATGCGCCATGGTGTTTGCATTCAAAACAAGACTGAAGAGCAACTCTCGCAATGCTACAGGGCAGAGAGTGGGGAGAGCTCAGCGCTGCTGGTGTGCACAGGGTCTGCAATGACCCGAGGCCATGAGGGAAGACCTCTGGAGCAGGAGTCTCCCTTGGTGATAGTCTGGACAAACCTGAGCCAAGGGCTGACAGCAAACCAGGGTAGATCTTTGCAAGCCCTCAGAGACAGACTCTGTGTGGCCTTAGTCCAGTTGCATTGTTTCTCCTAAGATCACCGAAGTGCTCCATCAGCACCAAGTATGGATCCAGAGCTCTCTGTGGATTTGACATGAGGTTCTGCTCAAATGCCAGGCTGCTCCAAAATGATGCTGGGCTACCAAACCCCTGGGACTGACCACTGCCACGCCAAGGCTCCAGGAAAGACAAGGTGTGGGAAAGGGAAATGGGGTTGTACGCAATGCACAAAGCTGGAGGGTAGGGCCAGCCTGCAAATGCTCTGGGGTTGAAATCACATGGTAGCCAGGAAGGGTGGATTAGGGACCCGACAGAGGGGCCCCGAACAGCTCACTAATGCGCTGGCTAAGCTGCAAGTCACGAGGAGCCTCCTCCCCTGTGGGCAGTGGGTTTAGTACCACTGAAGGGCCGGGAAAGCCACAGATCACACAATGGCTGTGGTTCCAGGTCACCAGAGCATGTTTTCAATGGTCCCAGCCTGATTGTGAAATCTGGAGTGACAGCCCAGGATTGACTTCAGACCAGGCACCCTCAATGGCTGAACAAATGCAGGAGCACACCTCCAGAGACACGGGCTGCGCTGGAGCGGGGGAGATGCTTAAATACCTGGTGGTTACCCACACGCAGTCCCTCAAAGGTTCATCTTCCCATTTGATTGGCTACAACCCCCTCCAAAAAATCATCTGATGCCCCCAGCATGACAACAGCATACCCGGCAGAGACAAAGGGGTCCTGGGGAGCCCCTGCGGCGGTGGAAGGGCCTGGCAGCCACGCTGCAGCGGTGTGGGCTGGAGGGCAGCCCTGCCCGTCCTCCGCTGCGATCAGAGCCACCGCTGCTCGCGGCAAGGTGGGGACGCAGCTGCCTCTGCTGCCCCCCTCAGTGGGGCAGCAGCTTTTGATCGGCACTTGCTGTGCCTTTATGGGCACGTTGTGTCTCTGCTCAGCAAGACCGCTGCTGAAATACAAAAGAGCTCTGAAGCGGGGGCAGCGGACGCCTTGCCCTCCTCCGGCTCCCAACATGCACATGGTTCACATTAATTAAGAATGTGATTAGCTGCTTGCAGACAGCTCTGCAGCTGGGAAGCCCTGGAGAGATCTGCCCTAATTCTGCTGTCCCCTGTGGGAAGGGTTTCCAGGGATGCTGCATCAGCTCGTTCAGCAAAAGAAAGAACTGCCTGGGGAGCATCTGTGCCTCCAGCGCCCATCCAGAGTGGCAGCCTGGGAGGCTGTGCTGGCACGGCAGGGCAGGGCAGGGCAGGGCAGGACACGGCTGCGGCACCGCGGTCCACACGGCTGCAGGGCAGCTCAAACGTGGCAGCGTGTCCCCTTGCAAGCAGCACCGGCGCTGGCAGCAAGCAGAGGTGGGGAGCAGGCTCCAGAATGGGGGTGCAGCAGGGAAAGGCACCAGACAAGGGTAAATGTGGCAGGTTCTGGGTGCCCAGGCTGACAGCCGTGTTCAGAGGCCAGGAGTGGGCAGGCAGGTTTACTGTGTAGGTTGAAACCTGTGCTTCATGCTTTCCAGGGTAGAATGGGAAGAATACCTTGTATTTATCTTGAGCTCATATGCAATTTAACCTACTTTAACTCCAGAAATGAGGAGAAGAAAAGCTCTTCCCTGGGAACAGAGAGTGCCCTTAGCCCTTGGTGGCTGGCAGAGGAAGTATGGAATAAGTACCTGTGTAGGTGGGATGGGCTCCCAGGTGGCAGGCAGCACCTGGGGAGTGGGAAGCATGGATGTCCTGTTCTGCCCAGCCCACCACCCTTCCTCCTTCCCACCTACCAGTGTCGGGGTCATGAGACAGCAGCTTCTTGCCAGCTGGAGGGTCACCCCATAGACATCCACAGTTCTCTCGGCTTTCATCTGGTGCAATAGGCAATCCAGGGAGATGAGCGTCCCCATTTGGCTCACATCACCACTGCAAGGGACAAGGCACGGTCACTGATGCCAGGAACGGCTGAGCTGAACTTCTCTGGAAGTGGTTACCAGCCCAAGAAGTCAGAGGCCCCATGAGAAAATATGCAGCAACTGAGTAGGGTGGGGTTAGGGGACTGTGAGCACAGGTCTAGGAGTTAAAAATCCCCATGCTGACCAGGGTCATGGGACCCCAAAGTGCCCATTGAAGGAGCCTGGAGACTCAGCCTGCCCTGTGTCCCTCACCCAAGCCAGCTTTGCCATGTGCTGGCTGTGCTGGCTCCTGTGCGCTCTCCCCAGCTGCAAGCGGATGAGGGTGTCAGGGCTGCTCCCAGGATCCCAGCAGTCAGCACTGGGATGGCCTGGGCACCTCAGCCCAGGAATGCCAGTTCCATCCACGCTTGCCCCGGCCTAGCCCTGTTTTCCCTCTCCCATGTGCTTGGCATGGCATGGCTTGGCATCTGGCCTCCCAAGCTTCCCTGGTTCCCATGGACCCACTCTCAACATGCCCCAAAACACTGGCGTCCTTGGTGGGGGTGCAGGCTTGCTGGTGGCCGTGCCAGGGGGCTGTGCAGCCTGGTGGGTACCAGTGCTGGGAGGCTGCCCGTGGACAGAGCAGCAACGTGATGTACCTGCAGTGCAGCAGGAGAGGACCAGCTCTCTTTCGGTGGGGCATGCACTGTCTGACAGCAGTGAGGAGCTCCACCAGGCTCTGGACATCTGGCTGTTTCTTGCTGCTCCAGAGCATGTATAGGAACTGTTGTACCTGCCTCTCCTTTGCTTTCTTTTCCTGGTGAGACACAAAGAATAATTGACATGTCTGTTGGGAAGAGATGAGTGAGGTTTGATGCAGAAGGGTCCCAGCTCTCCAATCCTTAGGCTTTCCTGAGCTAACTGCTGGCTTCTGTAAAGCTGTTGAGGCAATCTCTGCTGGGGCATTGCCCACCTCCCGCACAGGTGGTGTGGTGCCTCTGGCAACGTGCTCTCCTTCCCCACGGCACCCTGACCTGCCCCTTCAGAGGGAGACTGAGAACTGCGTGGGCCTTTGCTAAGAGGGTCAGAAAGACCTTTCAGCAAGGGGCGGGGGAAGCCTCCGAGCCTCTCCTGTGCATCTCCTATGTCCACTCAGATGTTCTTCTGGATGTGGCAGTCTAGATTCCCTCCTGCATTTGTGGACTGCTGGCATTCTGCTCTTGCAGCTCAGCCAAGTCTCCACAGACCTTTGAGCCCTTGCCCCTACAGACCTGTTCCCTAGCAGTGAAGAACACCCCAGGCAGTGGGAGCCAGGCCAGCCCCATCAACACATACGTGTTTTATTTTGAGCTGGATGCACCTCCATCCGGAGACGAGCTTCTCTGTGCCACACTGGATGGTCAGCATTTTTGTGCAGAGGGAGTCTCCCTCCAGGGGCCAGCACACCTCACTTGGGACCTGTACACAACAGCAAGTTTGGCTTCAGGTTGATGGTTGCCATATTTCAGATCAGTCATCATCACAAGGGTTTGTGATGGGGTTGGGCCAAGAGCACCACCAACATTACTCCATGACAGTTGTTCCCTTGCCTTAAACCCTGGGGGAATTTTTGGAAACAAGAGCAGATTGAAGCCAGTTTCCCTGTTAACACAGAGCTGCCTGGCAGTGGGAATCTACCCAGCAAACACTTTCTGCCTCAGATGGACAGAAGTGGGAGCTGCTGTCCTTGGGTGCCATAGAGATGCAGCTTGAAGAGTCCATGGCTATGGACTGCATTGTGGGCAGACAGAACCTGTCTCCTATGACAAGCAGTGGCAGCACTTTGACACAGGAAAGGTTCAGCTTTAGCCAAGCTGGATCTGCACCCAGGCTTTAGGAGGCAGCAATGGCAGTTCAAGCTTTGGAGCTATGCCAGCTTCCAGCTCCATTGAACAGATCCCTGCTCTGCCACGGCACGGGCAGGCACGGCCCCTTACCTCCCCCTTCTCCTGACATGGGAGAAGTGTTAGGATGGTGTGAACATCCTGTTCCCACACCAGGGTCCAGAAGTCCTCCATGGTCAACTTGTCAGGTCCCTGGACAGCCAGATACTCCCGACTGGAGCTGTAGCCCTGAGTGGGGAATGAGACCATCACTCTCCTGCTGAGAGGGTGGCACAGTTACCTTGTCAGCCCAGGTGGCTGCAGGAAAGGCCAGGAAAAGAGGGAAATCAGCAGGTCAGGGGAAAAGACAGAGGAGAAAGGACAGAGAGGGGGAAGTGAGGACAGCCCAGACTGGGCTGGTGAGGGAAGACACATCCTCAGTCTTCCTTCACAGGCAGCAGGGAGCAGGGGCACAGTGAGGAAGGGGGAGCATCACCTGCTGCCTGTGGGACCCCGGCACAGAGGTGGGTATGGCTGTGGGGGTTACGACTTACCGGGACCTGCCACACCTGCAGGAGACCTGAGAAAGGGCCCTGTTCCAGCAGGGAAAACTTCACTCTGGAGCGATCGTCTGCAAAATATGTGGGAGGTGGAGGGACCCAGGGCAGCCTTGTGCTCACACAGCTCCTGCAGACCATCAACTGCAGAAACCCAACACCCCATTCACCGTTTCTCTTTAAAGGTGCTCCCCTCTGCAGTACTCTAGTCCAGCTCATGGACGTTGGTCCCCAAAAGACAGGCCCCTATCCCAACCTCCTGATCAAAGAATATGTGCGGTGCAGGTTTCTCAGTGTCTTGGCCAATGGAGATCTGCATATCACCACAGACAGAGAGACTGAAGATGCTCTGGGCCCCTGTTCCAGTGTCTGGCCACCTTCATGGAGACTCCTTTTTCCTTATACTAAGTTGAATTACTCTTCCAAATCATCCCCGTTGCCTCTTGTCTTTCCATGGTGCACCTCTGAGAAGACTAAATTTTCTGTGTGCCCTCACAGCAGGCAGTTGAAGACAGCAATAAGATCTCCCCTTTTTCTTCTCTCCTCCAGGCTGAACAAACCCACCTATCTCAGTCCCATACATCACGTGCTCCACCCCCAAAACACCTTGGTAACCTTCTGGTGGACTCACTCCAGTGTGTCAGGATATTTTCTTGTACTGTGGAGCACCGGTTCTGGCCCAGCCTGTCTATACACAGGTATGGGAAGGAAGAGAATGAAAGGTGTCACAGCACTTACATGGGAGGATGCTGGAAGAGGGCCGTGTGTGCTGGTTGCCTGAAGATGGTGTTGCAGAGCTGGCTTCTTCCTTTACAACCTCCAGGAGGGTCTGCCAGAGTGAGAGAGAGTGGAGGAAGCAGTGAGCAGGGGAGAGTCCAGAGGAGCAGGAGCAACTGGGGACTGCTGAGAACACCTGGCCTGGCAGAGGGGTGGCCACAGCTGTGCATGCATGCACGGCTGCACCTCTCTGTAGGAGAATGGTGTTCAGGTAGGTCCCAACCCTTAATGAGGTCTGGGAAGGAGGACATCATGGACAGACCCTGATGAGTGAGGGAGCTATGAGCCTGGGGGTGCCATGCCATGGAGAGGGAATGCTGCCGGGACAAACAGGCACATGGAGACTGGGGCATGGGACCCACTCAGGAGGCACTTCTTGGGTGTCCCCCAGCCTGACCAGGTGCAATCACTCCCCAGGTGCCCCCAGTGCATATGGCCACGGCAACACTGCTTGCACCCTGCCCAGAACCCCGCTCTCACCTCGTACTCCCTCAGGAAGCCCATATGGGACTTGGCTGCTTTCTGGGCATAGTGCTGAGCAAAGCTTTTCAGTGAGATGGGGCAGGACCTGGGGAGAGAAACTGGGGGTGAGGGTGAGCAACCTCAGCAGCATCCAGGTTGTGCCTGCAGTAGGTGGACAGGCACCTTCACCACTCAAATGCTGGGGCCCTCGCAGGTCCACAGCCCACCTCTGCTCTGTGCCAACCCGCTTGCCTCTAGACAAAGGCAGGTCTTAGGTGTGGCACTGCCCAGGGCTCATTCGCAAGATGCAGCAAGGACAAGGGCATCCTGTTCTGCAGGAGGGAGGGGACAACTGGACTATAAAGAGAGATGTGTGACCTCCAGATGTAGCCTCAGAGATAAGGAGGTAGGTGGGCAAAGTCATGCCCAGCCTGACCCTGTTCCCTCCTCTTGTTAGAAGGGACATCCTAAGGCCACCCAGCTGCCATGAGCCCCTCCAGTTTGAACCCATCTCCCTGTTGGCTGGGAAGCCAGGGGCTGATCGAAGTTCCTTCCCCAGGACAGCTCCGCAGCTCTTCAGAACTGGTGGTGTAGCCTGGGAGACTGGTACTGGAGGAACGGAGAATGTGGTCCCCAAGCCCTCCCAGTGTGCCCAGTGACTCAAACCTAGCTCTGGGCTGGGTTCCCCATGCTGCGGGGAACAATCAGCCCCCAAAACACCGGCTGCCTGGGCTTCCCCATCCTTCTGACCTGAAGCCAAGGCAGCTGGGGTCAGGATCCCAGCTTGTGACCTGAAGGGGCTGTGGGTCAGGGTGAGTGGCAGGCAAAATGCAGCAGGCCCTTACCTCTCTGTCCCTGATAAACCCAGGAGTGGCTCCTCCAGGATCTTTTCCAGGATACAGCTGTGCAGGAAAACGTACTGGGACTGGAAGGCAAAGACAGACAGCAGCGCAGAGCATCACACCACGCAGACAGTATGAAGGGGTGGGCATGGCACTGCGAGGGGGTAGAAGGTGCCCTATACTCGTGCCCCAAAAGCCCTATATTCGTGCCCAAAAGGCCCTGGCTTCTTCAGTCTCAGACCCCCTGGATCCCTCCACTGGGCCTGTCTGTCTGTCCTGAAGGGTAGTACTGACATTTGTCCCAGCCCTGAGTACTGGGCTGTGGCCATCACAGGCCAGTGAAATGGTGTGGGTCAAGAACTTCCTGCAAAGGTCGGATGCTACTCCTTGGTGCTCTGGGGTGTTTCTGAGCCTGCTGGGAGGACTGAGACTCTACGTGTTGCTGTTGTGGGTCAGGCAGGGAATAAAGCTCCTGGAGATGCCCAGAGCTGAGCAATTTCCACTGCAGCCGAGCTGCTGCTTTGGGTGGCACTGAGACACAGTGTCAGACTGGGGACCAGTCTGGGGGTGCTGGGGCTGCCCGGCCAGCTCGCTGGTTTGCCAGCCCAGGCAGCTTTTAAATCATGGAGCAAGGGCCCTGGGGGATGGGTGAGCAGAGGCCTTACCAGCGTCTGAATCATCAGGTAACGGTTCATCCGCAAGGTGTAAACAACACCAAACACGTCCACGACCTTCTCCTGCTTCATCTGCTGCAGCAGCTGGTCCAGGGCAATGAAGGTGCCACTGCGGCCCACCCCAGCGCTGAGAGCACAGGCAGCCAGGGTCAGACACCGCCTGATGCCACAGCCGATGGGCTCCCCTCCCGCTGCTAGAAACGGCTCCCAGGTGCTGCACCCTGGGGCACTGGTCCCCGCACAGTGTGGGGCTGAGGAGCCATTCAGGCTTTCTTGGGTTGGTGCTGACCATCTCCAGCTGCCCCAGCCCCTGGGACTGTGGGGCAGGGTGCAAGCAAACCTGCCATCGCCCAAGCAGGAGATTCTCTACAGACCAGTCTCCCGGGCATTGCTTTCCCTCCTGGTTTGTGCACGAGCAGGACACTTATCCCCACGCCATCTCCCATCGTCCCCTCCGGCCATTCCGCAGCGCAGAGCCGCACCTGCAGTGCACGAGGGTCGGTCCTGCGTCCTTGGTGCTCTGGATGTGCTCCCGGACCAGCTCTCTGAAGGTCATAATGGAAGTCGTGGACTCCGGGATGCCGTGGTCAGGCCACGCTGTGTAGTGCAGGTGGGACACGTGCCGCTCTGCCCGGAGACCCTCCTGCCAGGGGGATGCTGGTGACTGACGTGCAGCCCGATGGGACAGGGACATGCATGCACCCTGCAGCCCAGGAGCACCCGGGGACCTGGGGACACCCAGCTCAGCTGCGGTGAACAGCCAACACCATGTCTGCTGCACTGACTGGTGACTCCTGCTTCCCTGTCCTCCTCCACCATCTCTTGCCATGGTGAGGCATGTGGAGGTGGCAAGGAGGAGACCTGCCTTTGACAGATGGGGAACATGCCCTTGGAGCTGCAGCGTGTGACCCAGAGCAGGGACATGGAAAGGAGAGAGCGAGGGTCGACAGCAGGGGTCATACATTTTGAGAGGGACAGACTGCTCCGCAGGGGCTTGAGTCTTTGAACCCCACTAATGGCAGGGAAAGGACACTGTACCACCACCACCACCAAGGACAAAGCCACTGCATCCCATGCAAAGCCCCAGCCCTTGACAGGTCCTTGAAGTCCGTTCCTCTTGGGTCCTTACTCACGTGCCACAGTTTGAACTCGCGCATGGTCCACTCCTCAGAGCTGCTCTGCATCAGCAGGTGGACCCGGACCTGTCCGTAAGAGACGGGGGCAGATTCGGATGGCCAGTAGTGATCACAGAGGACCTAGAATACAGGCAAGACAGGGTCCCAGTAAGACCACTGAGGGCTCAGGTCCCAGTGTATGATCTCCTGGCTTCCTGGGAGCACGTGGAGAGCAGCAATTGTGCAGGGAGCCAGGGCAGGTCTTAGGGAGCAGGAAGGGGTGCTACTCCTGCCCACAGTACTCCCCCACTGCCCCTTTGTTTGAGTCTCAGCCTCCTCCAGAGAGAAGCACCTGTGTGGGTCCCATCATCCCTGGAAACTGTTGGAACAGTCCATGTGAGTTGGCTCATCCAGAGGCAAATGATAATTTCAGATTATATATGCAGAAATATCTGAGGGTGATGGGCATGGTTCCAGCTGAGCTCCATGTCTGCCCCTTCCTACCCCAAGCTAACACCGAGTTGCACGCTTCAGCCTCTGTTCCCTCCACCTGCATGTCAGGGAAGCTGTGTGGCCCACGCTTACTCTGGAGCGACATCTGAGCCAGGGTTGGTGGAGGGAGCAAACCCAGTCCTGGGCTCAACTCACACGATCAGGTCTGGGCTTTGCTTGGGCTGACACGTGGAAGCCCAGCAGTGGTGACCTACCCGGCCATTCTCCATGCACACTGTCAGCATGATGATGTTGCAGACATTCTGCTCCCACACCAGCCTCCAGAAGTCCTCTATCGTTTTCTTCAAGGGCCCCTGGGTAGCAATGAACTCTTGCGGGGATGTATAGCCCTGAGCAAGAGGCAGACAGGAGGAGTTGGCAAGTTGCCGACACAGGTGGATCCTGCACTGTGACAGAGCCTGCTCTGCATTTGTGGTAGAGGGAGAAGTGCCTGTTGCCCTTAGCCCGTGTGGACACACTTCCCAGGCAGCTGATCTCAGAAGCATCTGATTTCACAGGAAGCACGTGCTGCCCAACACATGCTTTCTACGTACTTGGCGTAAAGACGTGACCCCCCCACCATTTCCCTCCAAGCAGTTCCTCATTCAGCCTAACCAGGGGAAGACAGATCTGGGTCCTTTTTGTGCTCCACAGTCACTGCTGCAGGTAGGATGAGCATGCAAGGTCTCAGGCTGCTCCTTTTCCCCTTGGACACACACATGCCCCGTGGATCCACACACCCGCACCTGCATGCTGCGTGCCCTGCCTGTTACCTGTGAAAATCTCCTGGATGGGGGGTGTGGGCACAGCTCCAGGGTTGTTCAAATGCAGCTGCACAGACCAGAAGGAGAAAGAGCAGACAGACAGACAGGGCAATAAGCTGGGAGAGGATGGGAAGAGGATAGTCCTCAAGAAGAAAGTAGAAAGCCTTGCCTGTCTCCCCACACTCACACCTCTGCATTCACAGCACTTGGGATCTGATGATCTCCATCAACCCCTGCTGAAGGGCAGCTGCACATCGCCACCTGACCACAACTCCTGGCCAGTCTGTCCCAGCTGTGGCTTCAGCAGCAGCTCTTGCCCACCAGCCCTCACAACCTCGATCCAGGCAGTTTCTCTGATGGTGTCCCATGGCCATGTCTCTGTGGGGAAGGCAAGAGGGCACTCACAGGCATGAAGTTGGCATTGATGTAGTCTGAGTGTGGATCCTCCCCAAGCTGGCTCAGCTTGACGCGAGAATGATCATCTGAAAGAGACCATAGACACGTGATCCCCAAGACAGCTCCTCACCAAGACATGGCCATCTCACTTCAGCAAGGCTTTCGACACCGTCTCTCACAAACGCCCCATAGGCAAGCTCAAGAAGTGGAGGCTGGATGAATGCACGGTGAGATGGGTCATGAACTGGCTGGATGGCAGAGCTCAGAGGGTTGTGATCAATGGTGTAGGGTCTGGTTGGAGGGCTGTAGTTAGTGGGGCTCCCCAGGGGTCAGTACTGGGTCCAGTCCTGTTCAGTCTGTTCATCAGTGAACTGGATGAAGGGACTGAGTGCACCTCAGCAAGTTTGCTGATGATACCCAACTGGGAGGAAGGGCTGACACAGCAGAAGGCTGTGCTGCCATCCAGCGAGACCTGGACAGGCTGGAGAGTTGGGCAGAGAAGAACCTGATGAAGTTCAACAAGGGCAAGTGTGGGGTCCTGCACCTGGGGAGGAACAACCCCAGGCACCAGTACAGGTTGGGGCTGACCTGCTGGAAAGCAGGTCTACAGAGAAGCACTTGGGTGTTCTGGTTGACAACAGGTGGACCATGAGTCAGCAATGAACCCTTGTGGCCAAGAAGGCCAGTGATGTCCTGGGGTGCATTGGGAAAAGTGTGACCAGCAGGTTGAGGAAGGTTGTTCCTCCCCCTCTACTCTGCCCTGGTGAGGCCCCATCTGCAGTACTGTGCCTGGTTCTGGGCTCCCCAGTTTAAGAAGGATAAGGAATTACTGCACATTGCAGTGTGAACTCCCACCCTAGATGCTGTGGGGAGAAGGGAGGAGACAGCACTTACAGGGCAGCACGTGGGGATATCTGTTCTTGGAGACATTTTCTGGTAGCTCAGCCTCCACTTTTGGCTGCTCCTTTCCAACTTCCTTCAGCTCCTGTGGGACAGGGAGAAGATAAGAACAAATGTCTCTCTGGATTGCTCCTGGTCAACCCAGCTCTCTGCTCATGGCCAACATCTCCGGTGGTTCAGGGGGGGCACCTACACACAGGGAGCTGCTCTACTCCTCCCTCTGTATGGCCTGTGAACTCTGAACCATAGGTGACTTTTCCAACAGCATTGTTTGTATTTAGGAGAAAGCAAGCCCAAGAACAAGTTTTGAGAAAACCAAACCAAACCAAACCAAAAATGTTTTAAGAAATCAAAAATTTCAGAGCATTTTGTTCTGAGAAAACAGAAACACCTCGGGCTGTGAAAACAGAAATATCTTGTGTGCTGCTTCTGCCTCTGCCCTCACTCAGAAGACCAGAAGAGGGTGATCTGAGGGGGGTTTGAAATTGATGATGGGACTTTCAAAGGTGCTGGCAGCAGATCAGTTCCGAGCCTGCAGTTGTTGGCAGTGGGAGCCAGCGAATGCAGCCTCAGGTGAATTTCACAGCCTCCTTTCTTTTCTAACAGGTTCTTTTCTAACACTGTCAAGGTGGATCTCATTGCAACACCACTCAGCATCTTCATCTCCAGTCCAGCTTAGGGGCCCTTAGCTTTTTCCACCAGCAGCTAGGGACAGTATTGGTTCAAGCTCACACCACAGACAACAAGTGTTTCTGCCAGAACTTGAATAAAACAGGTTTTGAGTATAGGAACCGCCTGATCACTTGGTCCATCCAAGCTTTGGCTTCCAAGACTGCCTAGTAGGGTGGCTGGATTGCTAGAGATGGGTTACTGTCCCTGGACACAAGGAGTCCATAAAGGCCACCCAATAGCTGGGGCATGAGCTACATAGAGGGGAAATTAAGTCTCATGTCTAGCATGAGTATCATCTCACCTCAAACTCCTGGAAAAAGGCTTGGTTACCACTTGCTGTCTTCATCTCATAGTACTCCTTGAAGTTCTGTATAGGAATTGGCCGATGGATGTTTCTGCATGAAATGAAGCCCAGAGGAAAACTTGCCTTAGCTACAGGGAGGGCTGACAGGTGGCCAATGAGACAGCCCAGCCTGGAGACCCCCAGTACTGGGATGCACACACAGAGGGACGGTTTGTAGCCCTCATCATTGCCCAGGAGAGTGGGTCCAACAGAGCATTGGATAAATATTGAAAGAAATTTCAGGATGATGAGGATACTCTCCTACTGCAGAAGCCTCGCAGAGGAGGTGTGGACAACGCGTTGACTTGGAATGGAGCTGGGCAATAAATACTGAACAAGGGAGAACTGAAGGAGAGGAGAGAGAGTTGGATTTTTCCCGAGTCAAAGCAGGAGAAAGGAAGAAGGTGAAGTGCCCTGGGACTTGCAGCCAGGACATGCACAGAGGGGAGACCCCGGCACTCACCTCAAGCTGTAGGTCACCATTTCCTGGGGCAGGCTGCTCTTCTTGGTTCTACAATCAAAGCATGGGAGATGTTGCTGTGAGTGTATGGTGTGCTGCTCGCTCACGGACCAGACAGCTCACATCAGGATGCTACCCTGCACACCTGCAGGGTTTTGTGAATTAATGGCACACAGGCAGCTCCCCTCTCTCCTCTGCCTTTTTCTTCTGTGCTTGCCAAGCACGACTGCACCAGTGGGTGTCCTAGTTTGCCTAAATCTTTTATACCCTCTCACTGCTCTTCCTCCTGGACTGGCACTGAAGGCTGGGTTTATCAGCCTGGACCCACCACGTAAGAGTCACCTTATCCTCACCTCTTTGCTCTGAGCTGTTTCCAGTAGACCAAAGCAAAAATAGCTGCAAGTGTCAAGAGAAACCCCACAATGATTCCGGCAATTATTGGAATTGAGAATGGAGTTGCGTCTGCACCGGATCCAGCAGCTGGAATAAAAAAGAGATAGAATGGATAGAATGGACAGAGGTAAGAGTCACCAAGTGGCTGCATTTTCTCTATTATATCAGCTACAGCCTGTGATCTCCGTCTCTCTTGCCATTACCAGGTTGTTAATTATCTGTAACCTACACAGCTGGGAAGGGAAGATGACATCCCCCATCTTACCTGAGAACATGGTGAACGTCACTGCGGGGGCCACTGGGTCGTATTTGGTGAAGGCAGCGATGCTGAACCTGGGGCAAAGCAGAGTCCTGCCATCAGGGACAATCTGAACTGGGCACAGCGCCCACGCAGCCAGCAGCAGGAACTCCCAAGGGAACAGGACAGCCGCCTCCGTTTTGAAATGCTGTATTGGAAGAAGCTGGTTTTCTGGTAGGGACTTAGGGAATGCCTAGAAATGGTCTTTCCTCCCTTTTCCGACTCTTGGACAAGTTTGTTTTGCTTAGGAGAACATGAGGAAAAGTTCAGAAAGCACGAATGGGAATCAGCTCTCCTCCAAAGGGTTGTTTGAAGAGATCAGTAGTAAGTTTCTGCTCTCTTATAAATAAAAAAACAGTACCAGTCCCAGTACGGACCACTGAAGGACACCACTTGTCACTGGTGTCCATCCAGACATTGTGCCATTGACCTCTACCCTCTGGACGTGACCATCCAGCCAGTTCCTCATCCATTGAACAGTCCACCCATCAGTCCATATCTCTCCAATTTAGAGAGAAGGATGTTGTGGGAGACTGTGTTAAAGGCTTTACAGAAGTCCAGATAGACTCTCAGCAACTTCTATCACTAGTCAGCCACGTTCGTCAGCCTCAGCTTTCATCTCTCCTCTCCCTGCCCAGTTACGCTGATATTCTCCAGAGTGCCAGCCCCTGTATCCCTCAAACACTGCTTGGTGGAGCAACCCCTGGGGTCCACTGCTGGGGTTCTGAGCAGAACAAGGGTGAGGGGACATCCAGGGGCTGGTGTCACCTTGCAGGGACACATGCAGTTCCTTTTCTCCTCTAGCCCCTTACCCTCAGGATGGTGTTGATGCCTCTCACCTGTACTGCTCGTTGGCTTTCAGCTTCCCATTGCACGTTGCCCTGGACTGGCCGCAGTCCTCTGTTCCCACTGGCACTCGCCAGGTTTCGGTGGAGCTCCTGGAGCTCGGATGGAAGGGATTGGGGATTAGCACAGCCAGGTAGGAGTCCTCTGTCCCATAATAGTGGTCATACCACGTGCTGGACATGATTTCCTGGGTGGGCCTCAGCACTGAAGGGGAAAGTACAGGGTGACAGTGGTAGTCCCAAAGTGACGTCCAGGGGAGCTGCTGCCCTCCAGGGAGCCGCTGCAGATGGCGATGTGCTGGGGCACTTACGTGAATCATTAGTGGTAGCAATGACACCATAATACTCGATCTGGCCATTCTCCTCGCTGAACAGGTCAGATGAAATGATAACTGTGGAGCTGGCCTCCACCTGGAAGATGTCTGCTCGCAGGGGTGGAGGCAGGGCTGGAAAAGGAAGCAGCAAGCACAGCCTGTTAGTGTGCCCCTGCTCCCACAGACTCACCATACACTGTTCGCACCATCACTGCCAGAGCCCTGGCCCACTGCAGTTCAGTGCAGGACCACACGGGCCTCATGGGCATCTGGAAGAGAACCCAAGTTTAACTATCAAAGCTGAGTGTCTTCTCCTGGGCTCTTCGGCAAGGCTGTGGGAAAGAAGGGGACTCACCCTCCACTGTTGTGTTGCAGAGCAGAGTCACAGCCTGGCTCCTCATTGTGTTCCTGCCCACTGTGCTCACAGTGATTTGGTAGGATGAGTTTGGTCCCAGCCCCTCCACACTGGCCTCGTTCGTAGGGATGCTCATAACATACTTGGAGGTGGGAATTCCATCAGAGAGTCTCTCTGTCACCACCTCATAGGCCTCCACATCTCCAGGAGAGCTGGTCCAGTTCAAGTAAAGGCTCCTTGACTCAGGTAGGCATTGTACATCCTCCACGGGATTTGGTGCTGTGAAGGAGATATGGCAGGACTTACTGGATCAGAGAAATCCCAGCCTTAGCCCATGCATCAGTCCAGAGTCCCTGTGGTCCTCTACTGCCTGTCCCTAGGTCAATGGAGAGGAACAGAGCTGGACATCTGTGACCTGGGAGCCTTCTGTGCCAAGGGCCACAGGACAAGGTGAATGTGTCAGGGCCTGGGCAGATGTCTTATGGGAGAAGCAGACAAACAGAGAGCTCTGCAGTGTTCGCTTTGCTTCACAGGTAGCCAGGCCACAGGGTGATGTGAAAGCTCTGTGATGGGGCTAGCTTAGGGAGCCAATGGCTACCAGACAGTCTCCTTGTTGGTTTTCCTTATCTCCCACCATGAAGACTTCCCATGCTTCTGTGGACCCTCAAGGGTTGATCCAGTCTTGAGGCCACTCAGGTGTTTCTCCCCCTTCCAGCCTGCACTCCCCCCTGCGCCAGCAGCCCATACCCACCCATCGGCACAGCCAAGGGCTTCGTGCTGCTCCAGTAGGGCCCGGCCACACAGCTCAAGGACACAGAGTAGTTTCTCCCTGGGATCAGCCCCTGAAAGAGGTGCTGGACTTGCCCTCTGTCCAGAGTGTGCCGCCGGGGCAGCGTGCTGTTCTGGGGATCCCGCAGCCATAGCTGGCACTCGTCCTGCTGTCCAGAGACACTGCCCCAGGAGACGAGCATCGTGTTGTTCCCTTCAGCCACCACAGAGAGATTTTTGGGAACTGAAGGTGCTACAATGAGAACCACACCATGGGAGAGTTACTGGCATGCCAGACCGTCTCTTCCATCCTGTAGAGATACAAGTAGAAGATGAGTAATATGCAAGGAAACTTGATGTGTTCAGTGATAACATTTCTGCAGCTGCTGGCTGCCACTACCAGAAATGACCTTTAAATGGCAGTTGGAGGACATGCAGAATGAGGAACATGAGAAGATGGGTTCTTCCTCCTGCTAATTAGCAAGTTTCATTACAGACCTGCCTGAAGGGCTCTGCACATGACTCCCAGCACCCTGCCAGAGGCTGGCTGAGCGTGGGAGCAGAGACCTCTGGATTCCCCAAGCAAATCGCAGGGACTGTGGGGACAAGCACATGAAAAGGCTTATTGTGCTTATCTGCAATTTCTACATTCCTTAAAAAGAAAAAAAATAAGCCCAGCCTCCCCTTACTTCCCATGCCAGGAATTTTCTGAGTGCCTGTGAGAAAGGCAGCAGGGACGGTAGGGTGTCCCCCTGGCTGTAAGGCTTCATGGTCTCTCAGGGTGTGGGTGTCCTCTCCCAGAGTTGCACTCCTGCCATGGGATCCCTTGCTCTTCGTTCAGCCACCCATGCCTGGAGGACCCAGCTTGTGTCAACATCAGGGCCATCAGCTGTAGGTCTGCCCTGGGACAGCGACCAAAGCTGTAAGGCTGTCCTACAGACAGCAGCATCGCCCTGCTCACCCCTCCACCAGGAGTGGCACAGCCCATGGTCCCATCACTATGGTGATACCTATAACTGGTACCTATTATCCCAGCCCTGCCCAGCCCCTTCCCACCCCTGGTGCTGAGCCTGGGGAAGGCTGAGGCTCATGCTTGACCCAAGAACCTCCAGCTCTTGCCACTTACTTGTCCAGTCACTGATGTTCCCAGAGGAGGCTGCATAGGGCCCCGCCATGGACACCACTTCCAGCAGGTATTTGTGTCCTGGAGCCAGGCCAGAAAAGACGAATTTGCTGGTGGCTTTCCCCACAGATACGTTGGCTGCCACAATACCTGATCCTGAGTGGTACAGGAGGAGCCTGTAACTGTCTTGTCCTTGGGGTTCAGCTCGCCAGGATGCACTCAGCCTGTTGGGATACCCCTGATTTGTCATGTACACATTACGGGGTGCCAGGGGATCTGAAGAGACAAGGATGGGAGATGTCAGTGAAGGGTCTGAGGACATTGCCTGGGTGTCTCGGCAGTGTCATCAGAAGGGTTGCACCACACAGGACGGGGAACTTTGTCTTGACTGGATGTTGGCATTCACCAGCCTGGAGGCAGCTAAAAGCAGATTCTGCAAACTTTAAGTAGTGCGTGTCTGAGCAGAGACAGCCCTGTGCCAGCTGAAGTGAGACACGCAGGGATGGGAGAGGAGGGAGCACCCAGTCCACTGGAGGGGAGGGGAAGGCGAATGTTCCTGTTGGCTGCTCCCTCCTCCGTGCTTCTCCTCTGAATCACAGCCCCTGGAGCTGTAGCTGGTCTAATCCAGGCTGGTGGAGCCAATGGTGAGGGTGGGCACAGCCCTGCTCAGTGCTATGGCACTGATGTGCCCTTAGGTTCAGGCAGGGCTTGGGGTCTACCATGAAGGTCAGCAGGGCCATGTCCTTTGCCATGAGCCTTTGTGACTGACCAGCAGGGCACACATCACCCTCAAAACAGGGTACTTACACGTCCAGTTGCTGACGTTCCCTGCAGATGTCCGGTGGGACCCTGCCATGGACACCACCTCCAGCACATACTTGCTTCCCGGGGCCAGTCCCATGAAGGTGAAGTTGTGCGTGTCTCTCCCGAGCAAGGTCGTAGCTGCCACCGTGCCCAGCCGTGCATGGTACAGGGTCAGTGTATAGCCATCTCGCCCCCCGGCCGCAGCTCCCCAGGATGCGCTCAGCCTGTCGGGGTGTCCCGTGCTCAGCAAGCGCACGGTGGCTGGAGGCAGTGGGCCTGGGGAGTCACCAGACTTGATGTTAGGGACTGGAGACTGTGCAGAACGAAACACACTTGACGGGACATCGTGCAGCAGAACAGATGCTCCCTGAGGGCTGGGACACAAAGGCCCCATCCAGCACACTCCTACTCCTCAGTTTTCCCTATTCTGTCCCCATCCCTCCTCACCTTTGATGCTGCTCACCCTTTGTGATCTCTCACATGCCAACCCTTCATCATCCGGGTCACCCTCATCCCCGTAGCCCAGCTGGAACACCTTTGCCGCCGCTGCGTGCACAGCGATTGTGCAGCACCCAGCTGGTGTGCAGCTGCCCGGGTAAAGCTGGCACAGCATCTATACTCTGTCCAGCCATAAGATCTTTCTGAGTGGGGAGGAGTGTTGGATTAGTACATCTACAGAGCAAAGATCCATTCTCCTGGGAGGACTGTGGATTAGCCACTGGCTATACTACACTGATTGATTTCATCAACCCTTATGGCAATGTGGTTTCTACCTGCTGGAGGAGACTCAGAGAGGGCACAAGCCCTCCTGTATACAGGGAGATGGGGCAGCATGGGCAGGGGGGATGTCCCCATGTGGGCAACCCTGCACGTCATCATGTACTTGTGCAAGTCTACAGTTGAACATCCGTGTGTCCATAAGGGTAATGGTGTGCCTGTACACTAACAGCTGCGTGTTGCACCCACGCACATCTCCGAAGGCACCAAGACCTCTGTAAACCTCCCATTCCTCCCCAGTGCTGCCCAGTTGCGCAACATTGCCCACGTCTCTGCAAAGGACACTCGTCCACGCACTCACGTGTCCAGCCACTGATGTTGGGTGCAGCTGCCTGGTATGGTCCAGCCGTGGCACTGGCCTCCAGGGAGTATTCGTATCCTGGGCTCAGGCCCATGAAAGTGAAGTTGTGCGTGTCTCTCCCAAGTGAGGTCATAGCTGCCACAGCGCCCAGCCACACGTGGTACAGGGTTAGCGTGTAGCCGTCTCGTCCCCCGGCTGCGGCTCCCCAGGACGCGCTGAGCCTGTCCAGGTGCCCCGTGCTCAGCCAGTGCACTGCAGCCGGGGGCAGTGGGCCTGGGGAGGAAACACGAGTCACTGCCAGGAGCCACGTGCAGGCTGAGAGAAAGGAGATGCTCCATGTCGGTGCCCTGCCTGTGCTGCAGGAGGTGGGTCAGCCCTGCCAGGTCCCAAGGGCTTTGCCCTTGACTCTGTGGCAGCTGCCTCCAGGGATTGCCTCCTCCCTGGTGCTGCCTGAGCCTGCAGATGGCTGTGGACAGCTGCCTGGGACATGGGTGGCCAGGCTGTGGGGTCATGCACGGCCTTCTCATGCTCCGGCAGGGCATGAGCACTGGGCGCTCAGATGGGTGGGAGAGGAAAGCAGTATCTGGCTGCACCAGTATGGCCCCTGATTTAAACTGGGAAGGGGGAGATCTGGTAAAGGACACGCGGCTGCAAGGAGAGCATCATACTCACGTGTGCAGTGGGTGGAGCTGGGGGTGCTGTTGTGGAAGGGCCCAGCTGTGGCTCTCACTGTCACCCTGTAGTGGGTGCCGGGGCTCAGCTTTCTGAAAGTGTGACTCCTGGCATCAGCACCCAGCACCATGTGCCCAACATGACTGCTGGAGGCTGGGTCATAGACGTCCACCATGTAGCCTTCTGCTTCTCGCCCGTTTGCTGCCCAGGAGACCTGCAGCATGGAGGCAGCAGGGCTGCCCAGGGTGAGGCTGGCAGGGGCCAAGGGGTCTGGAAAGCAATGGGGAGACAGTCAGCCCTGTGTGTCCACCCACTGCATTGCCCGGTGGTTCCTCATGCCCTGGCAGTGCCACAGGCTGGACGCCAGCACCCAGATGGCACTGGGCGGTGGGCAGGCTGGTCACCAGGGACTGTCTCAGCAAGCATCTTGAGGACAAATGGGCAGACAGGGCACACGGCTCTGAGCACAATGTTCCCAGAGCTTGCAGCTGGACATGGCAGGGGAGGTAGAACAGACTTTCAGATGGGTAGCCGGGATGTGCTCTGTGTCAGGGGAGGAGTGTGGGCGCTGAGCAGAGGTGGGATGACTGTGTAGAAGCTCTGGACACAGTAGGGCTGGTTTGGGATGGGGAAGGTGGCAGTGGGTGCTCTGCAAGGTTCAGATGGAGGCTCTGGGGCACAGTGGAGTGTCCAACCCAAGCCATTAGACTCACATGTCCATTGGGTGATGTTGGTGGTGGAGACTTCGAACGAGCCTTTCACAGCAGTGACCTGCACAGCAAACCTGCTGCCTGCTTCCAGGTGAGTCCAGGTGATGTTCTGCGCATCTGGACGCAAGGTCTGGACCCGCTCCCTGCCCTGGGTGCTAAAGCTGTACAGAATAACGCGGTAGTGGTCCCTCCTGCCGGGGGGCTTGTTCCAGCATGCGTAAAGTTTTGAGGAGCTGCCTGGGTTGGTAAGGCTCAGGTTTGTTGGTGCAGCAGGAACTGTGAGGAAAGACAGACACATGAGTCAGAGAGAAAAAGGTCCGGTTCTGAACACACAGCTGTGTGTAGCAACGAGTCTCGCTTTCCCCAGGCAACCAGCAAGAGCTCTGTGCTCTCATGGCACAAGAAGGCTGCAAGATGCAGGAGATGACTGCAGGCCAGCATCACCAGGAGCCAGGGCACAGTGCCCTCCTCTCCCTGGGTGCCAACATTGATCCCTGGACCTCCTGCAGTGCTCCCACCCAGGTCCCGTGTGGGTGGTAGCGGTGCTCACCTGTGCAGCCAGTGATGTTCTTGGGGAGGGAGCGGTAAGGTCCAGCTACTGCCCAGATCCCAACAAGGTAGCAAGTTCCTGGTGCTAACTGTGTCAGGGTGACATTAGTGCTGTCTTTCCCTGCTTCCAGGTTCCTCGCTGGTGAAGGAGAGCCCTCCTCGTGCACGCTGAGCAGGTATCCATCCCTTTGCCCAGGAGGGGTCTCCCACTGCACAGCCAGAGCCCAGGCAGTGCTGACAGGGCTTGCAGACAGGTGAAGAGGAGGCAGTGGGACTGCAGAGAGAAATAGCGTTACAGAGGACAAACATGGGATGCTCAGGACTGACTCTGTTTTGGGAATGAAGCCGGGACCTGCAGGACTGTGAGCATCTAACATGCTGTTTAAAGAGTGCTGAAAGCAGCAGGCGGCTCCCATATCAAAGCTGCTCGCTGTGTCCCAGGGGATAAACATGCTTTGCCACCATGGTGTGGGACCCTCTTGTTCCAAAGTGCTGGGGCAGGCTCACAGCATGCCCCATGGAGCTGCTGGGCTCAAAATGGGTGAGGGTCGCAATAAGAGACCCGGTGTGTTGAGTAGGAGACAGGCACTTGTGGGGCCGCAGCGATATGGTCTCAGGGCACGCCTGCAGAACAGCCCTGGGACACCTCTTTTGGTCCCCAGCCCCTCACCAGGTCAGAGCCAGGCTGGGTATGAGGGATGAGGACAGTGCAGAGGAGCTGCATTCCTACCAGTGTAGCTGATGACAGTCTGAGACGAGGTGCGATGAGGACCAGCCTGAGAAATGATCTCCACACGGTATCGGGACCCTGGCACCAGCCCCTCCAGGTCAAGCTGGGTGACTCCACGGGGGACGGACACATTCCTGATGACGGACAGGGACTCAGCCACCGAGAGCTGTACCAAGTGGTCTCTGCCACCGCCTGACTCCACCCAGCTCACACGTAGCTCCTGGGGTCTCTGGCCAGGCTGTACACTCACATTAGCCAGAGACAGTGGATCTAGGGGGAAACACAGCATGGAGATCCATGAGATGGTGGAGGAAAGCAACTAGAGAAGCCAGGACAGCCTGCGTCCCTACCCAGGGCTAGAAGGGAAGTGGTGGCAGCTCTCCTGTTGTTCTGGGAGACATGTAAGTCCTCTGTCAACGTCCCTAAGGCATTGCTAGCAGGCAGGTGCTTTACTGTGAACAGAGCACTCAGCTCTCCAGCAGACTGCCCTGCTCCATGGAGAGGGAGCAGCAAGCCCAGACAGATCTCTGTGCTTCCTCTCTTGCATTCCTCTCCCACCCATCCCAGGCTGGCTGAGATCAGGAGTTCTCCAGGCAGGATGTTCAACTTGACTGGGGAAAACCTGAGCTGGGAAAAATGGTCTTTTGGGGCCCAGAAGCCAGCACACATCACTGAACTCATGGCATGTGCTCCAGTTCCCAGGGGCAGGGGGTATCAGGTCTCACTGGAGCCGTCCCTCCACCCGAACACATCCATGTCACTGCCAATCTTGCAGGCAGTGCCAGGATGTCCGATCCCTGCAGGAGGCTGGGGACACTTCTCACTCACATGTCCACTCGGTGGCGAAGTGTGATGAGGATCTGTATGGGCCAGCGAGGACGGTCACCTTCAGGAAATACTGAATGCCAGGGGACAGCCCCAGGAATGTGTAGTTGTGGGTGTTTGGCCCCACTGAGATGTTCCTCTGCGCTGAATGGCTTTTGCTGTAGAGCTGGAGGTGGAACTGGTCCACATCACCAGCAGCCTTGTCCCAGAAGGCAGAGAGTCCCAGTGGGCGTCGCGTGTTGGTCAGGGTCACACCAGCTGGAGCCAGGGGGTCTGAGGGAAAAGAGACAGCCAGGCGGTGAGAGACAGTCATGGTGGAGCTGCCACCGTGTAGATTGGGGGTCAGCACACGTTGTCCTGGGCACCCTCCACCGCCTGTCCCTGGTGGGCTCTGGTCATAAATCAGCCCTGACATATCAAACGCCACAACCACCTGAGCTCCACAACAAACACGGGATCAGGTCCCCATCTTTCCTGTTGGGTGACATTCAGAAATGTTTTCCGTTCAGTGATGGGTTTTTCCTGCACTGAAGACTGGTTGAATGTGGCTCTGGTTGGCTTTTCACTCTTCGTCTGTCTATGCATCCCTGTCCCTGGTTCCTCACGCTCCCCATACATGGTCTGCACTCTGCTTTGCTTCCATGCTGTGACCTTTCTGCTCTCGTTGGCCAGGCCATGGTTGCAATCTGCAGTAGGCTTGAAGTAGGGGTAACACACTCACATGTCCAGTCTGTGGCTGATTGCACAGGGGATCTGTAAGGTCCAGCTACAGAAGCCATCTCCAGTGTATACTGTCGCCCGGGGACCAGGTCCTCAAAGGTGATGTTAGTCCAGTTGCTGCCCACAGTCATGTTCCTGACCTGCTTCTTGGACTTGGTTTCGCAGAGGGTGCCTGTGTAGCCGGTGCTGCCAGTGGGAGCTGCTCTCCAGGAGGCTTGCAGAGAGGTGCTGTGGCCCTGATTGCTGAGGGCCAGCTGCTGCGGGGGCAAAGGATCTAGGAAAGGTAAAATCTATGGTCACAGATTCACCTGGACTGGGGTCAAGGTTGAAGTGCAAACATGATGGAGCTGGAGCCCCTTCCCTGGGAAAACCCACATTCAGGGGCTCTGGCCACCCGTGGGGTCTATACAGGCCACCATCGCCCCTGCTGACACCCACACACCAGCTTGGCAGGGATGGGGCCAGCATACAGTTTAAACTGACATGGTAAGAGGTGATGGCTCTGGTGCTGGAGGGAGGTGCTGGGTGGGATGGTCTGGAGCAGGGTGGTGGTTGGCGGCAGATACACTCTGAGCAGTGCCAGGAGGGCAGCCCAAGGGAGGAGAAGGGCACTGGGCCTTGCTGACCCCTGTGCTGGGTGACTGGGATAGAGACCAGGGTCAGACACATCCAACAGTACCTCTGCTTTCCTCCTGGGTCTTTTGCCCTTTTATGTCATGAAGCTGCACAAGACCTACACTACCACACTCCCCCAGGCACGACAGGGAAGGGCAGGATCCAGTGGGAACCATGGGCCCGGCTGCGGTGAGGGCTGTGGCACTCACATGTCCAGTTGGTGACGCGCCGGGGTGCGGAGGTGTAGGGGCCAGCCACAGTGCTGACCTCAAAGGTGTAGAGAGTCCCAGGGTGGAGGTCTTCATAGGTGAAGTTGGTGACACCTCTGAGCAGTGAGCTGTTCTTCACAGGGTGCTCCAAAGGGCTGAGGGTCAGCAGGTAGCCCTCTCCCATTGCCTCCTCCCAGGTGGCTAGCAGGCTGTAGGGGCTCCCCTGGCTGGACAGACTCACACCAGATGGAGCTAATGGCTCTGCAAGGGACAAGGATGGGATCTTGCATGTCACTGTGTGGGGCAGTGTGTCAGGCAGCCTGGTTGCTCTCATGACACTGCAGCTCTTCCCCCTCAGACATGGGCAGCCAGGGCTGCAGGGAAAGCCCATTACTGGTCTGGGTGCTGGGGCTGGGTGGTGCCTCCCCACACTGTTCCAGTCCTTCCTTCCCAGGGTGGCAGCTCTGGGGTGGCCCCCTGAGCACCAGCTGCTCCACGAGCTGTCCAGGAGGGACTGGGCACAGGGAGATGCTGCTCTGGGGACCTGGTGGCGCTTCACTACCCACCCAACCAGCTGCTGTGAGCAGAGCGGGAGAAGCTGTCTTAGAACCTGCCCAAACAGCGAGTCTAAAGGCTACCGGGTGGGATCTGGTCTCAATTCATGCCTGGGACTACCTGGCACAAGTCTGCCAAGGACCTCTGTGTTCACCCAGTGGGTTTTGCTGCTCTGACCCACAGGCCGTCCTTGAGACCAGGTGCCACTGCACTGCCCCTGCTGCCATCCCCCTCCCCATCCCACCAGTTTCCCCCTGGGCACCAGCCCCTCCATCAGATGGTAGAAATGGCCATGAAAGGACACGCTCGGGCTTTCTGCTTACGTGTCCAGGCTGCTGTGCTGCGGGCTGATGCCTGGTAAGGCCCAGCCACCGCTGTCACCTGGACAGAGTATTGCTTCCCAGGGCTCAGCCCGTGGAAGGTGACGTGACCGTTGTCTCCGCCGACAGAGATGTTCCTCGTCGGAGCGCTGTCCTCTCCCTCCTGCAGCGTCACCAGGTAGAAGTCCCTCTCTCCTGCTGGGGTGTGCCATCGAGCCTGCAAGGAGCTCTGCTCCTCCGCGCTGCTCAGGGTCACGTTGCCAGGGCTCAGCGGGTCTGGAAGAGATCAGGATCGCATGCTTCAGGGTTATGGGCAGCTCTGGAGCCCCACCCCAGCACTCACTGTCTTTGGTGTAGTTCAGGACTGTCAGCATGAAGGTGTTGTCTACAGCAGCAGTCCCCGCTCAGTAAAAGGGGACAGGCTGCCAAGCGAGACTCTAAGATCTCCCCATACACCCCTGAGTCCTGTTCCCTGCTTCCTTATCTGCAGGGTTACATCCAGCCTCTGGATGTATGGAGCATTCTGTCTCCATTCCCCTGCACAACCATTCCTTGTCTAGCAGAGCCCAGATGAAGCTGGCAGCCCTGCTGAGAAATTCCTAAAGGTCCCCCTCCTCTCCAGTCTTGTCCCATCTTGAGCTTGCTGATGTTCCCAAGAACTGGTCTAGACAAAACTCCTGGCCAGACACCCCTGGCTCACGCATCTGGCACAGGGGACGTTTGTTCAGTTGGGTAGGTCAGAGCTGTAGACAGCAATGGCGGGATGGAGTCAGACTCACTTTGCAGTGGAAACAAACCAGCTGGGGGTGTGAGGTCTTCCAAAATCCCAGCTGCAGAGGCAGCAGTGAGCAGCTTCCCAGACTGGCAGACAGAGCAAGAGCTGGAGACTTGTCACCTGGTGGCACCCAGATCCTTCCAGCCTGACCAGTGTCTGCCCAGGCACAATATGGATCACTGGCCACAACAGCCCTGACTTTGCACCTTGGAACCTGCATGATTTGCTGCTCCTCACTAGACAGGGCCAACACTTTCTTGGTATTTAGCATGAGCCTTGTTCTGTCCTAGACACTAAGCTTGCCCTCGCCATTACCCCCCACTGCTTTTCCTGGGAACATCTGGGAGAGCAGGTCAGGGTTGGAGTCGTTCACAGTGCTACAGACATGGTGTTGGCAGCAGGCCAGGGCTGTGGTGGTGGAAATCACCTGCTGTTGGGGTCTTTGTCAGCCTGAGGCCAGAAGACAGAAGAAGTTGGGCTGAATGGTGCAACTAACTGGGGTCTGGAAGGGCTAACCTCAATTTCTTGACCAGCCAGGGACAGGCTTCCTTGGCTATGTTCGCACAGTGCATTAGGGTCACCCACCAGGATGCTGCCAAAATCAGGTTCTACCAAAATATACCCTGGGCAGCAATCAAAGGGGACCAAAGTTTCATTTCCAGGAACCTCCAGTCCAAACTAGATAAACTGCTATCCCCTTCCTCCTGTTTCCTCTGCTGCCCTTGGACAACCACAGGCATACAAGAGCCCAGCCCCAGCTGCACCGAACACCAGTGAGATCTGCTGCCCTCTCCCATCCTCCTCCTCATGGACAGCCCACAGGTTTACCCCAGTGCAGCCCAGGGAGAAGCAACCTGCCACTGGGAATTCACCTGCTCAAGGGACTCAGTGGCCCCACTATTGCAGTGCCCCAGGGCCAGGTCTTAGAGTGGCTTTTGGCCACATCCAAGCAGAATAATGTCCCTCTGTACCCAGGGCTCTGGCAGGAGACCTTTGGTTTCAGAGACAAGGATGAGACAGAAGGAGAAAAGCAGGGCCACCGCGGTCCTCCCCCATCCCTGGACATCATACTCACATGTCCAAGCAGTGGCATTGGGCCCCCCCACTGTGTATGGCCCAGCTGTGACACTCAGCTCGAGCCAGTAGCGGGTGCCAGGGCGGAGATGCTGGAAGGTGAAGCTGGTGAGGCCCCTCCTGGCTGACAGCGTCGTGGTCACTGTCTGGGTGAGGAGGTTGTGGAGCGTGAAGTGCAGCCAGGCAGCCCCCCCAGCGCCTGCCCAGGAGGCGATGAGGCTGGTGCTGGAGCCTGGGCTGAGCCGCAGCTGGGTGGGCATGGAGGGAGCTGAGGGGAACAGAAGGAGGCAGCGAGGTTCAGCGCTGGGGCTCTCTGGACCCTCCTCTCTCCCCAGGGTCTCCTCTGCCCACAGCTGCTCTCTATGCTGGCATGGGGGCTGAAGATCTGTCAGGGGTCTGCTGAGGGATGTCCTTTCCCAGGCGGGCAGGGGACACAGGTCCCTCTGTACTGTCACACTCTTTCAGGTTGCATGGCAGAGGGCTTGGCAGCCTGGGTAACGCAACATTTCTGCAGCTCCCACCAGCATTCTGCCAGCACCCCCAGAGTGCTGTCCTCCCGTGGGGACGTGGAGACAGAAATCCCAGCTGCAGGCCCCACAAGGCAGGACTGAGCTGTGAGGTTGTCCCCTTGGCCAAGCACACTGGGCTCTCAGCGGGGACATGAAAAACTCCCAGCTGTTCCCCATCCTGGGTCAACTCCCCATCCTGAGCCTGGACACCTCCTTCCCCTCTCGGCCAGCCCAGACAGCTCAGGTGCTGCATCCCTCCTGCCAGCCCTTTCTCCCATCCCTTCCCTCTCGGGCAGGCACACCCATCACTCCATACCTGTCCACTGGTGGATACTGGTGCTCGCCTGGCTGGATCCAGCCAGCGTGCTGACCTTCAAGGCGTACTCACTGCCAGCCAGCAACCCGTCAAACAGGAACGTGGAGGCGTTTGGCAGGACAGACACATTTCTCACAAGCGTCTGGGAGTCGCTGTGGTAGAGGGCAAGCTGGTAGCCATCGCGCTGCCCGTGGGCGTGTGCCCAGGAGGCGTGCAGCTCCGCAGAACTCCCGCCGCTGCTCAGGCTCAGGTTGCGGACGGGTGAGGGACCTGCATTGGACATGGCACAGCGTTTGCTGGTTGCGTTGTGATGCCTGACTTGACAGGTTGATCAAGGGCTGGTGGGACAGTGCCTTCACCTGGGGAGGTCCTACCAGTCAGCTCCACAGGACCCAAACCCCAAGCACAGCCCCATCACGTCCCTACCAGCTCCCCCAGTCTCCCACAGATTGTGTGGGCTGCACCATCCCCTTTGGGTCAGTCTCTGCATAGTCACTGTAAACTGGGCAGGGAGGCTCAGTCAGGGAAGCACACGAGGTGCGCACTGACAAGGTGAAGCCATCAGCGGCTACCTGTGAGCTCATCTGCTGCCAGGTCCTCTGTTCCTGATGGCCCTGTGGGTCCTGCCACCTGCCTTCCCACGAGGACCAGCCCCTGCTCCCTGCAGCCACCACTGCTGTCCGACACCATCCCTTCTGCTGCCCAGCCCCCTCCCTCCAGCTCTGCTTTCCTTTTCCAGGTTTTCCACCTTCACCTGAAATGATTTATCCGAGGACCTTCTGGAGTGATGTAGGCAAGACCTGCCACCCTCACCTGAGCTGTGGGCTCACCAGCCCTGCCTGCTTCTCCCAGTCCTTGGTGCCGGCCAGGGAGCATGTAGAGCAAGACTTGGTGGGTGAGCCAGGGGTGGACAGAAACGTGCCAAAATCATGAAGCAGATACTACTTCCTTGTAGCTCTTTCTAGACCTCCCGGTGTGACTTCTTCCAGCCCTCAGCTCTTTGCAGTCCACGTCATTGTTTGGATGTATCCCAGCAGAAGGTATGGCCTGAACTCTGCCCATGCAAGATGCAGGGGCAGGACTCTCCCTCCATGTGGATGAGGGAAGGACCCCCAGGGCCCTGGGGACCAGGTAAGAACCCTAATTCTTGTGAAAGTGACAAAAGATGTGACCTCCCCATGGACTCACGGACCATTGCACCCTCCAGAGCAGTGTGACAATCATTGGTAATAGCACTGAGACCCTTTGACTCTACAATGCCTGGGGAACCCCTTACTTGTCTGTGCTGTGATTGTCTGGCTGGCGGTCTCCATACAGGCAAGCATGGCTGTCACCTCAATCTTGTAGCGCATGCCAGGGGTCAGCCCGTGGAACCAGAAGCTGGTGATGTTGGGTCCAGCAGATGCATTCTGCAGCGGCGTGCCTGGCCCCAGGGAGGAGAGGGCGAGCGAATATCCCTTGGCACCTCCCTCTGGCTCATCCCAAGACAGAAGGAGGGAGTCTGACCGGCCATGGTCACTCACGCTGAGGTTCAGCAGGGTCCCTGCAGAGGCAAAGCCAAAACGCTCAGCAGGGAGCTGTGGTGCTGCTGGGTGGCCAGCATGCAGGTCCAGGCTCCCCAGCCCACCCACCCTTGCTGCAGGTGATGTCCCTGCCCTCGGACCTCAACTCATCCTCTGCTGAGATGGATCTGAACTGAAGCTGGACTGGGAGACTTGAGAAATCAGCTTGAGTCCCCACAGCACCCAAGTAAACCAGACCCACTGCTAGGGACTGACTGGCCCAGGACTTGTCCTGCACAGACCAGAGCTCAGTGCAAGGACATTCAAGCACCAGCTGTGCCACCCTGTGCCTGGTGCCTCTGCTGTTCTTTGCCCTCATTGGCGCAGAGGTGACATGGGAACAGCAGGACAATGTGGATGTGGAGGAAACATGGGGCCAGTGCTGTGGCATCCAGATGGAGAGGATCTGGGGACAAGGAAGTGGCACACAGGGCTTTGCTTATTTGGTGTTGTATTGAATCCCTTCCCTTACAGCTGCTCAGGAACCACCTACACAAACAGGAGCCAGACAGAGCCTGTGTGCTGGGGCCAAGCTGTCAATGTGACCCTTGCAGGCTCCATCTCCGCCTCCCTGTGCCTCCACTAGCAGATCGCCACACGCTCTCCATCCCCAGTCTTGCTGGGAGCAATGAGCTCTCTACTGCTTTCAGCCTTTGGGAAGCTCTAGTGCTAATAAGACATTTGTGTAGTAATTAGCACCTAAAATCTATGATGTGCAACATGTTGTAACAGGCTGACGTGACCTGGCAGGGCAAGAAAACTTTAAGCAAGCACTGCTATTGCCCCAGGGCTCTGCCTGGGGTTGCCTTCACACAGCAAATGAAGAGTAGTGTGGGGCAAGCCCCAGGGGCAGGGGCAGCTTTGGGACTTCCCATAATGCTGGAGAGTTTCAGAACTACATGCAACTTCTGTTCACGCAATGCTGTTGTTTGGAGCCTGCTGCCACTTATCTCATGAAGGTATGAGTTCTCCACCCTTGTTTGTCTGCTTCTCTCAGGTTTCCAACAGACTGCATCGCCTGCCTCCATCTGTCATTTAGCAATCATCTTCTTCATCTCCACAGTACAAATCTACTAATATCTAAAAGGGGCCAGAGGCATCCTCCAGCCCTGAGGCACACGATCGCAACGCTGCTCATGTCCCCATAGATAAGCTCCACCATCCACATCACAGCCACATCCAGGCACGTCCCATGCCCTGGCTGGTGCCTACAGATCACCTGGGAGCGTGTTCGCGGGCATGGGCAGTGCCTGGGCACCGCGCTGGACCCAGCAGGTCTGCAGGGTGAGTGCGGCTGTGCCGCCCCCCAGCCAGCTCGGCACAGCTCTGGAGCTGCCTTGTGGAGCGAGATCCTGCCCACCCAACGGCAGAGGCTCCATGCAGAGTTCCTACAGCTGTCCTGCTGCTGAGCCCACTTGATGCTCTGTGGGAGGGAGAGAGCTTGAAGCCATGTCTGTCTCTCACACTGACCCCCATGAGACTGGATGCTGAAAGAGAATGGGGCTGACTCCCTCCCCTTCATGACCTGCAGCCTACACTATCATAGAGTCATGGAATGTCCCAAGTTGGAAGGGATCCACAAGGTTCATCGAGTCCAACTGCTGTCCCTGCACAGGACACCCCACAGGTCACCCCGTGTGTCTGAGGACGTTGTCCAGTCTCTTCCTGAACACTGTCAGGTTGGGGCCGTGACACCTCCCTGGGAGCCTGTTCAGTGTCCAGCACCTCTGGGTGAAGAACCTTTTCCTCATGTCCCACTGACCCTCCCTGGCACATCTGCTGCCGTTCCCTGGGCTCTGTCACTGTCACAGAGAAGAGCTCAGCCCTGCCCCTCCTGCTCCCCTGCTGAGGAACCTGCAGCCTGGGTACCTCTGCTCTGACTTACCTCTATCACCGGGCACATCCTGTCCCTCCAGCCCTGCCCGTGCTGTCCGGTTGCATCCCTCGCCCTGTGGGGTTGAGGGCATCAGGTGAGACAGCGGGCAGGTGAACTGGCCTGAGCTGGGACCATCACCTGGAAGAGGTGCCCTGTGCCAGGCCAGGGGTCAGGCTGGCCAGGCATGTCCCACCCAGCCATGGCATCCTGGGGCTGTGACCCTCTGGGAACTGTGACCCCTTTTCCCAGGAGATCTCAGGTCAGTCCCCGAGCTAAGGCAGGGAGACAGGCTCAGCAGGTGCAGCCTGTGGGCTGCCCTGGCTTTTTACATGGGTCCAGGGACTGCAGAGCAACATGGGGCCATGCCCACAGGGGAAGACATCCCACCAGAACAGCCAGGGCACAAGGGGAAGGTGTGGGGAGGAAAGGAGCTCGGGACAGGCCCTGGCAATCTCATTCCCTCTGCAGGCTCCCCTGCTTTCCCCAGTCATGGTAGGGGGGAGGATGAAGGGACCCCAGACCTCAGTCCAGCTGCCATCCCCCACAGGCTGCAAAGCCTGAGAGCTCCAGAGCATCCAGCACCCCCCATGCCGCAGTGGGTGCTGAGCACGTTCGTGGGACACCCGTCTCCCCACAGTCTGCTGCGAGCAGGGTGTGCCCTGCTTAGGTTGAGGCTAGTTCCCTCCACATTAAAGGAAATATCTCTGCCCACTCCCTGTCCCGCAACAAGCCACAGAAAAGCAATCATCGTTCTTTAGTTATTTCCCCCTTGGCTCTGCTGGCTGACTCATTTCTGGCTTCCCAACCAACTGCAGCGCGTTTGGGAGCGAAGGGGTTCCAGACCCCTGGGAAGAGCAGCCAGCCAATTCCTGGGGCGAGCAGCCCTGCAGCCATGGCAGCAGTAACGCAGTCCGATCCCAGGCACTGAGGCGAGAGGGCACGGCGAGGGGGGCGGGAAGCGGAGGAAAGAGCCAGCTCGTAATTGCAAACGTCGCTAATTTGGTGCAGCTGCATGGCTGGAGAGGCAGCCCAGAAATATGCCGTCATTCCTCAGCGGGGTAGGACTATGCAAAGCCCCTTGCTGCCAGCGAGCTTGGATCCAAGAGCCTGCATGGACAGCCTGGGGCTGAAGAGACAAGGGCTTACCTCTGCCAGGGCTCCCGGGAGCTGTGACACCCACAGGACGAGCAGCGGCAGCAGCGGTGGCCTCATTGGGACTGGGGTGGCTGCAGATGAGAGGGATGACAAGTTGGGGGGTTGGGGTAGCCTCTTAGCAGTGGTTGTCCCCAGCCAGCCCCTTCTCCCATGGCAGCGAGGGGCTGTGTCCCCACATGCTTTCTGAGCGCGGGTGACAGGATGACATCAGTGGGGACGGGTGCCGCATGCCAGCGCGTTGCACATCAGCCCCGCCAGCTGTCCTTGGGTAGGAGCAGAGCAGCCTCCGGGCTGGGAGAAGTCCAGAGTGTGTGTGTGTGCCTCTCGCTGTGTGCATCTGCTATTGTTCCCGCGGATCTGCGTCCCTCTGTGGTGACTCTGCAGCTGTCCTTGTGTGAGCCTGGGCGTGCTGCGGCCGGGGAGCTGCTTGCCGGGGGGCTTGGAGGGGGGGCTCTCGCTGTGGCTGGGTCTCTGCACCGCTGGAGCCCAGCCTGGCCATCAGGAGTTCTGCAGAGTTGTGGGAGTTGGTGCTGAGAGGGGAGGAGAGGGGAGGAGACAGGACAGGACAGATGGCGGCTCTGAGCTGGGAGGGAGTGCCCAAACCAGCCCCCAGCAAGGGGAGGCAGGGCTGGGATGCTGGAGGGAGCATTGGCAGAGGGTGGAGCGGGGTGCTGTGCACCTTGTGGCTGTCTCTGTGCCGGCATATTTGTGCACCCTTTAGCTCTGTATGCATGGATTTCTGCATGAGGTGCTGACGGGAAATGAGAGGTTTGGTTGTGCTGGGTGAGGAGGGAGACATGTGCCTCTGTGTGATGCCCATGGCACAGGGATGGGAGCGGGGTGCACACACTGTGAGAGGTTCCTGTGCACTATATCCATGGGTACAAAGGTGCCTGGACCACGCTTTGTCCATTTGAGGGGTTGGATGGGTCTGAGCTGTGCCCTGTCTGCCTGTGGGCTGTGGGGGCTGTACTTGGCGGTGCTGCCGTGGGGAGCAGTTGTTGTCCCCCAGCCCTGCGCAGGGCTGTGTCTGTGCGGTGCTGTGCTGTTTCTGTGCGGTGCTGTGCTCTGTCTGTGCAGTGCGTGGCGAGGTGCCAGCTCTGATTCAGAGCGGAGATGCCATTGGCTTCACATCAGCGCTGAGGATCTGGGACAGTGCTGGAAGAGATTCAGTGATGCATCTACCGTGGCAGCCAGCACAGCCTGTGTGGCCGTGGGAGTCTGTCCCAGTAGCCAACACAACCACCAACGGGGGGCTGTTCAAGCTCCAGTTATTGACGTGAGACACTGAGCTGTCAGGGTGGGATACATTCCCCAGCTGGCTCAAGAACAGCAGATTCCTGCCCAAAAAACTCAGAGGTTTGTCAGGTGGGACCTGTGACAGACAGATCAGCCCCCAAGTCCTGGGGAAAAACATGGGAAAGCCCTGTCCCTGCACATAATGAGAGGGGGACGCAAGAGCCCCAGTCTAGGATCCATCTCCAACCCCAGATCCATCCCCCAAACTTCCTGACAGCCCCAGGCTGATGTGACCAGCTGGGAGTGGGGACAGAGCACGAGTCCCCTTCCCTTTGCATGGGGCACAGTTAATTCCCCAGGTCCTGGCCAAATGGGACTGGTGCCAGGAATCCTGGTCCGTGATCACAGTCACGTCTCTGCAGAGGCCCAGTCCCCTGCCTGGAGGGGACTGAGGGTAAAGTAGCCCTGGCCCTGCTGATCAGCCCAGCAGTGAGGGCTTGTTTGTCACATTTGCTCCTCTGTTAACATCTCAGCCATGTCCCCAGCAGAGAGGGACAGCTCAACAACCACAGGCCCTTCAAGTCACTCTGTCCCCAGACCTGCCCTCTCCCTGCACCCTGGACACGGAGATCAGGGTGGGAGCAGAAGGCAATGTCTTGGCTCCAGTGCAGGCAAATTTCTTTAATCCTTAATACTGGCAGCTCTGGGGAGGCCTGAATGTCAAAAATGGCAGTGGTGCATCTGCTCAAGTGATGGAGGCCCAGGTAAAAGCTCTGGCTCAGAGATCCCCTGATAGGCTGCAGTGAGGTCCAGCAGCACCTGAGGTGATGGGGATGACCCATCAACGGTGTCACAGACAGCTGGGGACCCCCATCCCTGCTGCTGGATATTGTGTGACCCAGGGCTGGCCATTCGCCCCAGGAATGAGCACAGGGCGGGTGCTCATGGACACTGGAGCCACTTAGACGGTGGGGAGGGAGTCCCCTCCGCAAGCCGAGGCACAGGGAGGTTTGGGGCTGGCTGCTACCGTCTCCAGTGGGCTGGGGATTGTTTGAAAAGGCCCCTTTCCAGCGCTGGGCGGCTGCAGCCAGCTGGGAGGAGGCTGGAGCTCCCGCTGCAGCAGGGACGTGCCAGGTTTAACCGGGGGCCCGGGGCGGGATCTGGGAGGTTACAGCTGTCCGGTCCCCAAACGTGCTTGCGAAGAGGTTTTCAGTGGATGTCCCCATATGGGTCTGTGGTGGGGTGCAGGCTGTCAGGCAACGTGTCCTGTGATGGTGGAGCAAGAGGTGACCCCCAGGGGGCTGTTTGCTGCTGTCAGCACCCTGGAGGGTGAGGATGGTTGGGGTGGGAGGCAGAGCAGGCAGGGGATGCCAGGGCCAGATGGGACCATGTGGTGTCCCTGGAGAGTGACAGGTGACGGCAGAGCTGAACTGGAGGAGACCCTGGGTGATGAAGCAGGGGCTGGAGGTTAGGATGGAGGGCCTTGGTGTGCTGGGAATTGTGACCCAGGGGGCTGGGACTGGAGAGACCCTCGATTATCAAGGAAAATTCTGGGAAGAGATTTTGCATCGCCAAGTGTCTGAGTCAGGAGACAGGAGGCAATGTCCCCTGCAGTGGCACAGGCAGGAGATTTTCCCAGAATACAGAGTCAAAGTCATGCTCCTCTAGCTTCAAAGCACCCCGAAGAGCAGTTCCAGGCCAGCAAAAGGACAAATCCACTCGCTGGAGCCCTGGGACATTCCACTTGGGTTGAGCCTCCCCTGCCCAGCTGGGAAGCGAGCTGAGCCCATGCACACCCGCTGCACCTGCAGCCCCCAGCGCTGTGGCCACCAGCCTCTCTGCAAACCTGGTCACCTCCATCTCCAGCCACCCTGGACTCGGAGGTGTCCCAGAGGCTTTCCCAGCCTGCGCATCCTGCTGGTGGCCCATCACGGGGCACACAGGCCTGGCCCTCGGCTGGCCATGGGGCATGGAGGTGCATGCATTCCCTGGGGACCCGGGGGTTGTGCTCCCCGAGCTCGGGGACTTTGGGCTGTGCCTGCGGTGGAAACAGCTCAAAGCGCTGGTGGGAGCCAAACCCAGGCCCTGTCCCTGGCGCCGTGGGGCTCAGCAGCCTCCCAAACTGGACAGATGAACCTGCTCATTACATGTCAGTGCTGCCCTCCCCTCGGCCACCCCGGTGACACTGTGCCACCACAGGCAAGGACAGAGAGAGAGTCCGCCTTCAGCTGGGGACGCCAGATCTCCACTCCGGTCCCCCCGACAGTGAAGCCTTCAGCTGTGCCAGACCCAAAAACAACTGCAGAAGGTTTCTCCACCCAGTAGCTGGAACCAGGCCTGGAAATTCAGGGCTGCCGAGTCATCACATTTTCCGTGAAACAGCAAAGGCGACCGCAAGGAGCAGGGGGATGGGGGACGCCATGAATGCCTGAGAGCTCTGCTGGCCCCAGCTGGGGTGGCACCATGGGGTCTGTGCAGCCAAGCCACCACCTCCTGCAAGGAGCGACCCTCAGGCTGAGAGATTGTCCTTGCCCTGGGCCCTGGCGGATCATCCAGTCTGCAGCCGAGATGGGAAAGGGGAACTCTGACAGCATGCCCGTCATTGAGGCATCAGCTCTTGCTTATGCTGCCAGCAGCCACAGTGCAGTGGCAAAGGCTCCAGGTGGCCCCCCAGACAGTGGCAGCCTCAGGCCAGAGCAGAGTTTGCCTTTGTGCTCCAGGCACTGGCCTTTACCCTGGGCACCAAGCTGGTGGCACAGCGCTTGTCCCCACTGAGCATGTCCCAGATCTGGGGGAAGTAGGGGACGTTCCTGGGAAGCATCAGCTGGGTGAGGATGAGCGGGGTGGGCAGCAGAGTGCGTGCCTGCAGCACACAAGCACCCCAGTGTCTGTGTCTGGTGACAGCTGGAGGGCACGGGACGAGCCTGGCAGGGTCCCTGCAAACTGCTGCCTGGGGACAGCATGTGGGCAGAGATGCTGCCACGCCCCCAGGGACTCAGCCTGCCGCCAGGAAAAGGCACATCTGTGGCCTGGCACTATGCGTGAGCGATGCTGTCACCGCAGACAGGAGCCCGGACACACGTCTGGATGTGCAGCCCCGCTGTCCCCATGGGTGCTCTGCCATCCCACCCTGGACAAGGACCCCTTGCATTCAACCTGGCACCCTGCAACAACGTGTTGTCCAGCGGCCCTGTGATAGGGAGCACTGGTGCTACTGGGATCGGGCTGGGAGCAGCTCTGGGGCTCCTGTCCTGACTCGGCCCAGCAGCAACATCCCTCTGGTCCCTGGCCCTCCTTGTGCCCACCAGCACTGTGAACCACCCCAGGCCATGATTCCTCCTCTTCGCCACTTCTGAGGTGCTGAGCACCGCCGGAGGCTGCGAGGGAGAATCAAGGGGAACAGGCTGGTCCTGGGGCAGAACCTGTGCAGGATGCAGGTGCCGCTGGGATCTCTCTCTCTGCAAGGTTCACACGCCAACGTTCTCCAACCCTACACTCCAGAGCACTGGGATGCTCTTCCTTCAACCCCTTGCAAGTGTTTAATCATTTCCATGTGGAGCCGTGCCAGCGCTGCTGCCTGCCTCCCACCCCACGCCTTCAAACCTTGGAGCTCTTCCCATTTTTCAGAGAGGGGAGGGCAGGCAAGTGGTGGGGATCATCACCCCTTATGCAGGGCAGAGCTATGCCCGGGGCAGTCAGAGCCACACCGGTCAGGCTGCGAGATGGCCAGGAGGTGCAGGAGTGACCCCCGTGCTGGGGTGCTGCTCTGTGCACCCCCAGCTTGCTGCCTGTGACAGACAAGACCTGGCAGCAGAGCTCGGGGTGCCTGCGGGTGCGAACGGGGCGCCCGCGGATCTGGGAGGAGCAGGGCTGCGGTGACTCAGAGCACGCCCAGAGCCGGCAGAGCCGGGCAGACCTGCTCTGCCCCGCTGGGTGCGGGTGCCATCCGTGGGGCTGCGCAGGCTCCGGAGTCCCCTGTCCCCAGCTGGGAGGGTTGATAGCAGCCTGGAGAGAGCCTGCCCCACACCTACTGAAAGCAGTGCTAGGGCAGCACCTGCATGGCCACTGCAAGACCCCCCCTACCCCATTACAGCCTCTGCTCCCCGCTGGGGTGCAGTGCCAGCACAGGCTGACAGAAAAAGGTGTCCAGTGCCGCCAGGACACCATGCTCATGGAGCCAAGAAGTAGCCACGAAGCAGCTCCCGGTGCCCACCCACTCCTCAACATGGCATGAGATCCCTCTGTGCAGGCACAGCCGTGTAATGCCAGGCTCTGCGTCTGGCACTGCCGTGCACGGAGGCTGCCCATCGCTCATCGCCCATCACCCATCACCCATCACCCATTGCCCATCACCCATTGCCCATCGCCCATCACCCATCGCTCATCGCCCATCACCCATTGCCCGTCGCCCATTGCCCGCCCTGCAGCCGCGGGACGGGGTTTGGCTGTGCCCGAGCACAGGACGGTCCACGCTCCTTTCCCCACCACACACACGCTGGCTTCAGCTGCACGGCTGGGAAGAGGGGGGTGGGGGCAAGGAGGCGGACTGGTACCTCTCCTGGTGGGCATCCCAGGTGTGGTCCAGAGCCTGTCCCCGCGAGCCTGTTGTGCACGATGTCAACTTGGTGCGCTCACGCTCTCTTGCCGTTTACTCCTGCTTGTGCTCAGCCCCGACGCTCAAGTCTGGGCTGGTCCTGGGGGAAGGCCCGCCTGGGCTTGCCCAGCGTCTCAGCTGCAGGATGCCAGGGAGGAGGGATCAGCTGGACGGAGATGTTTCCTGTGGCCCCATGATGGCAGAGGTCTGCACCCCGAGAAGGGCAGGAGACCATGCTGTGCTGCAGGCTGGGCATGGCTCACACCTCCCTGTGCCCTGCCTGGGTTTGCACCACGCGCTGCAGAGCCAGCTCAGATGCTGGGGGCACTCTGTGATGGAACCCTTGGAGACAGGGAGCATCCCTCATGCTGCCCTTGAAAAGAGAGGTAGGGAGGGCCCTGAGCCAGCACAGACACCCAGGCACACGCTCCGGCCCTGAAGATGTCTGTGGGCTGTGATTGCTAAAGGATTTGCTGCCCCGGCCCCATCAGACCAGCCATTCCAGAGTGAGAGCGTCCCAGTCCAAGTCCTACATCAAGGGGAAAATTGAGAGAAACTGCTGAGTTGGTTCAGGAGGAGCAGAGCATCTCAAGATCTTGTCCAGGATGGCGCTTTTCCTCACCCTGGTGAGCGGGTGGCACGCTGATCCCTGGGGGCAAGGAGAGGGGTCTTCTCAGTGGGTCAGAAGGAAAGCCAGGACTATGGGAGCAGGTGCCAAGGCGGCCCCTCTCCCAGCCCAGCAGGGGCAATAGCCACAGCAGAGAGCATGAGGACTCCCGTCTCCTGCAGTCCCAGCTGGAAGCAGGGCCTAGAGCTCACATTTCTTGTCTCCATGCAAGCGGCCGGCAGGATTAGCCACGCTTAGCCCCGTCTGGGACCAGCAGGTTCCCGCATCTGCTGTGCGTTGCATGGGGGGACCTTTTGCATCTGACAGTTCCTCGTCCCACGAGGGTCACACACAATTCTGCTGCTGCTCGGGGCGTTCAGCCTTCCCACCATGGGCACCCATCCCTGCTGGTGGCTCCCCCTCACCCCACACCCTCCCCAGGATGGGCAAAGCTCTCTGCAGAGGAAAGGAACAGGAACAGCAATGCTGGCTCAGTCCAAACCACCCTGCTGTGCAGCAGAGAGAGGAGGAAGCTCTGGGCACTGCTGCCATGCTCAGCCACTACACGAAAACACAGCCTCCACATTTGCAAAGTAGCTCCGTTTCCAAATACCTCCATGAACTGGAAAGCTCACCTCAAAAATGAAACCGGCCCCAGCCCTCTGGTTCAAAGTTCCTTGTTTAAAAACAAACCGACCAGACGGCTGCATTTGCACACAAAAGGTTTTGTTTTCTGGAGGAAGGTTTCTTTTTTGGAGGAGTAAACACAAGTCCTGCCCATCCTCCACGCTCACCCGTGGGAGGCTTGCCAGCGGCTCGGGGCATTGTCCCATGGTGCTGCCTGGCTGCTCTCCCTCTGACCGTCCCCTGTGAGCAGAGACGGTTGCCTGTAGATCGAGCTGCTGACCGTCTTCTCCTGCAAGCGCTGGACCCTGGCAGGATGCACCATCAGAGCCTTTTCACATGCCCCCATAGCTGTGACACCTCAGAGGGTCCCTGGGTGCAGGGACAGGTGCAGGATGGGGCTGTGCAAGGGCAGAGCTGGTCCTTCAGCAGAGGGATCAACATCTGCTTGTGTCTCTCCTTGCACTGCAGCACCCTGGGGTGCTCCCTCCCCACAGCAGAGCTGCACCCTTGGCAGCACCCGCATCTGCAGCTCCTGCATCTGCAGCTCCTGCATCTGCAGCGCCCGCATCTGCAGCGCCCGTGTCTGCAGCGCCCGTGTCTGCAGCTCCTCGGCTTCTCCCTGGCATCTCCCACCACACCCGGTGCCAAACACAACAGGATCGGGTCTCTTTGGCTGTCAGCGGTTCCTGCTGCTCTCCCCATCCAGCCCCCAAAAGAATACAGCTCTGCTTCTTCACAGGAGCAGCTGGGGGACCCCCACCCCAGCTCTACTCCCCCAGCTGAGGTGTAGGAACCCCAAGACTGCTCTCCCCAGGCCGATGCACGTTTGGGGCTGGCAGAGCTCCAGCCCTGCTGCTCCCTGGGGCACTGCTGTAGGTGGCATTGCCCATGGCAGTGGGAGCTGCTTCTTGGGACACCTTGGCCACAGGTGCAGGTCTCATGGCTGGCAATTGCTGAAGACTTTGCTGGCACAAGTTTGACTTCACCAGGCAGGTCCTGCAATTCTGGAGCAGGGGTGACACAGTTGCAGAGAGATGCAGGATCAGCCCCCCACACTGCTGCCTGCTGAGTTTTGCTCCAGATCCCTGTGAAGGGTCTGTCCCTTCAGCCATAGCCACTGCTGCTGGGCTTGGGACCGTGGGACCATCCGTTGAGTCTTGCAGAGTGGCCCAGAGCTCAGCCCTGCCTGTGCAGGGCTTTGGGGGGCATGGAGGATCTCTGGATCTTGGACACCTTCCCAGATCTCAGAGCTGGTCCCCATCCAAAGCACTGGAAAAAGCTTTTCTCAGCCCTGAGCTGGCACGCACCTGCCCTGCCTCAGTTTACCATCCATGCACGGGGAAGCAGTGGTGCTCTGCTGTTGGAGGGAAGGGAGGGAAAGCAGGTGACAGACTGGTAATGAGGACACATGGAGCGTCTCTAAGTGTCCTCATCCCTCCCTGGGCTGTCATTTGCTGCAAGTTTGGCATTGGGGCTGTGAAGCCACGCTGTCCTGCTTCTCCCGTGGGTGGTGCAGGCGGGCTGGGTTGGCTGCAGGGTTGGGAAGGGACTGCCCCAAGGCTCAGGGGGATGAGCCAGGCTGCTGTTCGGCTTGAGACGCTTCGCTGGGAGAGCCTAAAACAACAAACACTGCAGAAGCAGGGAACTTTTCACTGCTTTTTCCTGGTCAAGTGGTTTCCTGTTTTCTAAGCAGCTCTTCCAGCAGCACTGGGGCAGAGGACTTGTCTGTGCGGAGCCTGGTCCCTCAGCAGACCCTCAATGGGGAGGCAAGTTCCTGCTGCTTGACGTCCCCTGCCTTATCCTGCTATCACAGACCTGGGCTCTAGCACCACATGCAGGCTCTGCATTATCGGGCGGCCCACCCTTTCTCTAAATGCACACACAGCCCAGCACCCCTTGGGTGTCCCCATAAACCAAAGGTGAGATATGGGGGAGGAGGGTGGGCCGGTGGACCAGAAGCTGTAGCACTGCGCAGTGACCTGCATGCGGTGGCAGACCCAGAGCCTTATTCGGGGCTGCTGCACACTTGGCCTCAATGCCAGCCCTGTGCCTTCACCTGTGCGGAGGAGGCAAAGGGCGCTCGGCAGCCCTGGGTGGTGGAGGCGTCTGCTGCAGCTCATCCAGTGCTGGCAAGGCAAGGTTTTCACGGGCAAAAAGCCCGATGTCTGTGCTGCATCAGGGGCTCTCGTGCCACCATCTGCTGCCTTGATTTATCCTCCAGTGCTGAAAGCCCTGTGGCTCCTTTCTCCGCTACCTGCACTTGCTGGCAGGAAAAGCGTCCCCTGCTCGAGAGTAGCTGGGGTACCCCTTTTTGCCCCGATGACAGAAGAAAAACACGCTAAAAAACTTGCAGTTTGTTAGCTTTTCCTCCAGATCTAGGCCATTTGTAGCTTCCAGCACCATGTCTTGCCCACAGGGAACTGATAGTGTAATTTCTGTTACCTGGAGCCAGGATAAAACAGACCCTGTGCGCTGTGAGCTCCTCTGGCTGTGTGGCTATAGCAAGACCAAGGGGACTCGGGAGGCATCAGTCATCAGGAGCAATGCACAGCCCAGTGGGGCAGCTTCCTGATTTTCTGAGGCCAGAAAACACCATCCGAAACAGCTTTTGAGAGCACACAGGCCCACGTACCGCACGCGTGCCTGGCCCTGCCTCGCTGCGCGCTGTGCGCTCTGCTGCACCCTGCAGATGCGCTCGTCTCTGCATTGCTGCCCTCTGGCTGCCTCAGCACATCCTCGGCCAGTCAGCCCAGTTGGAGAGATGGGTCCTGCCGCCACTGCCACGGGGCTCTGGCTCTTGCAAGATGCACCACAACTCAAGAACCTCCTTTGGAAGCAAATTGTTTCAGTGCACAATCAGCCAAGCACGAGTGCTGGCAGCCCAGTGCCAAACCGCAGGATCAAGGACTTGAATTTAGAGAATTTGTCTCATTGGCACATTCAATGTGTCTCACATGATCCCGGCTGCCTGGGTCCAGGTCCTGCTGCGCTAAGAGAGGATTGTCTCAGTGGGGTTCAGAGTGACGATGCTGAATCTCTCTGTGCTCCAGGGGGATCTTGCAGGGTGCTGTGTAATAGCGATAGGGCAGTGCATTCATATTTGTGGGGGATGACAAAGCTTTTCTGTGGGCTTTCCCACCTTAAAAAAATACTTCAATAGAGTGCAGGAAAACAGCATGGAAAGCTGTGGAAAACATGGCTTCCAGAAAAAGATCCAATAGTCCAAAGCTCTATTAGTTTGCCCAAGCAAAGAGGAAGAGGCCATGGGGCTGAGTTATGCAAGTGTCTGCATGGAGCTCCTGTCCAGCAGCAGCTGACACGCCAGCAGCTGGGAACTGGGGGAGCAGAGCTCTCGAATTGGCTTCACCCTGTGCCACTGGCCTTTCCGACAACCCCAGCTCAACCCCGTCCCAGGGTCCGTCCTGCCGGCGCATCCTCGCTGCCCCGCGCCCTGCAGCACAACAGCCCTTTGGCCCCAGGCAGCTGCATCCACAGCTCCATCCTGTGCTGGGGCCAGATGGCACCGTCAGCATCACACGCATGGGCTGTTTTTAGTGAGGTTAAGAAACTTAGCCCCTGTGGAGTGACAAACTCAGCATCTGTTTGACTTGCTGCACCTATTTCTGCACCGGACGTTGACCGAGAGCGGGCTATTTTTAACCATCCCTGGTTACTATTTTCTTTCTGGCCATTATCAGGGGCTGGAGAGGATCTGTGCGCTCCGGGTGAAAAATCTCACTGCGATCCCAGACCAGATAAGCCTGCTGAAAGCCAGCACCGCTTCCCCTGCGCCCAGTGGCGCGTGGGCGCAGGCTCTGTCACAGCTAAAATGGAAGTGACTGCTTTCTAACCGCTTCCTTTCTCGCTGGGTCTCTCTCTCTCTCTCGTGCCCCTCCTGACAAGTTTGTTTCCTGTTATTGATAACGGCCCCTGCACCCAGTGAGAGGTCACCACGCTCAGCACCCCCACAAGAAAAGAGTCCGGGGGCTGGAGACAGCAGAGATGTGCAAAATAAACCAAATTGAGCTTTGCTTGGACAGGTAGTAAGGCTCAGTCTGTGCTGCTGGGTGCTGAGGTCCCTGCTGCTACAGGGTGCTGCATGCCAAGGCACCCAGCGTATGAACAACATGATGGGTATTCAGGATTTTCAGGCCTTTTTGTGCATTTTACATAGGGAGCTTTGTCCTGTGTGCTCTGGGGGTGTTCTTGGTCCTGGGCACCTTCTTCCTGCCCATGCACCTCGCAGTGTTTTGCAAGCAGGAACTGTGGTCTGGAGCCTCCTGAGAAGACACGTGTGTGACGCTTGGCTTGGGGCAAGGGCTGTTTGCTGCCACCCCGCCAGGCTTCCCGCGCGAGGCAGCCAGCCAGCTCCCCAGGGGAAATGGAGGCACGCAAAGGTTTCCTGGCTGCCTCTCCAAAGGCACAGTGCTCTCAGAGGCAGCCGGGGAAGCACAGGACAAGCCCAAGTGACACATGGATGAAGAAGATGCTGCTGCTGGTGCTGGGGTTGTGTGTCCTGAGTCACCAAGTAGCCCCATGGCTCTTGATGTGCCTCTATGGTTTCTTCCCTGGCATTTATTGGATAAAGAATCAAAGCCTCAGGTCCTTGGAGATCTGGCCCCACATTTTGGCTTAGATCCCCTCTCCCCTCTCCACTCAGCTTAGGAGCAATCCTCCATGCATGAAACCAAAATGCATAGGGAGAGCTTGTCCCCACATGGAGGGAAGAATAAACCATGCTGTAATAAAGCATCTTCAGGCTAGGAGAACACCTTTCCTGGGGGGCTGTTCCTGGTGCCTGCTGTGGGCACCAACTCTGCATCATTGCTAGTCCCACACAGATGGGGCTGGTGGTTCACCTGCTTTGCCTCTGCCTTTATGTCTGCAAAGTTGGAGGAGAGCTCAGCTTGGTGGCAGAAGATGTGGGAGAATATCTAATTCCAGAAACCAAAAGCGGTGCTGCTCAGCAGTCGTTCAAAGTAGAAAACAAACAAAACCCAAAGCAAAATAAAACAAACAAATAAACCCAGTGAAGCGAAAAATCCGGGTGTTAAATCATCCTCTTGGTTCTCCTTGAGGAGAGGGACAGGAGTGCAGGGGCTGGCAAGAGTAGCGGTGGATGCCTTGAAAAAATGAAACAGCAATTGCTTAATTGCTTCCAGCCCGAGCCGTGCAGCGTCAGGAGCAAACCGCGCACACCGTCAGTGGCAGCGGGGAGGAAGGTCACACATCTGCTATCTCCAGCTCTCCCTCCTCGGGACCAGCTCCATCCCAGGGGGATGCCGGGGGTGCAGGGGGGATGCCCAGGGCTCCGGGCTCGTGTGTGGGACTCCTCTGCGGCTCCGTGCTCCCGCAGCCCTGCCGGCACCACGTTCACGCGCCGCGGCAGAGACCCAGGGCTGTCCTTGGGATGCGCTCCTGCGGAGGCAGCTGGAGTACTGAGATGCGTTCTCTGGGAAACGCTCTCTGCAGAGGTGCTCAGCTCAGCTCCTGGGTCCTGGCTGTCCCCTGGCCAGCAGGCGTGTGACATGGAGCCCCTTGATGCCCCCGTCACTGTGCCGTAAGTGGGGTGTGCGCACCCCCCGCAGCAGCTCTGCGGGACGCTCGGGCTAATTGCACAGTCCTTCTCACTCCTGCTGGGAGCTGATCAGCCGCTTTTAACAGAGTCTGCTGAATCCCAAGGCAGCCGCTTCACCTTCAAGCCCACGAGCGATGCTCAGGCAGCGAAGGGGATGGACTGATTTCCAAAACCCTGCAGGATGTACTGAGCTCTCAGTCATGTCAGCAGGAGCAACACCAGGTCTGTGTGAGCACTGGACCCAGAGGTGATGGAGGCCCTGCGAGACGAGGCTGTGGTGCGGTAGGAAATCCCAGGGGAGAGAGACCGCGGGGCACCATCTGCATTTTGGGTGTTAGTTCAGTGCCTGCTTGGGCTCAGGTGACTTTGGGGCTGTTTGGAGGGGGTGAGGAGGTGCCGGGGTGTGTGGATCAGGGCAGGGCGGCTGGGAGAGGAGGCTCATGCTCGGGAGGCTGGAGGGCAGAAACAGGAGTAAGGGTCGCAAAGGAGAACATCCCATGGTTGGCACATCTCCGGGCACCGCGTGTTGGGCCATGGTAGATGGCTGATGTGGACCCTTCGCATCTTCAACACATCCTCTGCTGCCGCAGCACCACTCTGGGCATCATTGTCACCTCCCAAAACACACATCCTGGGGACAGTCTGATGACCACGATGAGCTGGGCTGAGGTGGCCTGGGGCAGGGGGCTCCTCAAGGCAGCAAGGAGGAGACAGCAGGGTGGCCGGGGGTAGAAGGTGTTTGGGATGCGGGGTCCATGGTGGCTGATGGGGATGCAGTGGGAGCTGCTGCAGTGCAGCGGGGTGGAGGCAGAAGAGGAAGGAAGTGTGGAGTGTCCCTGCGCAGAGCCCGGGCAACAACAAACAGGAAGAGCAGCAGGGCCGTGGCAGCGGGCAGCGGCAGGAAGGATGTGCATTGCCCCACGAGCAGACCTGTCCTACCTGAGCCAGACCCTCCAGGAACCTTCTTCCCCAATGTCAGCCCCTGCTCTGCCTGGCTGGGGAAGGGGAGCCCATGAATCTTTCCCTGAGGTGCCCAGGGACTGTCCTGAGTGCAGAAGGGTGGCAGATGGCACCCACAAGGTGATTGGTTAGGGGTGGCACGAGGACCACACTGTGCACGGCTGGGCATGGAGGGTGGGAGCACCAAGCACTGGCTCGCCCCATGGTGGGATGAGGACCAGCTGGTGCACAGCCTGGGTAAGGGGATACGGCCAGAGCGGCAGGGATAGAGGACACATCCAGGCTCCTTCTGGGGCAGGTGAGCTCTGGTGTACTTGGAGCAGCACTTCTGCACCACATGAACCATCCCACCCCAACACGACTGCCAGCAGCTCCAGCCCCAGGGCCAGGTCTTGCCCGTCTCTCCGTGTTCCACGGGTTGGCACCAGCAGCGGCCATGGCCAGTTGCTGAGGACATCGAGCAGACCCCACCAGCCATGCCAGAGGTGTCCGTGGAAGAACCCCAGGATTTTGGGGGAGGCCGGGCTGCACCCACAGGCGCAGGACAGGGGTTGTCTGGTGGGGAGCGGGGCTGGGGCTGCAGGCGGCCCGGCGGAGCTGAGCTGCGGCGATGTGGCCGGTATGTGTGTGGGCGGCAGGCAGGGTGGGGGAGAAGGAGGGAGAGGAAGCGGCAGAGGCAGCAGCTCCTTTGATAAGCAGCTTCCTGAACACTTTCAAACCGTGGCGTTAGACCGACACGCGGTGTCTGCGGGCCTGTGCCGGGACCGACGGAGCCCACGTCGTGGGGCAGCAGGTACGCAGCCCCCCAGCCTGCCTGTGCTGTCCGCTGGAGAGAGGACCCCGCCAGGCAACGCCAGGCCTGGCACCACGGGTGATGGGCACGTGCTCGCTGCGGGCAGCTGCAGGCAGGGCTGGGATGATGGGCAGGGTGATGGTGCTGGTATCCACGGCTCTTCCCAGGGCCCTCCTACCTGCCAGGGACTTGGCTGGAGCATCTCCCAGGTGTGTCCCGGCTGGTGTGCGAGGGACGGCTGCTGGGCTGGAGCTGGAGCCTGCTGCTGTCTCTGGACAAGGTCTCCGCTCGTGCTGCAGATCCTGGGGAGCCGCCGCTCGTGTCCTGCCTGGCATGGGGACAGCTTGGCAGCACAGCCCCTGGGGCACTCTGCATAGGGCAGGGAGATGGGGTGTGTGGCAGCAGTGGCATTGCCACCCCCAGAAATGCCATCGGGCAGCCGGGAGTCACAGGGAACGGCTCCTGCCTCAGCCGCGTTCCCAAACGGTGCGGTCACAGTGCGGACCCGGTTCTCTGCAGGACCTGCCTGAGCTGATGCGGTACCTGGATCCAACTCTTTGCACATTGAGAGCTCTGACTCCACAGCATCCCAGCTCTGACTCCACAGCATCCCCTGTCCCTTTGGGTCCATCTCCTCCTCGTGGAGCTGGGGATGAGAAGGAGCCTCATGATCCCAGGGTGCTGCCTGTGCTCTGAGGAGCTCTGCCCAGAGCTGAACTGGCATCACCTGCGTCCCCCTGACCCTGCCAGAGGCTGTCCCCGGGCCATGGCACCCTCCTCCAGGGACAGCTTCCCCATCACCTCTTGCTCAACCACCCAGATAAAGCAGTTTCCTCTTGACAGTTGCTGAGACCTGTGGGATGGAGGAGGGTGTCCCGGGGTCACCCTTGCCTTGCCAGAGCCAGGAGGCCGATGAGGGTGCCTGGCCCCTTGTCTCCCAACAGCAGGAGCTGGCCAGGCTCCCTGTGGTACATTACAGCCCACCTTGTGTCATCGGCAGGTGCTGCTGTGCTCATGTGAGTCCCAGCTCTCCCTTCTCCCCACCATGTCCCCAGGCCAAAGCAGACTTGCCAAAGAAAGGCTGGAAATACAGGGCAATGTGTGCTTCCCATGGAGGTGGAGACTGCTTTGGGTTCCCTGAGACCAGACCGTGCTCTAGCAATACATGGTGGGGGTGTTCTCTGCTCGGTGCAAGCAGAGGGCTCTTGATGCTGTGCCCAGGGTCACCAGTGTGTGCCTGTGTGGGCTGCAGTGCTGTGGATGTCCTGGAGGGTGAAGATGCTGGGACATCTCCCTGTGCCACCCACCGGGATACAGGGACTGGGGACCCTGGTTCCAAGGCAGCTGAGGACCTAAAACCTGTCCCTGGCTTAGGAACCATCTGTCAGGGGGTTCACTCGGAACCATGGTATCTCTCAGACCCGCCTCGTCTTTTCCAGCTGCTTCTCCGATGGCTCCTTGATTCCCCAGGAGCTGAGGGCCCCCCGTGTCCACTCCCCGTGCTTCAGGACAAGGGCTTCGTGTCTGCCGCAGCATGGTACAAGCCTGCTTGGTGTGCTCCAGAGTTCATAACAGCAGCCTGACAGCCTGGGCAGCCACGGCAGACATGGACAAGACGGACAAGCCCAGTCCCTCTGCCAAGAAGCACGTGCGCCTCCAGGAGAGGTGAGTGTGGCCCGAACGCTGGGCTGCCCATCTCAGCCCAAACAGCGGATGCTGCTCATCCCCTGGCCTTGGGCTCCCCAAAACGTCCTCCCCCCAGCCCAGCCCTGCCAGGTGCCCACTGACTTCTGCAGACGGCAGGTCTGAGCGTGGAGGCAGCCCTGCCCCCGCCCCAGCCTGGCCCGGGCCAACCCCGGACACCTTCCCTCAGGGACTTTCCAGCTAAAAGGTCAAATGACCAGCTGGCTCCTTCTTCCTCATCCCCTGCCCCAATCTTATAGGGTCTCTACCTGGCCCCTTTCTCCATCCTATGTTATTCCCTGCCTGAATTTGCTCAGTGTGGAGTGGTTTTAACTGACGTGGTGGGACAGGGTGCCCATGTGGCAGAGGGTCACCCAGGGACCCCTTTGCCTCGCAGGAGGGGCTCCAATGTATCGCTGATGCTGGACATGAGCTCACTGGGGAGCGTGGAGCCCATCCAACCTGTCTGCACACCACGGGACATCACGCTGAAGTTCCTGAGGACGTCCAGCCACGTGCTGAGGAGAGAGGAGCTCCAGCAGCGCGCCCAGAGCCTGACACAGCTCCAGGAGGAGTTTTCGGTGCGATGCTCCCTCCCCTCCCCCTCCTCACATGAGGGATGGCAGCGGTTAGGGGTGGGAGGGATCAGACGTGTGTGAGGGAGGCTCCGAGCCCAGCTGTGTCCCCCAGCACCGGTGGCAGGGAAGGCAATGTGGGAAAACAGGGGTGAGAGGTGCCCTGGGTATCCCTGCTGCCCGCTTTCTGGTGCACACAAATCCCCCTTGTGTCCTTGGAAAGCCTGTCCTGCCCTCCCATGCCAAGCTTTTCTCCCAAGGTGGCCTCTCTGGAAGGTGTCCCACCACATCTGGGCTAAGGACAGGGCTGACATCTCTGGTGATGCTGTTACAACCCAGGGTCAGCCTCTTATTTCCTGGAGGGCCAGCTCTGCCATGATGAGAGGACACAAGCAGCAGCAATGGAGCTTTACTCATGGTTCTTGTCTCCCACTGCAGAAAATCCCACCGAACTTTGTCAGTCCGGAGGAGCTGGAGATCCCTGGACACGCGTCCAAGGACAGATACAAAACCATCCTCCCCAGTACGTGCCACTGCATCCTTTGTCTCTCATTTGCCCAGGTGCCATGTGCAGGGAAAGGGGTGCGTGTGTGTGTGTGCATGCATGGGGTTTGTGTGAGTGTATGTGTGTGTCTATGGGGTGGGGGTGCGTGTGTGCGCACGGGTGTGTGTGCATGGGAGAGGGCTGACTCAGAGCAGCCTTGGCACCGGGGTGGGCACTCCTGGGTGCTCTTGGTGTTCCCGCTGTGTTTGTTCCTGCTCCCCTCGCTGCAGGAGCCAGGCGCTGTGCTGCAGGGGGTGCACACTGTGTTATGGGGTGGTACATGGGGAGCAACTCCTTGGGGTGTTTTCCCAGGGTGTGCAGCACATGACAGCCCAGGTTGGGCTGCTCTCTGCTGCTGTGGGGCCTTACATGTCCCAAGGGCATGTCACTGGGGTTATAAGGTTGAGAACATTACAAGAGAGCTTGTTTCGGCTCTAGTCAGGCTGTGGGAATGCCCTGGGGGGGGTCAATGCCTGTTGGGTGAGTTACCCCAAATGCTCGCTGTGATACAGGCAGGTTTGGGCATGGATGGCTGTGGCTTGCCATGGTAGGAGGGTGAAGTGGGGCAAGAAGGGGCCCGAGGGAGGGTGCAGACAGCTCTGAGCATGGCACGGGGCTGGGAGGACTCAGTCTGCAGGCTCTGGAACTGAAGCAGGGAGGATTGGCATGGTCAGGCTCTGGAAGACTGTCCCTGGGGTAACGCCTGCCACGTCTTCCAGATCCCGAGAGCCGGGTCTGTCTCAGGAGGGCAGGAAACCAGGAAGAAGACAGCTACATTAATGCAAACTACATCACGGTGAGTGTCCTGCCTGTCTGGAGTGGTGCCCCAGGTCCTGCATCCCGCAGGTTTCACAGTGCATCAGGATGCAAACCCCTTGGTGCCACACTGGGACCCGCATGCCAGGGCGCTGGCTGTCACCTGCTGTCCTGTGGCTGCCCTGGGCCAGCAACCTGAACTTGACACCCCGTTCCAATCTGGAGAGACGCGGTTCCACCTGCTCAGGGCAGACACTCTGTCCCTTCTGCTGGGAAAACCTCACGAGGTGGCAGCAGGACTGGTGGGACCCAGCTGGGACTGCCCCAGCTCCCAGCAGGGCAGAGCTTGATGGCTTCTGCTTGTCCTTGGGGAACCCCCTCTGGTGAGACGTGCCCGCCCTGCGTGACCTCTGGCTCACCAAGGCATCCATCATGCTGGCTGCTGTCACATCAACAACCTGGGGATGCTTGCAAGGAGTTTGGGTACACACAGCTTGCTCCCTGGGCTTGCTCCTGGCTTGTGGGACCAGCAAGATGGCGATGATGCGTGGTAGTTCCTGATGAGCATTTCAAGGATGGGTTTAGTAGGAAATAGTCTGTGTGGCTCAGTCTCTCACCTGTAGAGGAAGACAAGCACCACGAGAGCTGGGGTGGCCTGGAGACAGCCTCCCCTCGCACATCAGGGTCCTCCCCAGCATCACTGATGGACCATATGCTTGGCAGGGCTACGCAGGGCATCCCCGGGAGTACATTGCCACCCAGGGACCCATGCTGAACACGGTGATCGACTTCTGGGAGATGGTGTGGCAGGAGGAGGTGCCCCTCATCGTCATGATAACCGAGCTCCAGGAGCGCAAAGAGGTACTGTTGTCCCTTCCTTGTCCTGGGCACACCACCCCAGCCAGGAGCAAAGGGTGACTCTGGCAGGACAGGGATGGGCCCAGGCACAGCTCTGGGGGCTGGGGAGAACTGTGCTGCACATCTGAAACCCATGTGGAAGGCCATGGGAGAGGGTGCAGCGGGAGCAGCTGTGGGGAGATGGGTTTATCCTGCCCTTAGTTCCCCTCTGTATCGCTCCACATCCACCTTTCCCACCGCCCACAGCCCCCCAAGGGATGCCTCTTCCCAAGAGCACTGAGCAAAGCACTGTGCAAACATCCAGTGAGTGCCTTGTGCATCTCCACAGCCACCGACCCTGCCTTGTTTTTTCAGAAATGTGTCCACTACTGGCCCGAGAAGGAGGGCACCTACGGCCCCTTCGCCATCTGCGTGCAGGGGGTGAGCGAGTGCGTGGAGTACGTGGTGCGGGATCTCTCCATCCAGGTGGGTTGAGCTCCATCCTGGGATCACAGGGGGAGCCCAGCAGTGCGCCTGACACCCCGGGCTCTCTATCAGGATGGCAACACTGTGTGACATGAGAGCAGAGTGTCCGTGGCTCAGAGCTGGGTTTTATGAGCCCTCGGCCCAAGGAGGGTCTGCAGAGCTCCTGCCTGCCCAAGGGGGCTGAGAGGGAGCAGGACCCACTATGGGGGAGAGGAGAGGGGTCAGCTGGGGAGACCTCTATTGACCCTTTGCTTTTTGCACTGTGCTATTTGGCTCTGCCCCATGAGCACTCTGTAGTCACTCTGGGCTGACACTAGCCAAAAGGATCTTTCTGGCTTTGCCTGGACTCTGGGGACAGCATTGGGACACCCTGTATCTGTTCCCATCTCCTGGGATGGGACCCAGGGTGTCTGGCAGAGGCTCAAGTAGGGATTTGAGAGGACAGCAGATGAAGTGGTCACAGGATGCCCAGCCTCTGCTTGAGCTGGGCTCCATGCTTTCATTTGGCTCAGCCCAGCGAGTTTGTGCTGTCACATCCTGATTTCTCTTTTTTCTGTGCTGGAAAAGCATGAAGGTGAATGCCGCCACGTCAAACACATCCTCTTTCCTTCCTGGCCGGACCAGCAGACGCCTGAGTCAGCCAAGCCTCTGCTGCACTTGGTGTGCAAGGTGGAGGAGACTCTGAAGGCTGCAGCCAGCCCAGGGCCCGTTGTTGTGCACTGCAGGTAAGAGCTTTCCCCTCACTCGAGCCTGAGTGTCCCTCGCTTGGTGTCAGCCTGCAGCTGTCAGAGAGCAAAATTACACATGTGAATGCTCAGGGCCTGGTGCAGAAATCCCAGGGCATGTTATCCCCATAGCACTTATTCACCCAGGAACTCCTGTCCTGGCATCAGAATGGTGGCATTAACATGATGTGTGCTGCCCTATAAAGGAACGTGGTTTGCACCTGCAGATAGCAAGGTGGGCACAGGAGAGCTCTGCAGGGTCAGGATGCAGCCATCATATCCACGACTCAGGCTCCTGCTTCCTCTGCCACCAGGCACAGCCCGCGGCTCGGCGGCGAAGCTGCTTTTCAGGGCAGCCCTCCTGGAGCAGGCGGCCTCTGTGTATTTTCTCTCTCTGGTAATTGTTAATTTGGTGACTGTGGAACAGAGTGCGCAGCCGTCCCTGCTCAACACAGCTGGTGCATGATACTGCAGGCTGGCCCACCCCAGGGTGAACTGCTGGGTACCCAAGCAGAGAGCAAGCTGGGAGCTGCAGAGACCCCTGCGCTGTGCAGGGATGGGGTCACAGACGAGTTTTGTGCTCCAGAGCAGCCTCAGCTGGGCCGTGCACCACACAAGAACCCCTTGCCATGGCAGAGAGACACCAGCCCATGTCTTTTGGTGCCTGGCTGGCAAAGCTGGTCTGGCTGCTGCGACTGGGACCTCAACATCCCTCTAGGAAGAAATCACAGCAGCAAACCAACCTGGGAGTATGTCCAGCTTGGACAGACCAAGGTCCAGGCAGTCGGCGCTCAGCACAGCTGTGTCTGTCCCACAGCGCAGGCATCGGCCGGACCGGCTGCTTCATCGCTACCAGGATCGGGTGCCAGCAGCTGAAGGACAAGGGGGAGGTGGATGTCCTGGGAATCGTGTGCCGCCTCCGCATAGACAGGTGTGTGCTCAGACCTGGCTGATCCTTGGAGGGTCCTGCTGGCTGCCAAGCCTGGGAGGAAGGCTGCGGGAGGGATGCAGGGATGGGCATCACGGGGGCCTGGGGACAATTTTTGATGGAAACAGGGCTGTCAAAAGATGCAGATGAGGGGATAGAAGACGATTGCCTAGTGCCAGGCTGGCTTTGCTGTCAGGGCTATTGTGGCTCTGAGGACCTGAGGAGGTCAGGGAGAGCTGAACCTGGCAGCGAGTCTGCCCCTTCCAGCTCAGCCACTAAATTAAAGAATACTTGATTTTGCTACTTTTCAAGGAGAAGTACCAGTAAAAATTATCACCAAATCAGTTGCTAATATGCATTTTGAACAGCCCAGCAATGCTTCTGAGCCCAGATATTCTTTGGACAGCTCTGGTGCCTGTTTCAAACGTACCAGAAGTGGTGGGTGAAGCAGGAATATCTGTGCCCGGGTACAGGGAGCCAGGGCTATGGGCTTCAGCAAGGTTCAGCAGTCCCTGCCTTTCCCTTGCAGGGGCGGGATGATCCAGACCAGCGAGCAGTACCAGTTCCTCCATCACACGCTCGCTCTCTACGCTGCCCAGCTGCCGGAGGCCGGGGGCCACTAGTGCAGGGGTGCTCCCGCCTCTCCTGCACCAGCCTCAGGGACACCTCCTCCAAAACCCCTCCTGCTGGGATTAGCATCCCTTGACCAGCACAGCCCAGCAAACCCTTGTGGAATGTGGTGGCCTTGCGCCCCTGGGGACAAGCAGGGTTTGGTGGGTTCACGGGAGGGATTCAGCGGTGCTTGAGGCGGCCGTTGCTGCTGGCTCAAGGCAGATTCACCCCTGGAAGGAAGCTTTGGCTTCTGAAACACGCAACATTTTATCCTCAACCAGAAGAGCAAGCTGTGCGGGAAACTGAAGCTGGGTGAGTGCCGGGAGCACGGTTTGCCTTTTAGCTGTGCAGAAATGATTAACCCGTGAGATGTGGAGCTGGTACAATTACCTTGCAAATAAACAGAGCCTTTCTCTCCTGGCTGTGCATGGTCTGCGGGCAGAGGCTGCGCTGCGGGCAGGGCTGGGCTTGCTCTGAACATGCACAGTGATGCTCTTCTTGCAAAAGATACACCTCGACGATTTGGTACAAAAGGTGCGCAGATGTTTGCCTTCGCTATGTGGCTTGCTTTCCTCTCCACCCTCACCCTCACAGCCTTAAAGCAGGGGATATTCCTAAATGTGTCTGCAGTTCTGCAAGCAACATGTTCCCAATTGCCTTTTGTTACATGAGGGTGGGGGTTGTGCATTCTTGTGATTTTGCTGAAATCAGAACAAAATAATATTTGGGTAGTTTTCATTGGGAAAAAAAAAAAGGAAGAAGAAGGAGAAACATTTTAGCAGAAACATGGGGATGGAAATATTCTGTGAAATACTTCAAAGCTATTCAAAACTGGCCTTCAGCTGCTGGGCACTGCACACTGATGGGCAGTGAGGACTGATGAGGGCTGGGGCTGCCCTGTGTGCTTGCTGCACAGTGGGTGAGATCACAGAATCACAGAATCCCAGAGTGTCAGGGGTTGAAGGGCCCTGGAAAGCTCATCCAGTGCAATCCCCCCATGGAGCAGGAACACCCAGCTGAGGTTCCACAGGAAGGGGTCCAGGCGGGTTTGAATGTCTGCAGAGAAGGAGACTCCACAACCTCCCTGGGCAGCCTGGGCCAGGCTCTGACACCCTCACCAGGAACAAGTTGCTTCTCAAATTTAAGTGGAACCTCCTGTGTTCCAGTTTGAACCCATTGCCCCTTGTCCTACCATTGGTTGTCATTGAGAAGAGCCTGGCTCCATCCTCCTGACACTCCCCCTTTAGATATCTGAAAACAGTAATGAGGTCACCCCTCAGTCTCCTTCAGCTCCAGAGCCCCAGCTCCCTCAGCCTTTCCTCACACGGGAGATGCTCCACTCCCTTCAGCATCTTGGTGGCTGCGCTGGACTCTCTCCAGCAGTTCCCTGTCCTTCTGGAACTGGGGGGCCACAACTGGACACAATATTCCAGGTGTGGTCTCCCCAGGGCAGAGATCCAGGGAAAAAAGGGCCAGTCCTCTTGCTGAGAGAGTCTGAGCTTGCCCCGAGTCGCAGAGCATCCCCAGGTCAGGGCTGTGTGACCCTTCTCCAGTGCTCTGAGAGTCCCCAAAATGCAGTTGAATGGCTGCCCAGTGGTTTTGCCCTGGTGCTGGTTGTTCAGGCCCTGTGGCTCTCCTGGGAGGAGAAATAGCTCAATAAAACAACTCATCCTTAATGTTGTCATCCTTCTCCTGTCTTGTCATCAGCCCATCAGTCCAGGAGGGGGGTCCTCAGGCCTCTGTCCCCACTGTCAGTATCCCATCCTCACTGCTCCTCTCCTTGCTCCTCTCCATTTATTCTCTAGAAAAGCAGAAAGTGAGCAAGTGAATCAGCCCTGTCCAAAGATGGGTAATGAGCCAAAATCAGTTTCTTCTCCCTGGTCTCACTGGGTATAAGTAGCAAACCCAGTACAGATCAGGAATGTCCCACTGTGCAAAAAGACCAAATATTACAGAAATTGTAATGTATAGCTGGGCCCTATAAGGACTACTATAAGGTAGTCCTTATAGGTCATTCTCATGTGTTTGTGGGGTGTGCAGGGTGTCTGGGGTGCGAGGTGTGCAGGGGGTGCAGGGTGTCTGGGGTCCAGGGGGTGCAGGGTGTTGGGGGTGCAGGGTGTCCAGGTTGTCCAGGGTATGCGGTGTGCAGGGTGTCCGGGGTGCAGGGGGTGCAGGGTGCAGGGTGCGCTGTGTGCAGGGTGTGCTGTGTGCAGGGTGTCCAGGGTTCAGGGTGTCTGGGGTGCAGGGGGTGCAGGGTGCGGGGTGTGCAGGGGGTGCAGGGGGTGCAGGGTGCGGGGTGTGCAGGGGGTGCAGGGTGTCCAAGGTGCAGGGGGTGCAGGGGGTGCAGGGTGCGCGGTGTGCAGGGTGTCCGGGGTGCAGGGTGCGCGATCTCCGGGGTGTCAGCCCGGGCCGGGCCGGAGGTAGCGTGCCAGCCTCGGCGGGTCCTCCCATCCGATAGGGGGCGGCAGTGGCGGCGGTCGGCGCGCGTGCCCCACCCGGCGCGCGCGGGGCGGTGCGGCAAGGGGGGGCGCGCGGCGCGCGGACAATACCGGGGCGGCGGCGGCTGCTCGGCCCGACTCGGCCTCCATCGGCTCCGCCCGGCCCGGCCGCGCTCGGCCCCGCTCGTTTCGGCCCGGCCCCGCTAGGTCCTGCTCGGCTCGGCCCGGCCCCGCTCGGCTCGGCCCGGCCCCGCCCCGGCTGACCCCGCTCGGCTCGGCTCGGCTTGGCGCGGCCCGGCACCATGCTGGCGCTCTTCAACAAGCTGCTGGACTGGTTCCGGGCGCTGTTCTGGAAGGAGGAGATGGAGCTGACCCTGGTGGGGCTGCAGTACTCGGGCAAGACCACCTTCGTCAACGTGATCGCGGTGAGCGCGGCTGCCCCTCCCCGCGGCCCGGGGCGGCAGCGGGGCTGGGCTGTGCACCGCCGGCCCCCGAGCTGCCCCCGCGTTCTGCGGCCCCCGCTGCAGCCCTCTTGCCTTGTCCCTCGTTGCACCACAGTCTCGCACCCTCCAGGCTGCTCCCCGGAGCTGTTCCGCCCTACTGCACCCAGCCCGGAAATGCATTTGGGGAGTGGGAGGTGCGGGGTGGGGGTGCGGGGCAGGGTGCAGGGTGCGGGATGGGGAGCGCAGGCTGAGGGGTGCAGGTTTGGGGTGCGGTGCAGGTTTGGAGTGCGATGCAGGTTTGGGGTGCGGTGGAGCTGGGGGGTGCAGGCTGGGGGTGCAGTGCAGGTTTGGGGTGCGGTGCAGGCTGGGGGTGCAGTGCAGGTTCGGGGTGTGGTGCAGGCCGCAGGCCCCACAGCACCGGGAGGGCCTGGTCCAACGCCTGCGTTTCCTCCTGCATCCCCGGTGTTGAGCGCGGTGGCTCGGGGGCCGCAGCCAGAGCAGGCCCCGGGCAGGATCCAGCCCCCCTGCCCTCCCTGGCTGGCTGGGGAGCTGCCGGTCCCCTCAGGATTGCCGGTGCCTCGGCCCTGGGAGCCGGGGAAGCTCCCGCTCTCGCTCCCGTCCCTGTCGCAGCAGACGCTTTGTCATCGCTGGGCGCCGCCGCCCTGGGGGACGTGCAGGTGGGGCCTCGGGATGACCCTGCTGGGCGCGGTGTCACCAGGGGTTCTGGTCGGTGGCCGGTGTAGAAGATTATTTGCCTTGTGACCTCGGTTCCTTCCCCAGCCAGCACCCACCAGCTGCGGTGTTTGGGGGGTGCCGGGGGGCTGGTGCAGTGGTATGAGCTTTGCACCCCAACGGGGCAGTGACACCCTCCTTGGGGACCCTTCAACCATGACCTCTCCCCGGCTGCGCTTCCTTGTCTACGGGGTCCCTGGATCCAGCGGGGTAGCAGGAGCTGGGGGCGCTGGATCCCGAAGCCCAGGGTGTGGTTTCACCGATGGGGATGCGCAGCAGCGTCTCCACTCTTGCTTTTTGAGTTATTCTTGCCCCCTCCAGATGCGATGCAAAAGGGGCAGGTTTGGGCTGTTGCTCCCTGGGATTTCATGGAGGGGGGAGGGTGGAGATCCTCCAGCTGTCCCGGTTCCCCCGTGTGCCGCCTGGTCCATGCACATTGCTTCACTCGGTGCCTCGGCTCCAAAGCAAAGTGGGTTATTTCTGCCTGCTCACAGCACTGGAAGCTGCTGAGCTGTCAAAGGTGATTTTGCAGCTCATTTGGAGTCTTCATTGCGCTGGAGTCGTGCTCCCTGGGAGGGTTTCCCTTAGTGCCAGCTGCTGCAGGTATGAAAATGTCCTTTCTAAAGTGCCTGAGGTCAGAAGGAGGACACCCTAAAATCATTTTCACCCCAGAGATGACAGCGCTCCTGCTCTCAAGCTGTTTTGCTGGCTGTCACCACTTGACATTTAGGTCTTGTGCTGGTTGCCCCAGCTGACTTATGCCAGCATGGGGGGACAGGGAGCTTTGTGGGTTGGGGAGAGCGACCGTGAGCACTGATCCTTTTTTGGGGTGACTTTGTCCCTGCTGTTTCCATGGTTCTTTTATTTCAGTCCCATGTCAATGTGGGACACGGTGCCACATGTGGAGTAGTCCTGCTCTGGACCTGCCATACGCTGTAGCGTGTTAATAGCAACACAGGCTGCATTAAAAGTGGAAATGTAATTTGGTGCCTTTTAAAATAACTGGATAAGCTTTAAAGAGTAATGGAGGTTTATCACAAACCTGTTGGACTGTTTTGCCTTCACGGGGCTGGAAATCGCTGGGTATGTCCTCATCCTCTTACAACTGGTCTTTTGCCAGCCCAGCTCCCCTTTCCCAGTGTGTCTCCTCCTCCCAGCAGTGTCTGCAGCACATGGGGCTCATCATGGACTTCAGTGGGGTTCCCACTTCTGCAAGTAAATGCTTCATACCTGGCAATTTTGCTGTGTGCAGGGCCCTGCCTGCAAGGGGATCGAGTGCACCCTCAATAAGTTTGGAGATGATGCCAAACTGGGTGGGAGTGTTGAAGTGCTGGAGGGTGGGAAGGCCATACAGAGGGATCTGGACCAGCTGGATTGATGGGCTGAGGCCAATTGTCTGAGGTTCAACAAGGCCAAGTGCTGGGTCCTGCGCTTGGGTCACAACAACCCCGTGAACACTGCAGGCTGGGGAAGAGCGGCTGGAAAAGGACCTGGGGGTGTTGGTGACAGCGGCTGAACATGAGCCAGAGTGTGCCCAGGTGGCCAAGAGGCCACCAGCATCCTGGCTGGTACCAGCACTGGGGTGGCCAGCAGGCCCAGGGCAGTGACCGTCCCTGTGCTGGGACCTGGGGAGGCCAAGCCGCGAATCCTGGGGGTAGTTTTGGGCCCCTCATGCCAAGAAAGGCCTTGAGGTGCTGGAACGAGTTGAGAGAAGGGAACGGAGCTGGTGAGGGGCTGGAGCACAAGTGTGATGGGAGCGGCTGAGGGAGCTGGGGGGTTCAGCTGGAGAACAGGAGCTGAGGGGAGACCTTCTGATCTCTGAACTGCCTGAAAGGAGCTTGGAGCCAGGGGGGGTTGGGCTCTGCTCCCCAGAAACAAGCGCCAGGAGCAGAGGAAATGGCCTCAAGTTGCGCCAGGGGAGGTTGAGGTTGGATCTGGGGAACAATTTCTTCCCCAAAGGGCTGTGGGGCATTGGAACAGGCTGCCCAGGGCAGTGCTGGAGTCACCATCCCTGAAGGGGTTTCAAAGGTGTTTAGATGAGGTTCTCAGGGACATGGGTTAGTGCCAGAGTTGGGTTATGGTTGGACTTAATGATCTTGAGCATCTCTTCCAACCAAAATGTTTCTATGATTCTGTGCTCTTGGGCGCCTGAGCCTGGGAGGGAAGTTGGCATCTCCAGGTCCTACAAGGTCTCCAGAGATTGCTGGGGAGGTAGAGAAGAGAGATGCTGCTGGAGATGCTGAGGAGGAGGCAAGGAGATCTTGTTCTGATGCATTTTGTCTGGTCTGTGTGGCACCTGCCTCTCCCAGTACCGCTGGGCCCACCGTGCGTGGGGTCTGTCTGGGCCAGGATGGCGTGGGAGGGGAACTTGGGTCCTTGCACTGTGTGGTCCTTCTGCCTCCAGATGCAGAGTCTGGGCCCTCAACAGCTAATTCAATTGCACCTGAGCTTCCTAACGCAGAAGGCAGCGGGGCTTTGGGGGGGTTTCTCCATGTTTCTGGAAGAGGAGACGTAGCTGGCTGGGGCATGGTCTTGCCTTGCTGCTGCAAGCTCTTCTCAGTGTGACCCAAGAAAAAATGAACAGTGTTTTTTTTCCAGGATCATAGAATCACAGAATGGTTTGGGTTGAAGGGACCTTCCCAACTCCCCCAGTGCCCCCCCTGCCATGAGCAGGGACATCTTCACCAGCTCAGGTTGCTCAGAGCCCCGTCCAGCCTGGCCTGGGATGTCTCCAGGGATGGTTCATCCACCACCTCTCTGGCCAACCTGGGCCAGGCTCTCACCACCCTCAGTGTGAAAAATTTATTGAATTTCTTCTTTTCATGCAGCCCATGATACTATTGGCCTTCTGGGCTGCAAGCACACATTGCTGGTTCATGTCCCATCTCTCATCCCCCAGCACCCCAAGTCCTCCACAGGGCTGCTCCCCATCCCTCCATCCCCAGCCTGGATGGATGCCGGGCGCTGCCCTGGCCCAGGTGCAGGACCTTGTACTTGACCTTGTTGAACCTCATGAAGTTCAGATGGACCCACTTCTTGTCCTGGTCATTCTGGATGGATCCTGTCCCTCAGGCATGTCAACTGTACCATTCAGCTTGATGTCATCGCAAACGTGCTGCGGGTGCACTTGAACCCACTGTCTGTGTCACCAGACATTAAACAGTACTGGTGCCAGTGTGGACACTGCTCAGAGACATGGTGTGGAACCTGAAGTATCACAGAGGAGAAACACCTTGGCTTGCACAAGACTTCTTTTGGGATGTCTACAGGAACAAACATGGGAAAATAGAGGGATAAGGGAATCAAAAGGGTCGACAGGTTGCTGGTCAGCACATTTGTCTGGCCGTCCCCTGTGCTCAACCAGTCCTGTCTTACCAAACTGCATTTATGACTGTTTCCCTGGGTCAGGGTCTCCTGTGTGTGTGTTCAACAACCTGTTGAAGGGAAGCCTTGCAAAGGCTTGACCAGAGTTTGGCTTTTTCCCATCTGAATGGGGTACTGGAGTCAAATGTCCATCTGTAGGGCTGGCTCTGCTCTGCACTAGGGCAGGGTGGTTTGGCCAGGGTGCAAAAACCTGGTCCACCCACCATAGCCACAAAATCCTCCTGGGATTTTTGTGCCTCCTGGAGGAATCACTCCAAACATTGCTTCTCACCCTGTTCCTCTGTGATCGGTGCAGCTGGGCACGGAATCCGGGGTCAGCATGGATGCTGCATCCCTCGTGTGAGGAAGATTTTGGGCCAGACATGTCCAATGAAGGTTTGTGTACCTGCGGCTGGACTGGGGGCCTCCTCTCTCCCTGGCAGCAGAGCTGGTCCCTGGAGGTGGTTAAGGATGTACCAGAGGTGTCTGTGTCCGGGATGGTTGGGGAGGGCAGAAGGGACGTCACGTTGCCACCATTCGAAGCTGGTAAGGCTTCTGGAGAGAAGCCAATGCAGAAGGAGCTCAGCGTGTTGCAGCGTGGGTGCCAAGACAGCAGGGACCATGTGCAAGTCACCCTGGGCCATCATGTGTCATGTTCTCAGCCTGACCTTTTCTAGGCAGCACTAGTGGTTTTGTGGCGGCCCCTTGGCCGTGGGCAGCCTGGAGGCAGGCGCTGTGCTGGGGGAAGGATTTGGGGCAGGGAGCGAGGCCGTGCTTTGCTGATGGAGACATGTTCAGTCCCATTTCTCCTGGGCGACAGCAGAGGTGACTCCTGGCTCCTGCAGCCCAGCCCTTCCTGGAAGAAGAGCGACCATCACTCGTCACATCTCAGGTGGCATTGGCACAGCCAGCAGTTCCCATGTGGTCTGGCATCCCCCATGGAGGTACCTGCAGCTTCCGAGAGCTCTTCAGCAATTGCTCTCCACTTCTTCCCATCAAATTCCGTAAAGCCTGGTCCATAAAGCAAAATTGCATGTTGAACCTCAGTCCGCAGGAGACATCCCCCGTGTGGGCTGGTGGCAAAGGGATTCCTGCCCTTGTCCCCACCACCCCCCGTGCCCTTCCCTGCCAGTCTGCAGTGTGGTTTCTGGGCGCACAGTGACTTGGAGACCCGTTGGCTCTGCTGATGAATGCAAAGGGGAAATGAAAAGAGGAAGCAGCAGGTATTGCAGAACTGTTGGAAGAAGTCAGGAAAACCCTAGGGACTCGCTCACATGGTGGGTCTGGCGGAGCCATGGGCTCAGCCAGGCACAAAATTCTGCTTATCGCAACATGGCATAAATTGCCTTCCCTTTTTGAAGTTTCTGTTGACTGAAAGAAAAACCAGAAAAGTCCTAGAGAAACCAAGATTTTAAGCCAGTAAAGAGCTGCCGGGATGAGTTTGGTCATACTTGGTGGTTCCTGCAGGTTTCTGGCACTGTTGTTCAAAAGCCCCAGCGGTGTGTTACCCTGGTTATCAAACCCTCTTCCCCGTCAGGTTCCTTGACATCCTGCAGCAGGACCTTCCACAAGAATACATTTAAAAAGCAAAGAAGATCAACCTGTTCTGAGTCCCAGTGAGGATGCTTGCCGGGTGGGACGCTGCAAGAGCAGAGGGTGAAGGGCTGTGGCAGCTCCTGCCCTCGGCTCCATGGAGCATCCCTCTGTGCTGCTCAGCCCAAGACCATCTCGCAGCGTTGGGATTTGAGCAGCAAGTGGAAGGTGGGGTGGGATTTAACAGACCTGTGCCGTCTTGTCCCTCCAATGCTGTGCTGGGCACGTGAACTGGTGATCCGGCATCTCCCCGTGGCTTCGGAGGGACTGCTCCTGCTCACCGCTCCGACAACACTAACCTAGTTTCACAGCAGCCTTCGGATGCTGCAAATCTGTGGCGATTTCGCACCTTTCCTGCCTGGCGTGGCTTGGAGCTGCGCTGCTGGAGGACACGTGATGGCAGCTCCTGGGGAGGGGAGCTGGGACCCTTTGCAGCCCTCGTGTCACCCAACATGAGTGCCCAGCTCTCACACACGGGCAGGGTGCAGGAGCTGGAGGACCTGTGGGGCGGGCTGCAAACCTGCGGGAAAACAGAAGTCAGTCTGTTTTGGGTCGAACTGAAAACGATCCAGAGCAGGAAATGTGCTGGAGCCTCCAGGACTTGCAGCTGAGCAGCAGCGGATGGCAGGTGGTGGCTGCTGGGGCCGTACTGGGGCACCCGAGGCACCCAACACCCCATGCAGCAGCAGCATTTCCCTCCCGCAGGCATTTTATGACCTTGTCTCTAATTTTGCTCCTGGTGTGGACCAGGAGGAGGGTCGTGCTGCACCCACCGCAGGGCTGGCAGAGCGTTCGGGGTTATTTCGAGGTGGGTGTCAGCCTCGCTGCCCTGCTCGGGGCTGGCTGGCGGCGTTTCTGTGCCTCCTAACGCTGTTTCACCTTGTTTCTTGCAGTCAGGACAGTTCAATGAAGACATGATCCCGACGGTGGGCTTTAACATGAGGAAGATCACCAAGGGGAACGTTACCATAAAGGTAAGGTGCAGATGTTAGGGTGGCGTGGGCTCTTGAGATGGAAGGTGGGGTGAAGGGAGACTGGTGGGCCTTCCACTGGATACTGAAGGATGCCGGCAGCCCCAGCTGCAGTTGGGAAGATCCACCCTGTGAGGTTTCTGCAGGTACCCACCAGAGGAGATGGTGGGAAGGGATGTGGGAGATCCAGACCTCTGCGGTAACAACTGGTCAGGCCACAAAGCTGGAGGTTTTCTAATACTTCTGGCTTGCTGGTGGGGACTCGTGGATGTGGTCACCTTGCTGAGGGTGAGAGCACCACAAAAAACAGGTCATGGCTTGCAGTGGTGGCCTCTGCCTCGAGAGCAAAGGGAGAGGAGGTTTCTACTCTTTTTGGATCTTTCAAAGGCCCTGTCTTGGGCTGGGAAATAATGGTGGAATGGGCTTGAAAGCTAATGGAGGATTTTTGCCTGCTGCAGATAATGTGCCGAGTGTTTTGAAATCGCAGATGCACCAGTCAAAGCCCAGGAGGGGTGGTGGGCATGGGAAGGAGCCCCCCAGCTTGAGCCAGGGTGTCTCTCTGTGCCAGCAGAGGTTCAACACCCTCCAGTTGCCCTTCCTGGCATGTTGCCTTCCTTTGTTGAGTTGGGAGCCTCCTCGTTAGGTTTGAGATGAAGAGGAGGGGATGGGGTTTGGTGCATGCTGGGTGCTCCGGCCGGGTGGCTGCGGGGGGGAAGGGTAACAGTCAGGACTGGGGGGTCACAGTCAGTACCAGGCGGTAATGCTGCCTTGTCCCTTCACAGCTCTGGGACATCGGTGGCCAGCCGCGGTTTCGCAGCATGTGGGAGCGGTACTGCCGCGGAGTCAGTGCCATAGTGTGAGTATCCCCCAGAGCCCTGTCACCCACGTGCCAATGCTGAGCCCTGCCAGTGAGTGGGGGGCACGGTCCCATTGCCCCCACATGGGTACTGGGCATGGCTGAGCCGGGGGAGTTGCGGTGCCTCCGCTGCCAAAGCCGGACGCCTGTGTTGGGACTTGAGATGTTTTCCCCTGGGACTGGTGCCCCCATGGTCTTTGGCACAAGGCATCAGGTCCCCACAGCTGTGGCAGACCCTTCCCTTCCAGCATCGCTCAGCCTGGCTCTTTTCCTCCAGTCTTTCACTTCCTTGCCCCTGTGCTTCCCGTGTGCTGCCTGTTCATCGCAGGGGCTGAGCAAAGGCCATCGACGTGGCTCAGCCCTTTCCAAGAGGCTGGTTTTGTGGGCGGCCGCCAGCAGCGTCTTCCCAGGTTGTGGTGTTCATGTGCTGCTGGATGCATCTTGTGCGGAGCAAAGGAGTCTCCCTGCAGTGCCCGCTGCTGACAGTCAGCAGGTCTCTGAGTGTCCCTGCATATCCCCTGCTTGCAAACATTGCAGTAAGTGCAGTCCCAGGGAGTCCAGGCTGGGGATGACCCTGGCAAGATGCTGCTGGGAAGCAGGCTGCCTGCTCCTAAAGGCAGGAATCCACCCTAGGAGACCACATCAGTGTTGCTTAAACTCAATTAGAAAATCAGATTTGTGTGTTCTTCACCAGTTGACAGTGCCCTGAGGTTTTGAAGAGCTGGGTTTCTGTACTGCTCTTCCCAACTGGAGATCTGGCAGGTGAGGAGTGAGGGACCGCTTGTCCTGTTCCTTGGGACAGCAGTGTCTGCTCCTGCCCTTGCTGTGTGTCCCCACATCAGGACACATCACAGAGAGCTTTGCTGGAAATGACAATATCCCTTTTTTTTCAGTCCTTTTACTGCCTCCTTCCATAATTTCAGAATTTTCCAAAGTGGTTTCCATGTGGCCATCCAGGCCGTGCTCCGGTCTGCCTTCCTCACTTTGCGCTGCATTGTGTCTCTTCTCTCGCCCTCAGCCCTCCTGCCCCGTTGGGTGTGCCAGAGGCTTGTGGCAGCGCCTGGCGCTGTTTGTCCCTTTGTACAACCATACACATTTCCCTGTGCTCAGCGCTTCCGTAGCTAAAGGCCCTTTTCCTATTTTTAATAAACCCCACAAGGTCCGATGAAGCTTGATGGTGTTTTTTCACTTCTCTCCCAGCTTCTCCATGTTTAAAATAAAGGCTGCTTTCATCAGTTCCGCTCCCCAGTTTTGGCTTCCCTTACGTCCTTTGCAGGGTGGGTATCTGCCCATAAGAGCCAACTTTTTCCCTAAATCTCCCCCATCTGCTCAGAGCAAACACTGCTGACTGCTGTCTTTGTGTACCCTTTGCTCTGTGCCCCGTGCCAAGACTGCTCCCATAGGGAAGATGAACAAGTCCTTTCCCCTGCCAGGATCTTGAGTCAACATCTTCTCCTCCTCACCATCATCAGCTTCTCTTGTCTCCTCCACTTGTGCTCTTATTCTGGGTGTCTCCATAAGGAGCCACCACGTGCAGACAAGCTTCCCTTGGGAGCCACGTGCCTTTTGCAGCTTCTTCTGCCCAGGCAGTGCCTGGGCTCCCTTGCTTGCCACATCTCTGCTGTCAACGGGGTGAGCCCCTGCAGGGATGGGGACAGGGAGGTCCCCTATCCCCTGGGAGACATGAGAGGCTCACAGCCCCCTTGTGAACTGGAGTCCTGTGCGGATGATCCTGTTGCCCATCACCTTCACGTACTGGGTAGCCGGCTGGGGCAATGCGGCTGCCATGCGAGCAAGGTTTGGTGGTGGAGCAAATCTCCACACAGCACCGTGGTGCAGGGACCTCAGGGACTGTGCTCAGGGGTGTCCCTTCCCTTGCAGGTACATGGTGGACGCTGCGGACCAGGAGAAGATAGAGGCGTCCAAGAATGAACTGCACAACCTGCTCGACAAGCCGCAGCTCCAGGGCATCCCGGTGAGCTGGAGGTCCATCCTGGACAGGTTCTCCCCACACATTTGTGCTCCCCAAGCTGGTGGCTGCCTGGGTTTGCAGTGACGGGCTTGTGTCTTGCAGAGCAGATTTAAAGGGTGGATCCCCTTCATAGGGGGGGTCTCCTTCCCCGCTGCATTCCTGTGAGAGCTGGAGAAGCAACGCTTTCCAACCCAGGGCTGGGAAGGGACCTTTAGAAGAGACCAGAAAAAACCCTTCGATATGCAATGTCTGTCCTCTTGCATGAATTTGCACCTGATTTATGGTGGGACGTTAAGGTCTCGTCTCCTAGGAGCACGGCTGCTGGGCTGTGACATTTGCAGGGTGGGCTGGGAGCAGCGGGGCACGCTGCGTGTGCCAGGGCGGGATGCTTGCAGAGCATCCCGAATCAACCTCCTTTGAAAGCAGCTAATCGAGGATCTTGCTATGGATCCCAAACTTTTGCTGCCAACTAAATTAAGCCCCTGACATAACACGCTGCATTCGCAGCCCTTCTGAGTGCTCTTTTTTGAGAGCAAGTCTCCAAATGTAAATTAGGGGATGCTGCATTTCGGTGCTGCTGCAGAGGCCCCGGCTCACCCCGGGAAGGCGGCCGCAGCCTCAGCGCCGTCCTTGTCAGGTGACAGCCGCGTGGTGAGCTCCAGAGCTGTGAACCAGTCCTGCCGGCTTATTTTCCCTGTGTAGTCTGAGGATGCCTTTGTGGATGGGAAAAGCTTTGAAGTAAGGAGAGATCAGTGGATGGTGCAAACAGCTGTTGCTTTTTCGAGCTGGCTGCCTGCAGAGAACAGGTTCTGCAGGGTATCTACATCTTGTTCCTTCCTGATAACATCAGGTTTAGCCATTTCTCTAGATTTTTTGCTCAAAGACAGCAAGAGGCTCCTGGAAGAATGTCCTAGATTGCATGGGAGATGCTGGTGCCCCTCAGGGAAGATGTGCTGTGGGGCCAGCTTCTCAGTGGGACTAGAGAATACACGGGAGATGCTGTGTATGGGCTAATTAAGGCTGTTAATTGATGTGCTCTGCCTTCTAAATACCTGCTGAAGGGGTTTTCTCCCTTTGGGCACAACCTGGTGGAGTGGCCAGGGCTGTTGTGCATCTCAAGCAGGGTCCCCTTCTGGGTGGCAGAATTAGGTTCCTGCCTGCTCTGGTGGCCAGGAGCTTCAGGTGTCCCCTCTCTGCCCTGCAGGTCCTAGTCCTGGGGAACAAACGAGACCTGACCGGTGCCTTGGATGAGAAGGAGCTCATTGAGAAGATGTAAGTGTGCTGGTGGCCGTGGTGGGGCTGTGGCTCAGTGTGACCCCCTGTTCCTGCTGTGTCCCCACTGGCACAGTCACCGCACCGTGCTCTGGCAGTTACTCCTTCCCGAGTCGGGGTGACATCGCGGTGCCTGGAGTGGGCTGGCAGAGAGGAGGGCTGGGGACATCCCAAGGCAGCGGCTGACGGAGGTGACATCTCTGCACATGCTGGGATGGGGAGGGGCTGGGAGCCCTGGCCACCAGTGTCAGGGCTGGTCCCACGTGCCACACGGTGGCGTCGGGGCCCGGCACGGCGCTCGGCCCTGGAGCTGGGCACTGTGCCCGTGGGCAGCCCTGGGTGTGCGGAGCTTGGATCTGCTGGGCCCCTCAGTTCAAGCAGGACAGGGAACTGCTGGAGAGAGTCCAGCGCAGCCACCAAGATGCTGAAGGGAGTGGAGCATCTCCCGTGTGAGGAAAGGCTGAGGGAGCTGGGGCTCTGGAGCTGGAGAAGAGGAGACTGAGGGGGGACTCATTCCTGGGGATCAATATGGAAAGGGGGAGTGTCAGGAGGATGGAGCCAGGCTCTTCTGGGTGACAACCAGTGATAGGACAAGGGGCAGTGGATTCAAACTGGAACACAGGAGGTTCCACTTAAATGTGAGAAGAAACTTGTTCCTGGTGAGGGTGGCAGAGCCTGGCCCAGGCTGCCCAGGGAGGCTGTGGAGTCTCCTTCTCTGCAGACATTCAAACCCGCCTGGACACCTTCCTGTGGAACCTCAGCTGGGTGTTCCTGCTCCATGGGGGATTGCACTGGATGAGCTTTCCAGGTCCCTTCAACCACTGACATTCTGGGATTCTGTGCTCCGGTGTGTGACACTGTCCATGTCCCTCTCCCTTATGTAGCCATCTTTGGCCTCCTCGCAGCCATTGCTGCCTCCTACTCCCCCGCTGCAGCCAGGGGACGGGGACACCACGCTGACTCACAGCATCTCTGCTCCCCCCCGGCCATCCCCTGGAGACCTCCCCAGTCCCACAGGCACCTACACAGCTCCCGTGCTGCCCCCACTGCTGCTTCCTTCTGTGAGGACATTGGCCCTACAAACTGTCCCCTGTCATGGAGCTGGGGCCCAAAGGGACCCTTCAGAAGGCTGCTCGGGGGTGTCTCCCATTGCTACTGATTTGCAGCCCCCAGCTTCTGCAGCCAAAGCTCTCTCCTCTCCCGCAGGAACCTCTCCGCCATCCAGGACCGAGAGATCTGTTGCTACTCAATCTCCTGCAAAGAAAAGGACAACATTGGTGAGTACGGGTGGCTCCGGCACAAGGCTCAGGGTGCCCAGGCTGCTCCCGAAGTACAGGAGGGGGTAACAGCAGGGTGGAGAAGCTGTGAGTGTCCCATTGCTTTCACAGACATCACCCTACAGTGGCTTATCCAGCACTCGAAGTCCAGGAGAAGCTGAGATCCCGCGGACGGCGGCTCGGATGGGGAAGATGCCATTGTACAAGCCCATGCTCCTTCTCTCTCCTGCTCTGTCCCTCCAGCTCTCTCTCTAGATGGGTATTTTTAGGGGACCCCAGACTCCACTCGCATTGAGGTGGAGCCCTTGTTTTTATTGTAAAGAAAATGTCCGACTCTTGCCTCTCTCTCCTGTCCTCTCTCTGTCTCTTCCTTCCATTTTGGCACTGTTCTGTTGTTGTCTGTGTATACAGTATATATATATATGTATATATATTTTAATTTTTTAATTTAAACGACAGCGCTGTTACTGAACTGGGCCCCGTGAAGCGGTAGGAAGGCCGTGGGCTCCCTGAGGCTGGCTGAGGGTCAGCGCTGGGAGGAAGATGAGGGCAGAAGGCAGCCCCTTGAGGATGGGGCCATGCCAGGCTGCGGGCTGGTCCCCTGAGGCTCCCTCATCCCTCCCCTGGGTGTCCTGCCTGTACCCCTGGGCAGGGAGCGTCCCAGGGGTGTCGGGAGCACCGCTCATCCCCCTCCCTTGTCCTTCCATGGGCAGAGTGTGTGGAGGAGGTGATGCCACCCCCCGGGCTCCTCACCCCTCCATGGGGACAGGGGTTACTTGTGACCCGCTGCAATCACCCTCCCTGCTCCCTTTGCTGCCCCAGCCCCTCTTCACTGCCCTGGGCCGCATGGCCCCCTGCCCCACATCCCCCCGACCCCTGCGTGTGGGCCCAATCCTGTCCCACTGCCCCGTCCTGCTCTGCTGGGCTGGGGCAGTGACCCAAGGGGCTGGTGCCAGTGTGGGGGTCCAGCAGCTCCTGTGGGGAGGGGAGGAGGTCAGCTCCTGCCCCCAGTACCCCTGGAGGTGCTTGGGCCCCTGCAGCCCCTCGGAGCGGCCATGCAGGCTCCTGGTTGCCAAAAGGCTCTGCTGCACCCGGCTGGGGCTGCGGGCTCTGCCCGGGCTGAGGACATCGCGCAGGGACACCGGGGAGGGGCGACAGCTGGAGACACATGTGGGGCCACGAGAGCCCCTGTGCAGCAGCAGAGCTGCCCCACAGAGCCGGGGGGAGCTCCAAGTTCTGTCCTGCTCCCCGCGCCAGCACCCAGCTCTGCTGCCCTGGCTGGGGGGGACATGCGGGCAGTGGGGCTCGGGGCGGCACTATTGGGTCCTTGTCATCAGTGGGGAGAGGGCGAGAGGAAATTTTGGGGGATGTCAGGAAGGCTTTGCCCGTCTGTGCCATGCGATGAGTTGTTTGGTCTCTGCGGACACAGCCTGCGGGCCTGGCCAGGTTGTCTGGGGCCAGTTTGGGGGGCACTCAGTGGGGCTGGGGGGATGCGCTGGGGTCAGGTTGGTGGCACAATGGGGAGGCAGCTGCTTGTCCCCAGTGCAGGGGCCGCGGGACCCGTGTTGCTGCCCCTTCCCCTGCTCGGCTCCGGGGCGGTGAGGCGGCGAGTTTCTCTTCTGTTCTCGTTTTTGCAGAATTGCACAAAGAGAGGTTTCCTTTTTCTTTCTTTTTTTTTTAATTTAATGAATTGTAAAGTGTCGTCAACCCCACCCCCACCTTTTTGTTTTGTTTTTTTTTTTTTAAGAGATATTTTGACTCAGATTTGACCTCTGTTGGGAAATGACTCTTGTAACTGTACAATTTTTTTGCCTCCTAATAATAATAAATTAACAATTTTGCGTTGCGGGTTTGGTTCTGGTCACGTTGCTTCCTTCCCATCGCTGCCACCCGTCCCTTCTGGGGGCTGTGCCCACCCCTTGTGCCCCCCAGGCAGCACCCGGGAACCAGCTCTGATGGCTCTGAGTACCGACTTTTCTTAGCGAAGATGCGCTCGGAGTCCTCTGCCTGCGGCCATCGCTGCTACCGGACCGTCCTCTGCCTGCGGCCATCGCTGCTACCGGACCGTCCTCTGCCTGCAGCCATCGCTGCTACCGGACCGTCCTCTGCCTGCGGCCATCGCTGCTACCGGACCGTCCTCTGCCTGCGGCCATCGCTGCTACCGGACCGTCCTCTGCCCCGCGCTGTGTCCTGGGGCTGCTGCAGGACCTGGGTTTGGAGCAGGGTTGCTGCAGAGCTCCTGCCCTCTCTCCCTCCCCAGTCCTGGGCACTGTGGCTGTTGCTGGTGGGGGCACCCCCCCTGTGTCCTCTGGGGGCTGGTCCCCTTCACCCCCCGGGGTTGTGATTTTTGCCGTACAGTGCTCGACCCCAGCCCAGCCCCGGGTGCTGTGCCCACCGTGGGGCCTGTGTCATGGTGCAGGGTGATGGTGCTGCCTGTGCCCTCCCTGCCCCCCCGCTCATCTCCCCACGCATCCAGCCCCGCGGGGCCACAGGAACAAGCCCGGCTTTGTTCGTCCTTGGCCCGGGCTCAGGATGGAGCAGCACAGACCAAGCGCATGAGTGCTGCCCCCGCTCCCTTCCTCCCACTGCCACCGACCCCCCAGGGACCCCACTCACGCTGTGGGGATGCAAGGGGGTGACAGCACAGTGGGCAGCCTGGGCTCTGCTCCCCCTTCCATCCCTGCACCAGGATGAGGCCCCCCTTCTCCCCAGCTGCTGCAGTCTGTGGGGCTCAGCACTGGCGGGGGGGGGAGCGGGGAGGAGAAGAAAAAATGAGTTTTGTGCTCTCAGAAGAAAACTGGGGCTTTTGTTTCCCTGGAAACGCGGCTGCGAAAGCAAAGCCCGGTGGGTGTCGATGCCGCACAAAGCCCGCAGTGAACCCCTCGCATTCACCCGGCCATGGCAACCGTCTCCCTCGCCCCGGCATTTCGGGGCTGGGGAAGCGCCAGCAGCTGGACAAGGAGCTTTAACAGCTCCGGAGGACAGGGCCAGCGTGGCCAGCCTGCCCTCAGCCCCACAGGCTGCTCCCCAAAGCTCCCCATGGGTGCAGGAGCCTAGTGCAGGGGGTGGATATGAGGCTTGGAAAACCCCATTTCCTGAAACCATCATCCTGAGACGATTTTGTTCCTTGATGAGCAGGTGGATGAAGGCCAGGAACCCTGTACAGCGCAGTTTGGATGAGACGCACTCATCCCTTTGGCTCCCCGAGGGATGCTGGTCACACCTGCCCCCCCAGCACTGCACAGCAGTAGCAGGTTGGTCCTGCACGGTGCAGGTGGGAACCAGCTGCACCTCAGCCCGGTGCTGGGACCAGTTTGAGTCCCACGAACCACCCCAAGCCTGGTGACTCTCCCAGGGACTTGCTCAGCATCACCCCGGGGGGAGGCAGAGGGGCTCAGGGCCTTTCCCCATCACCCTAAGGTGCTGTCTGACCTGGCACGGCTGCTTTCCTGACCTCATGTCCCCCTCCCCAGCCCACCCCAAAGCCCCCAGGTTGTAGGAAAAAGCTACTCAAGCCCCAAGCACCAGCTCCTGGGGCTGCTCGGCGGTGCCGGACAGCTGCATGTGGAACATGCTCTAGGTTACTGGTTTATTGAACTCTTACAGGGCACTGCTTGGATCCGATGGGATAGAGTCACTGGGACCTTCTCCCATGGTGGAGGGGACTGGCAGGAGGGAACAGGGACAGGACAAGGGCAGTTTGTGTTTGCTATGTCCTCTGCAAGCCACCACTGGAACCCTCTGTGGTTTCTGATGGGACCTTTCTGGCATAACTCCATCTGCAGAGCAGCAACCCCTCTGAACCTGGCCAGGCAGCCAGGTCGGGGTGTTGATGTCCTTGCCGGCCTTCGGGCAGAGGCAAGAGGCCACCAATGCAGCCACAGAGACTGGGGTTTCAAGCCCCATTTGCCCTACGCGGGGTTTGAAGCCCACGGCACAGCCCCCTGAGCCGTCTCTTCTGTTTGCTCCACGTCCAGATCCAGGCACTAATGGCAAAACAACGTTTGGTCTTGGGAGGAGGTGGTGGATCAATCTCTACAGCTCCCCGGTGGCACTTAGCAAGGTGTGCTGAGGGCCAGGAGGGGTGGAGGGGACTCCCGGGGCTTGTCGAAGAAGATGGAGGAGGACATCTCCGTTTTGAGCTTGCTGTCGGCGCTGCCCTCGCTGGAGGCCGTGTCGGGGCTGCAGCCCTCGCAGCAGCAGCAGCAGCAGTCCATGAAGGCCTGGCCCAGGGGTCTGCAGAGGCACAGGAGCAGGACGGGTGTCACTGAGCACTTGAAGAACAGGAAGAACTGGTTGATGAGGTTGAGCAGGTCCAAGGTCTGCTTGGACATCTCAGGAGACATGTAGGCCACCACGATGTTACAGACGTTCTCGGGGGTGGTGCAGAGCCCGTAGATGATGGTCAGCCCAATGATGGTGCAGTTCAAGTGACTCTCGCACTGGCTGTGCTTGGTCCCTCGGCACTCGGTCTTCTTCTCAGTGCCACTGATCCTCCGGGTCACCAGCTGGCAGCTCACGGTGAAGAGGATGGGCAAGCAGAAGTAGCAACCGAAGTACCACCACATCCGAGCATTTTGGTAGGTGAGCACCAGCGAGTAGACAGACTCAGGCAGGTTGGACGAGGGCTTCATGGTGCAATACTCCGTCACCATGCCGGACACGGGTGACGTGTCCTGCGCCAGCTGCCAGAGCAGGATCTCTGGCACCGACAGCGTCATGGAGCCCACCCAGATGACGGCCAGCTTGGCGATGATGGACTGGCACTGCTCAATGGGCCGGGCACTGGCCTGGGGGCTGGTGGCCGCGTGGAACCTGTCGATGCCCAGGGCGCAGAGGCTGAAGGTGGTGACTCCCAGCGATGACACCTGGTGAGAGGGGAGGCAGAACCAGTGGGCCTTGCTTCAGGGACATCACGGTGGCAAAGCCCCTGGCGACCCAAGGCCACAGCTCAAGACCCTTCCTCCAAGGTTTGAGAGGGGTCACAAGCTGTGGCTTCGTTCCCAGGGTTGGAAACAGTTTTCTGTGACTACTGAAAGGGTGGTGGATAAAACTGTCCCTTGACTCACTTGTCGCTACCCAGTTCCCTTTTCTGCAGCAGGCAGAGGCTTTGCTGGGTGTTTGTCTGTCCGTTCCAGCCAGAGTGGGAACAGCAGCATTGTCGCTCAGGCTCTTCCTCTATTCTGGATGGCTCTTGGAGAGGGAAAGCAGGGACCATGGCACCTGCCAGCACCTTCCCAGGGTCCTCAAGGTCCCCCCAGCTGCCCCAGGCTGACTTGTCCCTGCCCTGCTCTGCAGAGCTGCGCTGGCTTCCCAAACAGACTAAAAGAGTTGAAGGGACCCTTGTCACAAATCAGCTTGGGGCAATTTCCGCTGCATTGAGAACAGCAGGAAAAACATCCCGTTTGCCAAAGGGAAGAGGCCAAAGGAGGTAGAGGAAGCACGGTGGCTCTGGGAGGGCTGGCAAGGCACTGAGGGTCTCAATCAGCATTCATGGTCCCAGCCCCAAAGCTGCAGCTTTACTTGGAGCCAAGTCCCACAGTCCTCGGCCAGGAAAATGGCAGAGTCATGTGCAGGTGGCCCCTAGCCCTGTGGCTGTTCCTGGCCTCATGAAGCTATCAAATGTCACCCTGTACTGAAGGAACTTCCCAGCATTCGGGAAACCTCCCAGGGCTCTGCACGATGCCTGGGCAGCAGCTCTAAACAGGTCTGGAACATCCCCCCCATCACCCCTGCCCTTTCCAGTGGCCCTGACTTGGCCCCTTCAGTGCTGTAGGGTACAGGAGCACCCAGCATCACAGCTCAGTTATGCACAGCAGCATCCTCCCAGACACAGCACCAGGGCACTAGTCCGGTATCACCATCCTGCACCCAGCCCCACTGCCCAACAGCGCTGCTCGTGTCCCAGCTCCTCTGCCCAGTGCCCAGAGCCACCCCAAGCACCCAGCACCATTGCTCTGTTCCACAGCCAGTATCCAGCGCACTTGCCCAGCTCCATGGCTGGCACCTGCAGCCCTCTCAGCACGGCTGTGCTGCTGCCTCTCCTCTGCCCTACACCTTCCCACAAGCTCTTATGTCTCTCCTGGTCCCTTGGTCCTGGTGTGTAACTCAGACAGGGCAGAGCATCCTTTCCCGGCGCCCTGGGAGGGGTGCAGCCGGTCACCCCAGGCACAGCCCTGCACACCAGGAGCCCATGTAGCCAGCTCTGTTCCAAAAGCCCAGCTTTGTGCCAGGGAGGACAGAAGATTTTCTCCTTACAGAGTTCACACAGCATCCTGGAATGTTTGCATGGTCCCATGCGGAAGGGTTGGACATGAACTGCTGGGATGCAGACCGATTCCCCTCTCGTGGCTTTCTCTCTGCTGGGGATTTAGCTCTGCCCTGGCCATTCCTTCCCGCCCAAGCTGAAGGGTCCCAGGTGAACAGAGAAGCCCTGCAGGCCCTTTGTGCACTTTCTCTGGGGCCCAGAGCAGGAGGGCAGGGCAGGATTGCCAGCTGGGGTGGCAGAGCAGGAGTGGCCTCCTGGGTGGACAACCCCAGGACTATGCCTGTTCTTCAGCAGCCCCAACATCCCATCGTCCTTCCTGGTTCCTTCAGGGACCAAGCTGTCCCAGGGCACCGTGGTGCTACTCGCAGGGATTCGCCACAAGGACATGGCCAGGAAGCCCATGGGCAGCTCAGAAACACGCTGTGGCAGACCTCCCTCAGGAAAGGGTCTGGTTTGGGAACATCACCCTTTCCTTCTTGTTCTCAGCTGGAGCACCGACCCTCCCTGCTTGGGTAAATGTGGGTTCACATTCCTGCCCCTCTCTTGGTCCTTTCACCTGGCTGCGATGCCGGGGGTCTGAGGTGGAGCATAGGGATGGAGCAAACAGTTCATTTAGTAAAAGGCTGGGGTGGGAGACCTCCGGAAATGAGCAGCTCTTGCCTTCTGGGCAGGGATGCCATGCGGACAGGCAGGAGCTGCCCATCTCCTCTGGCAAGCATCACCTCGTCGTGATGGGCTGTAAAGTGCCGGCTTAGGGCTGTGCCTGGCAGGACACCCAGGGTGAAGGTCTGTCATCCCAGGCCTATGCCCAAAGGAGCCCGTGACATCACTGGGGTCCCGTGCTGCGAGCGTGCACAGCCAAGCCATCCATCAATGTCCAGGGACCCCCTTGTCTCTGCAGGTCCTGCACAAAAGCACTGACACCTGGGAGCTGACAGTCACAGTGGTAGTGGGGGACTGAGCAGCACGACAGAGTGGGACCACTGGTGACAGCGGTGGCCTCAGACCTGCTCACCTCACAGCCCCCACAATGCTGTGCCAGCCCAGCAGGCCCACACTGCCCCAAAAGTAAGAGGGGAGAGAGGAGCTGAGTCCTCGAGCCCTTCAGCCCCCTGTGCAGCCCCTTACCTCCATGAAGGGCACAATGCGACAGGACACATCCCCCAGCAGCCTCTTCTTGGTGATCTCATTGAAGATGACCACAGGCAGGCAGAAGAAGAGGATGAGGAAGTCCCAGAAAGCCAGGCTGGCCAGGATGGAGTTCCAGGCACTCTTCATGTAGTAGTTGTGCCACACAATGCACATCACGGCGAGGTTTCCAATGATGCCCACTGCGAAGACAATGAGGGACAGGAACATCACGGCGTAGGCGCTGTAGGAGTTCTCCGTCACCGGGTACAAGGGGTTATGGATTTGCAACCGCTTGTCAGACACAGTGGTGAGGTTGGCTCGGGGCTCTGCCCCCTCCCCGTCCGTAGGGACCCCTTGTTGCTGCTCAGATGGGTCCGTGCTGGATGGCAGCAGGGCCTTGGTTGGGTGCAGGCTGGCAGAGTTGAGGGGCCGCGGGAACTCCACCCGCACCCCCGGCACGTACTGCTGCACCGACTTGGAGTCCTCCTCTGTGCCCCGGCGTGGTCTCTCCTTCATCACCTGCACCTCTGGACTGTCCTGGGAAATCGTCGGCAGAGTCCTACCTCCATCTGCACCATGGCTGCGGTGGGTGCTGCTTTCCAGAGCTCTGCCCTGCATCTCCGCAGCCCCCGGCGCCAGCAGCATCGGCAGCAGGAGGACAAGTGGCAGCGGAGAAGCCATGGTCCCCTCCGCACCCTCAGGAGAAAGCGTGTGGTGGGAGACAGAGCAGCCCCGAGAGCAGAGACCCCGGGGCTGCAGGCAGCAAGGGAACGATCTGAGGAGCAGCTGGTCTGCCCGGCTGCAGCCGCTGCTCTGGGCTCACCGAGAGCTCTGGGCAGAATAAAAGCTGCGACGGGGAGCGGCAGAGCCGGGCCCTCTGCTGGTCACCCCCCTGCTCCCGGGGAGGCTGCCAAGCTCTGCAGAGATGCTCCAGCTCCCTGGTCAGGCAGCTCAGCATCCCCCAACAGCCCTCCAGCATTCCTCCAGCATCTCCCCAGCATCCACCCTGAACAAGCCAGACAGGATGCTCATAGCTTGGCACTAGGCATGTGCTGCTGAACTCAGCTATTCCCACCCCAGACCTCCCCTCCCAACCTCAATGAGGTCCAGCAATGGACCACATGTGTGCCAGATGTGGCACGTCTCCTGTCACATTCGGTCTGGGCTCAGGGTGCCCTTGAACAGCCAGACCATGTCCCTGGGACCAGAGGGGTGACAGGGCTGCCCATTTTGGGAGGGTGAGAGGAAGGGCTGGATGGCCTCAGGTGACACTCCTTGACACAGCGAGGTGTCAGATCCTCTGTCCCACTGCTGTGTTCAGATGTGGGGATACCAGCAGAGCCAGGGCATGGACAGCCTGGCCAGCCAAGTACCGCCAGCATTTTAATAATCTCGTTAACTGGAGGACAGGTAATACGAATTTGCTCCCCAATGAACTTCCAGTGCTGATCCCAGCTCCCTCTGCAAAGGCCAGGTAGGAGAGCTGGTGGCGTCAGTCCCCGCAAGAGGCTCAGGGAGTGATGCCATCGTGCCTGGGTGAGACTCAAAGGAAAGCCACGCTGCCTGGCGATGGAGCTGAGCAAGGATGAAGAGAGGCAAGGCAGGGCTTGGGGCAGGAGTCTGGAGGAGGACAAGGCCTGTCATATGATTCTGATTCTTTGATTCTCAATGCCCACATCAGCTCGGAGGAGGGAGCCCACGGCACGCTCCTGGCTGCCCGCGGGGACGCGGTGCTGGCACAGGCGCCCTCCCGGCCCAGCCAGGTGTTTTCCTGTAAGGAGAGGGAGATATTTTTAGTTTCATTTCATGGCCATTGCACAATGGCTGGCTTGTCATGGAGGTTGCCTGAAGACAACAGCAGAGTTCACTGGGGCAAGGTGACTCTTTGGTGGCATGAGAGTGATCTCGGGCAGGCTCCGTCGTCCAGGGAATAGCTGCCCAAGCAGCATCTCTGAGCTGTTCCTCTTCCTTCCCTCTCTCTCTGTCCTGGAGCTCTCAGCCAGTGTGGTCTTTGGCTGCCCCCACACTGAGGGCCAGACAACAGCCCCAGAGACTGTTTGGGAACTGCACATTCACCTCCTCCAGCCCGGATTCACAGACGTGTTGAGACTGTTTCTCAGGAGATGAGTGTGTGTCTGGGTGTTGCGGATGTCTCCTTGGAGGTTCTTCATCAGAGTCAGCGCTTTCCACTATGACCCGGGGGGGCTTTCTCCCTAAATCCTCTCTCCCATTCAACCCTCTGCTTTGGACAAATCTGCATAAAAACCCAATGCCATGTAAGACCTGCATCTCCCTGCCCCAGGGCCCACAGAAACAGCCTCCTAGGTAGCAAGTTCAAAATCATTTGATAGAAAAGAGGCAAAAGTCAGAAGTGTTTCTGAGCCTGCATTGCACCACACAAAATGTCCTCCCCCTTTGGGGGCTTTTTTAAGCCGTTCTTTTGGACCAAGACAGCTTTGTTGCAGCCAAGGGCGGTTATGAAGCCACCCAGCAACTGCTTCACCTGCCATCCACTGTCCATGCATGCACCATGGCTCTGGATGCTGGGGGTGGTTCAGGAGGGACACAGCGATATACAAGGGAGATGCTGTGTCTGATCTCATTGCTGGAATGTTTCTTGCTGGCCGGAGGGGCTAGTGGTGGCACCAGCACCAAGACACCAGGGTATATGAGTGGGCAGTGTCTGTGAGCCCCCGTGTCAGTTGATGAGTTTCTCCGACTCCCTTCTTGCCTCTTCAGGAAGCCCCAGTGTCCTCCAGCATCGCCCTCATGAAGGAGCCCAGTGGGGTGAGCTGTGTTCAGTCCCAGTCTACGTAAGATTGTTCACTAGCCTTGTGATTTCTGGGGAGGAGGATAATTACCCCGTAACATTTACTCTAATCCAAGCACAGGGTCATGGCTGAGATGGAGGAAGTTTGAAAGTCTGGGCAGCCTTCAGATAGCTGTGCCTGTGAGCGTAATGCCTTGTGCTGAGGTGGGCGGTTGGATGGGTAGTCATCTGAGGGGACATGGGACTCTGTGCGGGATGAGGAGCAGTTTTGCTTGGGGGCAACAGCACCAGCGATGTTGAGCTGAATTGCAGGCAGGGTGGGAGAGACACAGTACCTGGTTGCCCATGGTGTGCGCTGCCCCAGTGCCCCATGGGCCCAGCAGCCCCCTCCTCTCCGCACAGCCCCACTCTGCTCTGCGCCTCTGGCGTGGCAGGTCTGTGTTACAGAGCATCCTCACCAAGGGCTGTGCCAAAGCCATCCAACTCATTCCCTGCTCATCAGACCCCAACAGTGAATTTAGACCCAGCGTAGCTCAGCACGTACAGAGCCCTGAAAGTGGTTGAAAGCCCCCGTAACAACAAACGGCCTGAAGTGACTGAAAAACGGGCAAGCTTAGACTCAATTTCACCCTTGATTTTTCTCTGTGGATGGAAACACTCTTTCTTTTAGATCCGTATAGCTGTCAGTCCCTGAGGTTTCAGCCTGCCTTATGGTGAGCTTCGGTGGGCTGCTCAGGGCTATCACAGGCTGTCTGTGACAGCACAGAGCAGAAGCGGCTGCCTTGCAGACGTGGAGGGGTGACCTGCTCCAGCCCCCCGCCACCTCCTGCCACCACGGGTGCCCCTCACAGCACCCCACACGCTCCCTGTTGCCAGAGAGACTCAGGGCAGACGGGGCCCAAACATCCAATGAGAGGATGAAAACGGGTCCCTTTTGTTTCCACCAAACAGTCCGGGCTGCACTGGAGCAAAGCAATAACAGGGCTGGTACACGCCTGTTTGCGCTGTGCTGAGAGTGATCCGTGTGGCTTCTTGGAAAGGGGGGAGAGGGCAGGGAGGGGACATGGTAAACACAGAGCTGATGCAGGCAAAGCCGGAGCTCAGGCAGCGCTGCTCTGAAACAAGGCTGTGGGCAGTGGGCACGGCGAGGAGCTCCCCCCTGCTGCTGTGACCCCCCATCCCGAATGAAGATGCTCCTGTGTGATTTTCATGCCCCGGGACAGGATGATGAAACTCCCCACTGGTCACCTTCTTTCTCCCCCCCGGTCCTGTCTTCCACGTGGCAGCTGGGACCAGCCCAGCACTGGTGCCCTCCTGCATCTCAGAATTAATTCCTGTTGTGCTGTGCTGAGCCTGCCTCACTTGGTGCTTGGAGTGATGCTCGGAGATCCCGTCAGGATCTTGACGGCACTGATCCTGTGAGCTGCTGTTTCCTGCAGGGGTGGTATGCAATGGTTCGTGCCAGAAATCGGGTGGTTTTGGGGATGAAGCAGCCTGCGGCGTTTGACCAGCTGGTCCCAGCTCACCAGGGTGCCAGCCAGCTGCACGCAGGAGCTAGGAAAGCCTCTGGTTCCCACTTCCCTGCTCCTCCTTCCTCCTTAACCTGTTGAACAGCCTCTCCGGACCATGGCCACGCTGCGCTGAGCTCGCTGCCACCGGCACCGATGGAGCAAACACACAGCCCACGGCCTTCCCGGCCTCCGGCAGGACGCTGGCTCTGCTCCCCGTGGGCAGGTTTCCCAGCAGTCACTGGTTCAAAGCACGACATGAACACTCAACCCCATTTTGCAGCGGGGAAACCAAAATGACGGTGGGATTTTCCTTGAGCCACAGCAGGAGGCGAGTTCCAGGGGCTCCTGGCAGGGGACACCACGAGGATGTCTGGGCTCTTGTGGGCTGGTGCTGCGGCACCGGGTGCAGCCTCGTCTGTGCAGGGAAGTGTTATCTGCTCGTGTGAGCAGGGGCTGCATTTCTGTTTGCAACGGGGCTGTCACATTGCGGTGAGGGGAGGAACTGAGAGACCAAGGCAAGTTCATCTTAGGACAAAGGCAGTATTTTCCCATGGAATAAAACAAGTGGTGGTCATTTGGAGAGGCCCTGAGCTCAGCCTCTCTGTTGGAGTCTACGTGGTAATTCACCCCCAAGTTCCCTATAAACACACAGGAACTCACAAATGCAAAAACGCAACTCAGAGCAAAACATTCAAAAATTTAATGTAAAAAATAAAGCATCTTCAAGTCTGCCACCTTTTTTGGGGGGCACAATGTATTTGGTTTCTCCATTTGTCTCAATTCAATCCCTTTGGCTCTCATAATACCTTCTCTGTTTTTAGCTGCTTTGGGGTAAACCTCAAGCTCCCTTGCTGCCGTGTCCCCTGCTCTGGCTGTCACACACTGTGGTTGGGGGCTTCAAAGCTGTACAGAGCTTGGGTCTGGGTTCACAGTTGCACAGGGACTATTGCAGCATCCCCTCCAAGTCCCGGGGTCATTATCAGGAGCACTGGTGAAAACCACCAAAGTTATGGGCTTGACACTTCTTGTTTCCTAGTGTCACTTTCAGGGTGTTTCACGTCCCTGACTCGTCTTAGGGAATCCCAACTCCTGCAGTCATGGAGGTTACAACCCAGTTTGCTGTAGAGCACAGCTGGAGCTCCAGATGGGCAGAGAGGTCTTGGGGAGCTTCAAGGGCAGAAAGCCTGTGCTGGATGACTCGTGTCAGGGCTGCCATCCCCACTCGTGTCGGTAGAGGGAGAGGCAGATTGACTGACCCGTGACTGCAACCGACCTGCCTGCCAAAAAACACGGGTGCTGGGGAAACACCTGTGGAAAATAACCTGCCTGCAGAAAGACAGATGCCACGCAGCCCTGAGCGAGGCACAAGCTCTGGCCTCCGTCCATGCTCTGCCCCAACCATTCAAGGTCTTGGAGTGAAAGTCAAGGTGATCTGTGCTTACCAGGAATATCATGGCTTATCTCTCCTGGGAAAGCTGTGAGGAGGGAGCTGGCATGTGGGCAGTCTATGCTCAGATGTGCTGCTGGGGGCGATGGGCCCCCCATGCAAGGGTGATGGACCCTCCCAAAGGCTGCTGGGTTGCAAGGCTGGCAGCAGCGCGGCCCAGTGTCACAGCCCCTGTGGGAGCCGGTTTGTGCCCAGCACTGGCCACAGATGGACCCCGAGCTTCGTGAGAGGCTGCGGTGCATCCAGGGGGACCTCGTGTGCAGGCAGCCTTGCCTGTAGGGGGCGCTTCTCCAAGCAGCCAGGCAGGGCTGTGAACTCCTTGGGGGGATGGCAGGGATGCCATTCAGAGACCTCCACCCCACCCCATATTCAGACTTGGTCTCCTGAGTGGCTGCCCGCTAGCTTGTCTTCAAACCAGACAGCTGGTCCTCACCATCCTGGCCAGATACTGCCCTTTCTGCAACCATGCCCAGCACCTGGCCACAATGACCAGGGTCTGATGCTATGAGGTGCTGCACACCCCCAGAAACGTCCATTCGTGCCAGCATCTGCCACCAGACACAGCAGAGTGAGTGCCACTGCTCGACCCTTACTGCGGGACGAGGTGTCAGTGCCTGGGGCTGGCACAGCGCCGGCAGTTCGGGCTGGCCAAGCACCCACCGCAGCGATACCCAGGGACAGCCCTGCGCTCCCTGGGGACATGCTGGGGGCTGGCAGGGACGGTTCCCTGCTTGCTGTGCACTGAACCAGCAGTGTGTGGGTGCTGGGGCAGGTGCAGACCCCTGGCCTTTGGCCCCTCTGGCTGCACACAGCCCAGGCAGCACCGCTGTCACCCCACACAGAGGGACTGGTCCCTAGCCGACCGCTGGGGACTGGGGCTCTGCAGTGACATTTGGTGGCTGCTGTGGGTGCCCCACCCTGGGTGGGGACGAAGTTCACTGTGCAGAAAGTTCAGCTTCTTGCTGATGGAAAAAAAGGGGAAATTCCCCGCTCTGCACACATGCAAATGAGGGCTGGGGCTGGGGACCCTCTGCCCAAGCCCCCCTCAACTACCCTCCAGCAGGGCTGGGGGCTCTCCCGGCTGCCCCCACCCAGGCCAACATCATGGCAGATTGCCCCCAGGAAACCTGTCCTCCACCCTGGAGATGTCCTGGTCACAGGGCTTAGCTGTGTACCCAGGGCAGCTCTCACTGCCCACAGCCCGTCCAGACATCTCAGGGGGCTGCACCCTGCCCCACTGGACAGACACCCCTTCCTGATGCGCCCATCCTCTGGAGCCAGGGGAGCCTGTGCTGCAGCCACATACACAAGATCCCAAGGACTAGGGGTGTCGCGTGGAGCTGGTCACATCCTCCTGCTGTGGCCAAGGAAGCGAGGACCAGATTGTGGCATGGTCCTTGGAGGCAGGAACTGTGGGAGGAGACAGGCACCTGTCTGAGCTCTTCCATGCAGGATGGGTACCTGTGCCCACTGGTGCTGGGCACCGTGGTGCTGGGATATTGCTGGTGCTGTGTGGCCAGGCCTCGCCTGACGATTGGGTGGGCAGGACCTGTCTGACGTCCCAGGGGAACACATGATCAATACTGCATGCCCTGAAGATGTCTACAGACCAAGCTCAGGAGAGGACAGTACAGGAAGGGAATCTTCTAAGCCTTTGCCTTCGAAGTCCTGTTTTCCAGGGCTGTGGTACTACTTGGGGTGCTTGGAGGATGATGGATGATGCAGGGAGGGAAAAACCTCCCTGCCAAGTTTGTTATCCTGCAGAGGAGGGACTGGACTCTCTGCACCTTGGGACATCCATGTTACAGCCACGAGGACACAGCCATGAGTGGGTGAGGTGGACTCCATTGATGTCGGAGCTGCTCCACCCCAGCATCCGCAGCATCAGCAAGGCCAGCCACAAGCACAGAGGTGCAAGCAAGAGTCCTGAGGCCACTGGCACCTTCCATCCCATGTTCCAAGCCCTGTGCCTGCAGGTCAGAGGTGTCAGCCATGGCAGCTGGCCAGCAAGAGGGAGAGGTTGTCCTCTCCCTGGTGATGCAGAAAACCCCAAGCTCCCTGTGCAGTTTTCCTTGCTCTCCTTGTGACTCAGTCACACGTGGTGAGTTGCTCAGCACTGAGACACTGACCCACACGGCCACCAGCCAGCAGCCCACGAAGGGCTGGAGCTTCTCAATGCTGCAGTAAGTGAGGAGCCAGCATCTTGCAAGATGTTGTCTCCTAGATTCAGGTCAGTAGCTCCAACTCCATACCGAAGCCAGTGGCCCTGAGTCACCAGGTGACACAGCCATATTGCGCTGATATCTCCCAGGTGTGGCAGCTCAATGGGTGACGTGAGGCTGGCTGTCTCATGAGCACTGAGGAGGTGGTGATGCAGTAGTAATTGCAGTCTGGTGCCAGCGGCACTCGTGACTGTGGGTGGGGGATACCTTTCTGACACTCACAGCTTTGGGCAATTGCTGAGGAGCTGGTAAGCCAAACGGTTTGGTTGGCGGATGTCACAAGTCTGCCAGGATTTGGGTCATTGTCTCCTGGGAGAAGCTATCAAGCTCCATGGAACCCTTTTGGAGCTGTCTGGGGCTCACACCTGTGGCAGACTCCTCATTCCTCTGTCCCTAGCAGCACGGCCATGAGCATGATCTGCTGCCTGCCTTGTCCTGATTATCACGCTGGAAACTTCCCCACCAGCTCCACTGAGTCAGATGGACCACCTGGGAACAGAGCCAGGCCTGGACCCTGCATCCTTCTGAGCCTCAGAGATCTGGGGGCAACACCAGGTCATGGCACCCTGGCACCCCCAGACTGGGGATGCACCAAAAGCAGCAGTGAGACGCTGTAAGCACATCCAGGACAGGGGGAGAAAGGATCCTGGGGATGTGCTTTGACTTCTACTGTCTGCTCACAGACCGGGTGGTTCCCACTGGGTGCTGTGGAGGCAGAGGGAACTTTAGGGCTGAAGGGCACTGTGCCACAGGCATGTGTCCCGTGGGGATCCCAGCCACTGGTTCTGGGCAGCTTTAGGCCCATTGGCCTAAATGTAGAGATGCTTTTTGTTTTCCCTAAAGCACTTGTCAACTCCATCTAGAAACTGCAGGAGAAGAGTTGCACACATGGCCTGTGGGAGGAGGATGTTGGTGTCTTGTATCACCAGCCCCCCGGGCTGCAGTTACCCCAGCACGGGAGGGGTGAAAGGCTGGACTACATGATGGAGAGCATAGGTCCAGGTGTCGTGGTTGAGACGGACAAACGACACAGACCAAGTTCTTCCAGGATGAAAATAGTAGATGCCATTTATTGCCACAAGTGCATTTTTATACAGTTTTGCCAATTCATGTGTCTCTTCACTATTGGTTACAAGTTGCAGCAGTAACATCTCATCGGCTACTTTTGCTATCATCAATGTTACTCTTTTACTTCCTTCTCTCTTGTGGGTACATCCTTAACATCTCCGGATACTCCTTTACTCCCATCTTTCTCACGGGTAGGTCTTCATATCTTCAAGGCTAATTTCTGTTCCCATGTCCTCCGTCAGGGAATCCACAGACCCACCGTAGTCCTCCACATCCAGGACTGGCCACAATCCCAGCACATCCTGGGGACAATTCATACTTGGGGCAGATGGTCCCTTGGAACTACAGGGGTGTCTCAGGTCTGCTGTCCTAATCGTGGCCATGCTGGTGAGCTCAGCAGCCTGGCAGGTCTCTCCCTCTTTGTTGGGACACACGGAAAATCAAACATTTTCTCTGATCTCACCATGTGGGAGCGGTCCTGGGGCTGCCAGCAGAGACCAGAGGCAGAGCAGGAGAGAGAGAAAGTGGGATGCAAATGGCGATGCCCCATGAGCATCATATGTGGCAAAGCACCAGAGGATTTCCAGCACCTCAGGACCTGACACTCCTTTTTTCTGCAGGGTGCTGAGTGAGCCCCTAAAGAAGAGGGGGATGCAGTGTGCCAGTGCCAAACAGAGCTGGGGGATCACAAATCACAGCCAAGGTGTTCCTGCCCTGCCTGGGCTCCTGCAAACTCATGGTTGTGGGTGTAGAAAACCCAAGAAACGTGGGAATATCTGGGGCCATCTCCCCACTCCCAGCACTCGCTCAGTCCGTCAGATAAGCTGCCGTGGGCAGGTATCTGAGCTCACACCGTGCCAGGCTCCGGGCCGGCGGAGGGGCAGCCTGCCAGGCGGGTGGTGACGCTGCCAGGCGCTGCAGGGACGCTCCTGCCAGCAGAGAGTGGTGTGAACTGCTCAGACACCTGTGGGAAAAGCGGCGTGTGAGGATGTCCCCTTACATGGGGCACACGGAGCTCTGTGTTCATTAGGACAAGGCAGCAGCCGATTGCACCGGGTGCGCTGGAGTTAGAAATAACTCATTGATGAAAGTGTTCAGAAGATTTCAATGGCACACTTTGCAAAAGAAGCAAGGAAGGGCATTGTTCAAAATACCTTTCAACCTAGAATTGTCCTGAAAAAGGTCTTAAAACCCCACCTGGTCAAACCAGTTCCTGTCTTCTTCAGCTCAGACTACCAAATCTCACCTGAAGATGTTCTTTTTTCTAATTTGCTGGGCACTCACCAAACCCTTGGACCAGATCTAGCCTTTTAAAATGTGCTGCTTTTTGTGCAGAGTGGCCTTCTTCAGTCTTGCAGGAAAGAAGATGCTCCTTCATCAAATAGGAAGGCTACTCAGGTGGGTTTCAATGGATCAGTTTGCAGTGTGAGATCCCGGGCTGAACCCAGAACTGCTAAACACAAAGCAAGGATCTTGGCACGATTGCAGTGTAGACTGTAACCGAAATGATAAAGTTGGCTGAAGCAGGATGGAAACATCCCAGTGTGAAAGCACGTGAAAAAACACAAGGGATTGTGCAAACGGCCTGTATCAATAACCAACAGTGGAAGGGATCACAGGCACATTGATAAACACAGACAAATGTAGTTTTTGTAATGAACCCAGGAGGCCTGAGCTCTTGTAACAGAAGGATGACACCAACAGATGCCCTGTATCTTCCTCCTACCCCAACACTGTCGAAGTGCAGCAGCCAAAAAAGACACCCAAAATGAGGATGAACAGCCAAAAAGCATCAAGTCTGCCTGAGTCTCATGGAGGGTGAAGTGAGCAAGGCTTGCAGGTGAAAGATCCTGCTCCAATAACTGTTGATACCTATCCAAAACCTGCCTAAAAACTAGTTCGTCACTGCCGGTTGAGAGGATCCCAGGCAGAGAGGACTTGACGTGGCACCTCTTGCCATCTGTGTCCTGAAGACCTGGCCATACCCCTTGTGCAAACACATCAGGGTGGGGCAGCTGTGAGGGTGAGAGAGACCAGCCACAAGTGTCAGGGACTGAGTCAGTTTTGTTTAAAATAGAAATCCCCTGTCACCAAGCCCTGGCGCTGGGTTTTGTTACATGCTCAGAGGTAAGTCACTGCTTCTCCTGCATTACTGCATTTCTGCTCCGATCTCCACCAGCCCAGCTTGATCACTGCTGTGGTCCTGGTTAGGAGGTCAATAGTTCATTGGAGATAATTGCTGCTTCAAGGCAAAGTTTCAGCCCCAGATCGTTCCTGGTACTTGGTACAGATCTGCTATTTCCGCTCTCCAACATGGTATTTAATCTATTATACCTTCCTCTGCTCATCTTGTCTCCTCTGCCACTGGCAGAGATATCTCTGGTCCCTAGCCCAAAGATACATTTGGGAATCTCTTTTTATGAACTTCATTTAAATGGCCCTCTATTTGCTGAGATGCCTTTTCTCTTTTCCCCATCACAATTTTCTCACTTTTCTTCCTGTCCTTTATTCAAGGATGCTCATGTTTTCTGATCTCAGCCTGGAGGATGGATGGACCCTTCTACATCCACTGGTCTTTTCCCACTCTGTGACTGAAAAGTGACAAAGAGCATTAACTGCAGGAGGCCAGGAAGTCAGTGTTCCTGTGCTTTCCTTGGAATCTGCTTTGGAGAGATGCTGAGCCCGGGATGTCTGGATTGGATCGTGCTGACCAGTCACGGCAGGGGGACCAGGTGTCAATAGCCATGTGCCCAGCCAGCCCAAGGTCACACAGTGGCACAACATCCAGAGGGTCCACAGGGCAGCAGCCTGGTGGCAGATAAACCCTGGGGAGGCTGAGTGGGAAGAGCAGTGCCCAGACAGAGGGGGAACCTCCTCCTTCTCCCTGAGGAGCAAGGAGCCCTACAAAGTACATCTACTCTATCTCCAAGCCTGAGCCCATGATGCTGCCCCTCTCCTCCTCCTCCTTTTCTCCAATCCCGAACACATTTCTGACCTTGGCTGGCAGAGTCTTGCCAACCCCCTGTGCCAGGAGGAGGAGCTGAGCTCCTCCTGATTGCTGGGCAGGTGTAGGTGGTATCTGCAAGCCCATGAGTCAGCTCACAGGAATGCAGTCGGGACAGGGTGGCAGGGGAAGGACAACAACCTGACCTGGTGCGGATCCCTGAGTCTGTGGGTGGTCTCTTTCTCTTCAGGGTGACATGGTCACAGGTCTTCATGCCCACACCTGCACCTTAGTCTTAGTATATCTGTTATACCAGCAAATCTAGTCCAAAATGTTATTCTGATGACCAAAATGACGTCTTGGACAGGAAAACCAGCAGCATAAAACCTCCAGCAATAGTTATGTGCAAGAAGAGGGGCATCATTAAAATTAAGAAACTAAGAAAATGAGGAAATTAAGAAACAAAAAGTAGCAACCAAAAGAGTAAAATGTTGGCCATTATGTAAATGTGATACCGGAGGCACAGAGTAAATGTGATTCTAGCAGTATTATAGCAAATGTTTTTTAAAAAGCAAGTATGAGAGCCTGTTGGAAGTGATATCTTTGAATAAGCCATAGCCGTGTCTAAACAAGGCAAACAGCAAAGACTGTAAACCTGGGCAAGTGAAATGTAAAACCACAGTAAAACCAGACAAAACTTTTTTTTTGAGGAACAACTTGTTAAAGGCATAACTATCTTTCAAACGTGTTTGTTTTTTGTTTTTCGTGGGGTTTTTGTTGCCTGCCAAAGTGTCTGGAGTCAACAAATGACAGAGTACAGCAGGAGCATTCACAGAAGATAAACTGTAAGGAGAAGTGAGATTAATCCCTCGCATTGTTGTTCCCTGCAGAGGCACCCAGGGGCTTCCCGGGCTGGGCTCTTTCTGCACAGTGAAGAAGTCAGATGAGGTCCCTCAAATGGGGATGGCGGTAAAAGAAAATTTCCAAACACATTATTTTACACCAACGGAGAGTAAAAATGCCAGGACCTACACCCAGAGAAATGCCTTCACACAGAGGCTTAGAGCAGAGCCAGAGCACTTACGGTAGTGAAATGCTGTCTGAAAACCGAGGTCACCAGATGAGTCTAAAGGGGGTGCTTTCTGGAACCAGTGCTGTTGATGGTGGTAAAAGCTACAGAAAGACCTTATGGTGAGAAATGATTGCCAGTGAAGTCAATATACATGATAATGCCAAAGATGTTCTCAGGAACACTCCTGTGTGCGTATGACAGAGTAGGAAAGGACCTTTCTCTTTTCATGTGCTGTGTTAATTGATCTAGTGCCACAAAGGGAGACTCAAAATGGAGGCAAAGAACAAAAGTGGTGCCTCATACCCCTTTCCCCTGACTTTGTCCGGTGCCTCTGCCTACCCATGTGCTTTATGATCTGCTCCATGCTCTGCTGCACAGATGGAGCCGCTCCCTTCCACTGCTCTCCTAAGGAATTTGGGATATTGTTTAAAGCTCTCAGTACTGCAGGCAGGAAGAATTTTCCACCCGTTCTGGTTTGTTTTCTCAGGCTTTGGGTCTTGGTTCGAGATCACAGAGTGGAACAGCACAGACAGGGAAGTGATGCTTAAAACCTGGCCCTTGACCTCTGTTCCCAGCAGACGGAGATCCCGGGATGGAAGCATGGATGTCCTCAGCATCCCCCAGGTGTGACATCAGCTCGGGGCTGTGTGCCCCATGGGTGAGTCTGGGGGAGGTTCTGCCCTCTCCCCACAGCTGTCCCCACAGGAGACCCCTGCCCACCAGTTGAGCACAGGGATCAGGTAGCCCAAGCAGTGCCATCTCCACTCCCATCACACATGGATGGGTCCTCATGAGCCAGGCACTGGGCATGGCTGTGACACCTGGCGTTGTCCCAGGTGGGGACAAGTAACCAGTCACAAAACACAATGAACCCCCAGGAGGGACCCAAGTAGCCAATCAGAGCTGAGCTCTCACCAATAAACCCTCAGGAGAGACCTGGAGAGCCAATCGGAGACTACGTCCCACTGCCACACCTGTGGGAGTGGCAGCTGTGTTCTGATTGGCCCGGCAGCCACTTTGTTCTCACTCGAGCCAATCAGAAGTGACTTCTGATAAAGGGTCACTTGGGGATCTGAATTTCCTGTTGCTAGAACAAAATGACATCAGAATAGCTGAAACTGAGATGACTGGCCTGCGACATACCTAAGGGTGCCCAGGCACCTCCTCCTCCCCCTGCCCGAACGTGGCTCTGGTGGAACTGCGTGGCCCTGGACACACGTAGGGACGGGGACACCTCTGGGCAGGTGCCTCCAGACAGCCATAGGGCCCCGAAGTGGAGGCCAGAGAAGGACTGAGGTTGGAGGCCCCTCTGGAGATCACCTAGTCCAAAACCCCTGCTCAGGGCAGGGTCAGCTAGAGAAAGTTGCCCAGACCCATGCCCAGATACATCTCCACAGCCCCTCTGGGTCACCCCTTCCAGAGTCTCCTCCAGGTGTGGTCATGGAGAGTTTTGTGCTTGCACTGGAGGCTGTCTGAGACGGCACTGTTTCCAAGGAGATTATTCCTGGTTTCCATAGAAACTGGTTATTTTCTTTTCTTTCTGTCCCTCACTGTTATGGATACAATAACTTAAATAAAACTTTATTTCAGTTCCTGGAGCTTGCTGGAGGGATGGGTGTATCCCAGGGGGTGCCACCTGTGAGAGACCGCTGAGGTGCTGCTGGCCAGGTGGGTTCCTGCCACCTGCTCACAGGGTGACCAGAATTGGTCAGGGGAGAGCAGGTACTGAATGAGGGGCATCACTAAACGACTGCAAGAGGGAGAAGGCGCTCAGGGGGTGTCCCAGGACTCAGCTCCCAGCTCCGCATGCCCTACCACAGCCGTCTGCCTCTCAGCACTGGGACCACGGGGTAAGCACGTTCCACACAGGGAAGGAGCCCACCCTGTGCCATGCCCTGCTCCCCTGCTGGTGCACGTCCCAACGCCACCCCAGGATGCTGGCAGCCTGGGGGCACATGGCAGTCGATAGTCACATTGTCACCTGTTCCTGCCACCATCCAAGGGGAGAGGCTGTAGGCAGGGAGTGTCACATGAGTGGGAAAACGGGAGCAGCAAAGGACCTGCGGCTTCATTACTGATTTACAGGTGTGCCATGCGGTACCTCCCCCACCTTCCCACACACCCTCCGATCCTGGCGAAGGAGGCAACAGTTTTATATCTTGTAGGAGCCAGAAACCTGCCAGATCCTGCTGCAGTGAAGAGGCTGCAGGTCAGCCCAAGCCAGGGCAGAACTGCCACGGGCTGACACTGGGAGAGGAAGGGGCAAGGGGCTGGGTTGGCTGCACATTTGAGGACTCGTCTCTGAGAAGCAGCTGGTGTAAAACCTGCCATTCCCATGGGCGCACACACCCTGTGGGCAGATATTCCTGGCACAGGGTGGGTGAAGACATTTCTCTTTCATGTGTGGGCCCTGCCCTCTCTGATGTTCCTGCTGCGGAACGGGGGTGATGAAGCAGCTGGGGTGAGCGCTCGGGCACCGGCGGGGAGGAGCTGGGGGGGCTGAGCCCTCCCCAGGCAGCCAGAGCAGGTACCAAGAGCAGTGCCTGGCTGTGGCATTGCACAGCTCTTCTCACCACCCATCCCATAGCCCCGCGGTGCCAGAAGAGCTGGGTCTCCAGCAGCAGCGAGCTCTGCCCAGCTGCCTGCCTGGTCCCGCCACTGCTCCTGCCAGGCTGGGGACGCCCGTTCCTGCCTGTAACACGAGCTGCTGCCAGCCTGGACCTAGTGCGGTAACCAAGCAATAAGTATCATGGGGACAATGCAATGACACAGGTCCCTTCCCAGCCGTTGGTGCTGGAAACTGACATGAATCACAAAAAGCAAAACAACCAACAAAGAGACCAGCAGGAGATGGGCCCACACATGGTTTTCTATGGAGGGTCCAGCCTTGCCCAGAGCCAAACTGGAATAACTGGGAATTGTGCTTTGAGGTTAGCTGATGAAAACAGTTCATTTGTGGGGCATGGCGGAGGGTCCTGGCTGGCCAGGCGTGAGCGGCGTTCAACAGATGATGGCATCACTCTGCGGTGCCCTGTGACCAGTGTGGGGACGACCAACATGGACCTTCCCCGATGGCTCCAGGGCCTCCTGTCTGGGCATCCTCGTGTGCCAACTGCTCCTGTCCGTGCCACAGCAGGCGTTCCCAGTTGCAGCGGGCTGCCAGAGCACTGATGATCCTTGCTGTCTTCATCCCCAGCAGTGATGCAGCAGCAAAGCCAAGTTCACCTACAGAAGAAAGCAGGGAGATGGGCCACCACATGACACCCTCCTTTCCACCTCATTGCAGAAAGAAATGATGATGTTTCTGTTTCTAAAAAACATTTCCCGTCTCATACTCCACAAGAAGCTGAAATGAAATAAAACATCATTTGGATCTGTTGTCCTTGGCTTTCCTCTGTGGAAAATTTCCAGAACAGCTCATTTTGCTCTAAAATCCTCCAGAAAAACGGGACTTGCCCCACAATCTCTGTGTCCTGCCAACCTGTGACACGTAACCTGGTAGCTGGCAGAACATGGTTGGGACAGCAGTTAGCAAATGGCATAAGGCAAGCAGGGGAATTTCTGTCTCTCTCCCTGGGATTACATCATGAGGTTACAAATGCTTCGACGTGTCACCATCTCTCCGTGGGTTGGGGCTGTGTTTTGGTGCACCTGGCCAGTTTTCAGCTGCCCTGGGAACACGCTCCCGACCCTGGCGCGGTGCCTCATGTTCCCCTTGGGCAGGGGCAGCCGCCAGCAGCAGCACGGTGCGGGAGCCCAGCTCCCATCATGAGCCAGCGAGGCTGGGGTGGGGACACGGCCACTCCTCTGCCCGCTGAGCCTGGCAAGCAGGTTCAGGGCTAATGAGGATGGGCTGCCTGTCCTGGAAGGCACCAGGTGCCTGGGTCCTGGTAAACACATTGTGAAAGGCTGGGTTTGGCAGAGTCGGAGCCTCACCCCCCCACATCGCAGCTGAGTCATTCCATGCTCCAGGCTGCTTCTTTCGCCATCCCTGCTTGGCCAGACTGCCCTCGCCTCTGCACGGTGGCACCAGTGCGGGCAATGCAGCCCCGTGCAGGGGCCTGGCTGCCTGAAGGTGGGAGTGAGTCCCAACCTCTACCTGCCTCAGTTTCCCCATCCATGGTAAAAGGTCTCCTAGGTAGGCGTCAACTTACTCATTTACCAGCAGCCTGTGAGAGGGCAGATATGTCAGACACATCCTCTGCAGGGCCCAGCGTATCACACACTACACCTGCGTTGGGAGGACAGTTTCCCAGAGGGGTCTTGGAGCTGGGCACCATTTCTCCACACTGCAGAGGGCTGGCAGGACATTCCTCCTAGATACCCCCAGGATGTGCATCCAGGACCAACCAAAGCTTCTGGGGAATTGAAGTGCCTCTTACCATTGCACAGTGCAAATGCATTTTGCAAAGCAATGCACGGAGCAAAATACGCAGGCATGCTGCTGGCTCTGCCTGGAGAGTCTGGCTCTGCCCCTCTGAGTCAGCAGGCACTATCTCCCTGGCAGCTGCCCCCCAAGTCATGACTGAAGCCCAGACCAGGACTGGTGCTGGGAGCCCCCCAAGGCCTTCTCTACGCCTTTCACTACCTCTGAGAAAAGCCACCTGTCCAAGGTCATGCGAGGGAGGACTTCAGCTGTTCTCCACACGCTCCGAAGGGACACAGTTCCCTGGCATGGAAACAAGCCACCACAGCAGCGTGCCACGGCAGTGCTGCTACCCGTCTGGGGCAGCAGGACACCAGGACCTGTGGCACACGGCACCGAATTGGCTGCAAGAGCTTGGAGAGGTCCCCAAAGCTGTGCCAGCCTGGGCTGCTCCATGACCCCAGCTGTGGGTCTGGTCCCCAGCTCCCCTGGGCAGAGCATGTGCAGGGCTGGGGTATCCCATTTCCCTCCCCAGGCTGGTGGCTGCAGAATCAGTACCAGGGCTCATCCCTGCCTGTTGTGCAACGCCTGGGCCAGCAGCCCAGGTGCAGCGCGGTACAGGTTGCCAGCACCAGGGTTACAGGGAAGGCATAAGCAGCCTTTGAGGGCAGCAGTGGGGATCAGCTCTTGGGTCACCCCAGCAGCCCATGGGGCCTGGGGAGGCTGGTGTACTGCCAGGGGAGTGGGGCTACCCAGAGCCACTGTCTGACTCCCATGAGCCCAGAGCTGGTCCAGGCACCAGCTCAGAGAGGCGGAGGTGATGGGCAGGCTCAGCTCCCGGCACTGCCCGACAGTTCTGTCTCTGCCAGGTAAACCCCATAGCTGTGTCCTCCTCTGCGTTACTGCTTTGCTTGCCATGGGGATCTTCCCATCCCTTGGCCAGCACACTGCAGGCTAGCTGTGGTGTGCAGCCACACGTGTATCACCCCGTGCACTCTCACCCACGGCTTTTCCTAGTGTGGGGTTGCCCTGTGGCTGCGAGCAGCCTTGCTGAGCACGAGCCATGCTGCCTGGAACCGAACAATATGCCCGTCAGCTTGGAAACTTGCTCCAGACTGCCTGCTCAGTGCTGGAAGATGCCCTGGAGCAGGCTTCCTTCATCACCCACAAGATCTAAATCTGGTCTCAGCACCAAGTTGGGGTTTCCTTAAACTCCTCTCACTCAGGACCTGGCAATACTGGAACAGCAATAACAACTAGAGAGATGGGAACACAGCAAAGGTGCCAGACCCAGCTCTGCTCCAGGTGCTCCGAGCTCCCTGCCTGTCTTTCCCTGCCATGTCCCCAGGACTCAGCACTGCAGCAGAGCTCTGTGCCTCAGAGCTGCAGCCCCAGCTCAAGCCAACTCAGCTTGCCCTCAGGGACCAGCAGCAGCCCTGTCACCTGGGCATTTACCATTAGTCACCTGCAAAATAGCCACCAGCTGGAGGGTGCCAGGAGCTGAGAGCTGTGATCAAGCTGGCACAGCCTGGACCAGCCACCACCTGGCAGGGCCTCTTGGGCTACAGGGCCAGTGAGCAGGACCCACGGTCAAGGAGAACCTGGGCCAGCAGTTCCTCAAGTCTCCTGGGATTCACCTTTCCAGGAAACAGCCAAAAATCTTTGGTCATCCCTGGGTAGCTTAGACTCCATCCCACCCTTCTGCCTAGCAAAGGGCCTGGAGTACAGTGTGCACCAGATACTGCCTATAGCTCACCCTTAGTGTCCTCCAGAGACACCTGCATGATCTCCTGTCATGCTTCAAGGTTGCCTACCTCTTTTCTTCTTTGGACCACCACGGCCTGAGCACAGGGTGTGTACAGGATGGGAACAGCTGCTGGCAGCCCGTGCACATCTGGCCAGAGCGCAGCTGTGAGTGGAAGATGCTGCAGGGACCATGATGGACCTTTTACCATCCTGAAGATAATGCAGGGATCCAGTCTGATTCATCTCAGCACTGCTTAGGAGTGGCAAAGAGCGGCTGAGAAGACTCCCACCTGCAGCGGATTCTATACATTGTGACTTCTGTTTCACTGCAGCAATTGGGAGCATCCTTGCCACAGGGGCTGCTGGAGGGAGGTGCAATCAAAATGCAAGAGGAGCTGGGCAGCAGGGTTGAAGTAGAGTGAGTTGCCCTCCAGCTTGCTTGTGGCATAAAGCAGCTCTCAGGCAGCAAGGACTCATGTGGAGGCAGCAGAGCAAGAGTTTGGGCACCACAGAGCCTCTTGGCTTCTTGCCCTGTTGGGTGCCAATGGTGCCTACACAGTGCTGGATCCTTGGGGTGCTGGGACTGGGTCAGGAGGCCAATGCTGGGCTGGGCGTTGCTTTCTGGAGAGTAGGAAAGGGTTAGCATTCCTGGCGATGCCTGCATCCTGGTATGCAAGGTATGTACCGGCACCAGCACACCAGGCTCAGCAGGGGAGGGACCTCCTTCTCTCTGGCTGCGTTGCCTGGAGACAGCTCTGCTGGAGCGTGGTGGGGAAAGGGGGGAGTGGGTGTGGAAATGGGCACCCACATCCCACACGATGCTGACAGCAACAGCTTGGTGGGGTCAGGCTAAGGGGTTGGCTGCTGGCCCTAGCTCATGCTCTGCTCCATGGGGAATTTACCTGACAAATGAGCAAGTGTTCCCACTCCACCATCCCCACACAGCTGGGATTTGCTTTGCAAAACCAGAAGGTGACATCTAGCACAATGAGAGGGCAACAGACGCACCCAGAAACTGCACACAAGAACACTGCCGGCTCTGTTCGTATTATCCTTTAATCGATCAACCGGTCAGGCACTATGACCACAGTCTCCACAGCAGCTGCTGCTGTAGGATCTGCACTCCGGCTTCAGCACGCCTCATCCCACAGGGGATGGGCAGGTGAGTAGAGGTGAGCTGGTGTACGACAGTGGAGCCAGTTGCTGCTGGAACATGGAAGATAGCGGATGATGCCTCTGCCTTCCCCAGGGACAACTTGTGTTGTTCCTCAGGCTGAGAACAGCCACAGGATACTTGGCTGCATTGTGGTGTAAGTACCACCCAAGCACAGCCCAAAGGCCTCAATCTGGACCCAGACATGTCCCCAGTGCGTATCCCCAGAGCACTTCTAGGGACACTCCATTCCCCAGGGACCAGACTCATATCCCAGGAAAAACTGACTGTCTCAACCAAGGAATCTGTCTGTTGTTGGAGAATGTGTTCTTTTGACAAAGGCAAATGCTAACCACAGCCTTCAGCAGCACCATGCCAAGCTGGGACCCAGAGAAGGGACGAGGTGCAGACCCCAGGGCAGGCAAGGCAGCTGGGCAGGCTGCAGCAGGGAGAAGGGGAGATGAAGATGCCCCTGTAGCTTCCCAGGCTGGGGACAGCAGCGGAGCTGGATGAGGCACAGTGACAGACCATGTAGATTATAAAGATGCTGTTTTCTTCAGATGCTCTTTTTCCAGTTTGGATAAAGTCCCAAAGGGGGACAAGGACCAACAGGTGTTGAGGGGCTTCTCCTCCTCAGGTCCTTCTTTGTTCTTGGGCTTGTCCCCAGGTGACCAGCTCCCAGGCTCCATAGCTGGGCTGTCTAACCAGCAAAGTTCACATTGCCCTGAGAAATACAGGCTTAGGGTTTTCTCTTGCTGTCCGGGCACTGGCAGAGTGTGGGGGTCTGAGTTTGTGCTGTCTGGAGAAGCAAGGGGCCCCAGGACAGGGGCTGGGGAGCTGCTGTTTCAGGGGCAATGCCAGAAGGCTTCCCCTCTGAGAGCAGCACAGAGCAGAGAAGCACAGCCTGCCATGCCCTAGCTCAGGAACCTGCTCCAGGAGCTCTGGCTTGCCCTGCTCCCCACGGGGATCACTGAGTGTGATGCACTGGGAGGCACAGACACCCCCCATGTGCAGAAACCCTCATGTGCAGAACCCCTCTGTGTGCCTGTTTGGCCCATCCCAAAGGCTGCATTTCAGGTTGACAACTGGGGCTGGGGATGTGCAGGGGTTTCCCCAAGGGAGAAGAAAGGTTTTGTGGTACATCCTGGGGCTATGCATTGGGGGAGTTTGACCTCCTGGCACTAAAAGCTTTCAGTTTCCCATGGGGAACGAGGACGCTGAGCTGGGTGTGTGCCTGACACTGCTGTCCCTCGCTGTGTCCCCCACCCGGAGAAGGAACCGGCCTCTATGAGGGCCTGTACTGTGGTGCATCCTCCCCGCACGCTGGTCCGCTCGGCACAGGGAGGGTCCAGCACTCACGGCAGAATAAAGATCTCATTGTTCCCAGATGGAAATGATCATCCTGGTGACCTGGAAACACAGAGCAGCTCTGTCAGCAAAGCTATAGGGTTTCAAAGGCTGAGATCAAAGGGCTCCCTGGGGTCGGACTCTGCCAGGCCTTCAGAGACACCTGTAATAAAAGGCACCTCCTTCTAATTATTCTCATTTTGCCTGTGACAGCCACGAGGGCTGTGGGGCTCAGTGTTTGCTCAGGGAGTAGCGGCAGGGACATCATCCCTGCTGTGACAGGCACTGGGAAAGGGCGTTGTGCAGGGAAGGGTGGGCAAGGGGAGCTTTGGCAGATAAGCATTTGCCTCATCCTGCCTGCTGTGGGTCCTGGCCGTGCCCCTTGCCCTCTCCTACCATCCCCAGCCAGGCACCACTGGTCCCAGCACATCTCCTGGTGATGTCCCCTGTCCCGTCTGCCAGGGCTGTGCTCTGGGGCTGCACGGCTGAGCAGGGTGGAGGCAGCAGAAGCCGTGCTGGACCGGTGGCCGGTAGGGACCTGACCTCTCCTGGCAGCCCCAGCACTGTGCGCTGGGAACCTGCTCTGCTCCCTCTGCAGGACCCTGACATCTTTCCTGGCCCAGATCCCCAGGCTGCTTTCCCCAGCCTCTTATCTCCCGGACTTCAGACCCCACCGTCATTATCTGCAGACACACCTCATGCATGCAGCTATCAGCCTGCGAACACCGTATTTCTCTGTCTGCTTTAAATTGGCAGAGGTGACCCTGGAAATGCCACTGCTCTTATGCAACCAGGGTACACTCCCCAGGGCCACATCCCTGGGTCAACTCAGCACCTGGCATGGCTGGCACGCTGAGTCCCCTTGACTGGTACCTACAGGTTAGATCAGGGAGAGGTGAGAATATATTTTGGGCTCCCTTTTAAGAGGTGTAAATGGCTTCCAAAGTGCAAGGGCAGGCACCTGCCTGCCCCTGGGTCCAGCAGAGAGTAAGGCCCGCTGCGGCACACAGGTGATGAGTAGGATGTGTTCTCAGCAGGTCAGGCTTAACAGGTGTTAGGAAAAGAACTAGGACTGTCTCTGACCTGGGACATCATATGGGAAATTAGCACAGCTTCCCAGCAAATTGTTGTGCTAATTATAGGAGGAGGAGGAGGTGATTTATCTTGGCTCAGAGGCTCCTACAGCCAAGGTTCGGTGCAGGGTCAGCTCCGACCATGGGCTGCAGGCTCCTGAGGAGCCAAGTGTACACAGCCCAAGCATGGCCCTTTCTTGGGTCAATGGGTACCTTGTCTCCCCCAGGTGCTGCTGTCTTGGTGGAGGCAGCCCTGCCAGGCACATGTCAATCTCAGATGGGTACATGAGACCCCACCACTGTCACCCCTGGTTTGAATCAGCTCATCCTTCCCCAGGTAGGATGGGAGACAAACTTCAGCCTTTCCCTTCCCTCCCCTCCATCGGGACAGCCGAAGGGAGCTGAGAGCGGAGCGGGCCAGGGGTGGAGATGTGACACCAGCACAGGACACGCCTGGGGCTCAGAGAGAAGGGCAGGACACTGCATGCAGGATGTGGGGACACTGCTGGTGGGGCACATGGTCGCTCCCCACAGCGAGACCAACTGATCCAGGTTCTGGTCTTCAGGACAGCTCACGAAGATGGCAAATTTAGCATGATGGCATCAACCGTCCTCCCACTGGGGACTGTCCCTCTGTCCTCAGGAGTCACCAGTCTCTCTGGCACCGGGAGCTGGGTCTGCCTGGCCCACATGGAAGTTTTAAGTCTGCAGTCTGTGACCATAGCTTGGGGCTGAGCAGGAGAACACGGCTGGGGCTGAGGTCTCCCATGCCGTGGGACGTGCAGCTCTCCTCTTGGGATAAGAGACCCTTAAATGTTGATTCCTGTGCTCTGAGCTGCCTCAGGGAAGAGGTGAGTGGCTCTCAGGGCTCTGGGGTGCCATTGGCCCTGTCTGTGCCCTGGAACCCCCCAAACACCACTCACAACAGCAGGAGGCTGCAGGTCTGTGCCAGCCTCCATTTGCCCTCATTTCTGCTCCTTCTGGCACAGCCGTGTTTGCCTTCACATGGCACCTGGTGCTGAGCAAACAGTGCGTGGGGAGAGACGAGCAGCTGGCAGGGAGGGCCAGCACTGCCCATGTCCCCAGTGCCGCCTCCCCGTGCTCTCTCTGTGCAGGCTTTGCAATAAAAACGCGGATCCAGTTCGAGCTGGGAGGCTGCAAGGCAGGGACAGCTGGGGAGAGGTTCACCAGCCTTACTTTCAGGGGCAAACAGATCTGCTTTGCGCTGCACATGCTGTCACCCCTGTGTGGTGGTGATGGTGATGACACAAGAATTTCTACATGGGAAAGGCAACTTGCCACGACAGGGTGGGTGGCAGGGGTGGGTGTGCACCTTGGGTCTGTGTCGGTCTAGCCATCAGTCCTGAGCCTGCACCATCACACCCTGCCCACTGGCCCCCGTCCCAGGAGCAGAGGGGTGCTGGGAGACATGGCACCAGATGCCATGTGAACTGTTTTGCTGCAGCCCAGGGTTATCTTTATTATGTTCAAGAGCCAAAGGCAGGGAGGAGCTGCCCACCGTGGGCGCAGCACTCCATGGGCTGGTCCAGATGTGGGATGAACTCACGTCAGGGCTGGGGCAGATCCAGACGAGCCCTGAAGGGCTGGATGTGTTGTCTGTGTTGGGTCCTGGCCACAGGACAGCACTGCATGGACCATGGGCTCAGAGCTTTTACCACCCTTCACTTCTCCTTGCTGCAGTCCCACCCTTCCCAAACAGCCTATGGGGGGCTGGGGGCCGCCAACTCTGTGCTGGGGAGGGGGTGACACCTGGGTGCTCTGAGCCCTTCTCACACTACTGGGGTTGGGGCATGGTGTGGAGTACCTGGGTTTGGCCGTGTCAGGGGTGCGGGCACAGGGGAGGAACAACAGGGCCCTGAGGTGCACATTTTCCTTTCAAACAAGCTGTTAGCATTCACCTCCATAAATAAATAAATACCGGGAGCCTGGCACTCGCCTGCTCCCAGCTATGACAAAGAAACCACTGTTTGCAGCCAGGCTCCTCCTCTGGTGCTGTCAGGACTTGCTCATCCCTGGGGCCACCGGGGTTCTGCAAAGTCAGGACACGGGCGCAGGACCCGCTAGGCGTGCAGGATGGCTGGGGACAGAGCCTTGAGATGCTGGGGTGCCGAAGTGGAAGAGGTCCTGGGGATGGGAGGGACGTGGGGAATTTCCACAGCCAGGTGGCCAGCAGCCAAGCCAGCTTCTTGGGAAGCCCAATGGCACAGGGAGACACGGTGGCCAACCCAAGGTTGGGCCATGAGTCAGCAGCACAGGTAGTACAGTGTGGGACTGGGGCCAAACCTACCAACCCCGTGGCTTGTCTAGCAATATCAGGCAAAGCCTGCAAGGCTGTAGGGCTCCTGCCCAAGGGTACCATATGAACCACCCTGCTCCTGAGAACGCAGCAGTGAAGTTCAGAGGGTCCTGCAGCCCTTCCCTTCCCCACAGGGCTTTCAAAATTGGGTCTGGTTTGGGGTCTCCACTGCTACTCTCAGTGTTGCTTTTCATTTCTAAGAGCAAAAGATTTGCAGGCAAATTAGTTTCATGAACAGTACATGTCTGAAAATAAACAAAGCTCCCCAGAACCTGCGGCCCCGGCCTCCCAGCTGTGCTGCTGGCAGGGGGCTGCTGCAGCTCTGCAGGTCCTGACCCTGCATCAGACCTGAGCCACAGCCGGGCACAGAGCCATCTCTGCACCCTAAATGTCCTCTGCAGCTCAGAGACCTCCCAGAGCTGCTGGAGGACTGGGGTTTTGGCTGGGCTGGCACAACCCCACAGGGTGAGAGGCTGGGTCATGTCTGGCCTCCTGTCTATCGCTCTTGTCCATCGTTCCTGTCCTGGGGACACACCTGCTCACGCTGACGAAGTGGCCTGGGGTCTTCCTCTGCTGTGCCCTGACGTACCCCACTGCAAGGCAGCTGGAGTGGGAAGGCAGAATAGCAGAGTGGCCTCCCCAGGAACTGCAGCCATGGGCTGTGGCGAGGGCAGGGAGAGAGCTACGCTCCTGGAGCCGGGGCAGGCAGGGGCACCTCAGCCAGGATACCCAGCCCCTGGCTTTTGCTGTCACATCAAGGAACAAAGGCTTGGGACCACTGTGGCTAAAAGCTGAGCTAAAAGCCTTGCCACCCTCAGCAGCCCTGGGCACCCAGCAAGATTTCAAGATCACCAGCTGCTCTGGAGATCTGGGTGCGTGCCAGAAGGCAATGAACCCCAGGACCTTGTGGCCATTACCAGGGGAGGCAAACAGGAATGAAGTCGCAGCTGTTGCAAACCCACCAGGCACATGACTGGGGGAATCCTCAGTCCCAAAACGTTTCAGTTTCACAGGGCAAAGGGTTTTACTGTGTCCTCCCACCCACCCCTTGTGTCTCACTGCTGCTCTGTTCTCCCGGGGTGACCTGGATGAGGGAGGTGTCGATCAGCCCGGGCGCTGGCAGAACCCACATCTGCCCTTTGTGTAGTTCATGACCTCATGTCTGTTTGCAAAATGAATGTCTGGGCGGTGCCGCACCCCTGGCTGACATGACGTCCTCGCTCAGCTCCGTGCTCGGGGGCCCTGCCCACACGTACACGTGCACACGCACACACACACCTCCCTCAACACAAACAGTGCTTGGGTTACATGGGCCCCGGATCAGCTGCGGTGGTGTGAGGCTGCAGGTGGGTCCCTCTGCTCACCAGGCTGGGCAGAGAGGGACCCAGGGACTTGCTCTGGCTCCACGGGGCATCCCACAGCTCAGCCGTGCCTGGCTGTACCCCTGGGAGAGGGTTGGTTTTGCAGATCTCCCGAACCCTCTCTTCTTCACACTACTGGTGCCCTGCAGGGTCTCTGTGTGGGGTCACCTCTCCCCAGGCCATCCCCTTGCCCCCAAGCAGGACAGGTGCCTCAGGCTCTGCTCTCCCCCCTGTCCCTGGATCCTGGGATCTGGGTACAGCCCTGTCTGAGGGACTCATACAGGCTTACAGGAGTGGGGGACAGCTCTTTGGCTATGGGCAAAGGTCGCACAAGAAGTGAATACGCAACAGTGTCTGTGCCCATATTTCAGATAGAAAAAAATTCCAGCGAAGCATCATCAGGACAGGAAGGAGCTGCAATCGTTTCCCAGGCAAGCAGCAGGAGAAAGGACCAGATGTGGTGCTAAGGCAATGCTTGACCTGTCCATGGGAAGGGGAACCCGTGGGTCCCTTGGCCCCCAGGGACAGATGTCACTGCCCAGGGTGGTGGGTCCAACTGTGTGCTGGCAGAAGGGCTGGCTCAGGGTCGGTGAGAGCATCCTCAGCTCTCACAGTGCTTCCCCAGCCCATCCTCTGTTTTCTGGAGGCCTTGGGCAAGGCCAGATCTCTGTACAGACCACATGTGGTACCAGTTTCCAGCCCTCTAGGTCAGCAGCCAAGACTCGTTCCAGTACCCAAATCAACCAGCCCAAGGGCTAGGGCAGGGAGGGACATGGATGGTGGGGGACAGTGTGTTTCTTCCCTCTCTTTCCCTTATTTTTTGTTTCCAGAGAAGAGCCTCAGGCTTACTGAAACCTGCAGACATATGCTTCAAGCTACCCTGCCTAGGGTAGTTCACACTCCGGGGGGATAAGACAGGTGTTTGCAGGTTCCCTGTGTTTATGGGATACCAAAAGCAAAAAGGGGAGAAGAATCAGACAGTCCTGGAGCTGGCGTGTCGTGTGTGCACACAAAAGATGAGTGCAAGGATGGGGAGTGTGAGTGTGCAGGGCTGGGTGTGCATGAGGAGAGCGAGGGGTTTGCGTGGGCAGGGGGGTGTATGGTGCAAGGGAAGAGGGGGCAGCACCGCAGGCTCCCCAGTGGCACGGGGGGTGTGAATGGGGTACAGGTGGTGTGGCCGTGGCACAACCCAGCGGGAGGAGCAACCTTTGGAGAGGAAGAGGAGAAACAGGTACTCAGGGGCAGCAGACCAGAGGGGCTGATGCGCCTGGTCCCAGTGTCTTGCAGAGTCACTGTCCTGCCAAAAGGAGTTTGCTCAGTTCAGTGATCAGCCTGGGGAGGGCAGGAGGGGGCTCCTGGGGCTGTAGAAAATGTTCTGGTCCATCTGGAGACATTCAATACACCGGTTCTCAGGCTGGGAAGATAACAGTGAGGGACACACTGACTGCACAGGGAAGTTTTCATGCTGCAAAACCCATCACAGGGGGTTTCTGTTGATGCCATCCAGGTCAAGTCTCCTGATCTGACCCAAATGTGACCCATCCTGACCCCAACCCGCCTTTTCCGGCCTTGATGATAATTATGCCCTGCAGCCTGTTCAGTCTCCCTGCCGCACCTTGTAGGCGGGGGCAAAGTCTCCCGCTCCCCCCATCCGTGCCCCGCAGCTAATACCGCAGTGCCTGGTGCTGGCCCCCCGAGCACCCACCTCCCCAGAGCTCCCATGGCAAGAGGAGGGGGCTGCACCCTGCCTGCCCCGCTCCGCACCCCAGACACCCCCAGCTCCCACACTCACCTGCGCTTGCCGTGGGCCCTACAGACCTTGAATAACCTGTTCCCACTCCTCGTCTTGCCTCATGACAAAGCACCTGGCATGCAGCAAGGAGGGTAACCGCAGCAAAATGAGCTCATCACCACCCCAGGGACAGTGTGGGACAATCACGGGGTCATGGGAGCTGCAGCCAAGAGCCACTTCCCCATCCAGCTTTCTCTGTGGCACACCCTGTGTTAGGTACTGGTTTCCTCAGGATAAAGGGGATTTGCTCTCAGTGTTTGGGGATGGGGTGGCATCAAGCTAGAGCCTGTTGTAGGCTCTGCATCTAGGTTCCCAAAGTGCTGTTGTAGATCCAGGATGAGCATCTGATCTCCCCACCGCCCTGTGCACCAGCAGTTTAGCCTGGGTGTCTGTGTGGTGCCAAGTCACTTCTTGCTAAGCTGCACCCTCAGCCTTCCTCACCTCCCGGCTGCAGTCATTTGCTTTGAACCCTGGCCAGGTGTCTGCCTCACAGTAGACTTGGTTGCTGCTTTCATCCGTGTGAGCCCCATCACCCCACCCCTGCTTTCTGGGACCCGTGTGCCCTGCTCACCCCACAGCCCTAAGGGTGCTTGGTGTCTTTGCCTGAGCAAACTGAGATAAATATGAGCCAGTTGGTCTGGTGTGTGAACAACCCACCATGGTTGGCTTGCTGGGGCAGAGGGGTGCCCACCTACCTCTGCCTGGGATCTACATGGCACTGTCACCCTGGCCTATGGGGCACCCAGGGAGCTGGAACAACTTTGTCAGCACTGCACGGGCAGGAGAGGAGCAGTGTTGGTATGTCAAGCAGAGGCCCTGTGGGATCTTTAGGTTGCACCTCACAGGCAAGAGCAGCAAGAGGACACAGGACCCTCCTTCTGCCTGGAGGAGAGAGGCACAGCCCGCACCTCTGCTTTGTTTGCAAGGGGGTCGAGATATCTGCACCCAGTCTGGGAGACCTTGAGCTGTTTGGCTTGTTTGCAAGTGGCTGGGCAAGATGCTGAGGCTTGTCACCTGAGGCTGGAACGATACAACTGGATCCTGGAGGGTTTGTGACCCTCAGGTAGCTTCTGAGATGCTGTAAATGCTGGAGGTCTCTGACCCTAGACAGGTCTGTCCCTGCAGCTGTGAGTTCAGGTCACCAGTAGGTACCTGGGGACTGAAACTAGGAAAATAAACAGTGTGCGATCACACAGTTCTGGGACACTGCCCAACCTTGCCCCAACGGGCCCTTGCAGTCCCGGCTGGGGACAGTCTGGGTGGACAGGTGCCAGAGCAGGCAGGGTGCTGGCCAGCCCTCCGCAGGCATTGCCAAAATAACAGAGATGTGTGGGAGCCCACCCATGGTCCGCTTGCACCTTCACCAGACAGGGAGCACTCACCCTGTGTCCTCAGGTGCCCTTGCCGGTTTCCTCCAGCTGGGCCAGGGCTGGAACAGGGCATGACACGCCACCGTGATTCCTGGGCCCCATTAGCTCCCTGCAGGGGTTTCTGCCCATTCCAAAGACTGTCCCCACTCAGGGAACTGGGAGCGGGAGACAGGCTGGGAAGTGAGCAACTGGCCACAGCAGGGACAAGGACACTCGGACATCTGTGGGTGGATGTAATGGGACATGGGGTTCCACCTTGCTGGGGGCGATCTGTTTGAGGGTGTGTGTGTGCCCACGGGGGAGGAGTTGTGCGGGGTCTCGTGTGAGTAACTGCATGCAAGTAACCATGTGTGTAACTGCTTATTTGCCTGAGTAATGCAGTGTGTAACTGCCTGTGTCCATCTGTAACTCTGTGCATGCCTGTGTGTAATTCTGTGTGGAAATATGCGTGTGTTTGTGTGTAACTCTGCATGTGTCCATGTGTAACTTTGCATGTGTCTGTGTGTACCTGCGTGTTTGTGTGTAACTCTGCGTGTGTCCGTGTGTACCTGCGTGTTTGTGTGTAACTCTGCGTGTGTCCGTGTGTACCTGCATGTCTGTGTGCACTCCTGCAACTCACACACTGTGCGTGTACCTGTGTGCGTGTGACACACTGTGTAACTCAGTGTGTCCATAACTGTCAGACCGTGCATGCGTCTGTTGTGTACCTGCGTTCGTGACTGTTTACCAGTGTCACGCACCCCACGCACATCTGTAGGCACTTGTAACTGTGTGTCTGCAAGTGTGTCTGTCGCTGTGCAACCCATTGCCTGATTTCCCTCTGTGCCAGGGGCAGAGCTCTGCTGTCCCTGCAGGGTGGCACTGCGGGCTGGGGACACCGCTCTCGCTGCCCGCCGCAGCGGTGCTCCCTGGCAGGGCCCCGGCAGGTTGGGGCAGGCGCGCAGGCAGCGGGTGCCACCAGCCCCCACCCTCGCTCTACCTGTCGGACAGGTGGGGCTGGCCGCCTGCCACCACCTGCACCGTCACTTCTGGGAAGGGAGGATGCGTGAGGGATGGGTCTCAGCACAAAGGCTGGGGAGGTGCCTGCAGCTACAGCGGCCCTGGGGACCTGCTCCCTGGGATCTCTTGGGAGAGGCTCCCAGCACCGGGGATCCTGTAAAGCCTCAGGGATCCTGTAAAGCCTCAGGGTTGGAGCATGGCCAAGGAGAGGGGACTGCAGCCCAGACACCCAGACCCTCCGTGTGCCCATCGCCTCTCCTGCTGTGCTCAAGGAACCCCTGAGGCACATCCTGGGACCCCTCTCTCCCAGTCCCATGACTGGAGCAGGGTGTCCTGCACTTGGGTCCCACCACCCTCTTGCGGTGGGGAAGGTGAAGGGGTTCCCCTGCATGCCCTGGCGAGGTCAGTGCCCATCTGCCCCTATAGATCCCACCCAGACCACTCTGATCACTGGCAGAAATTGACCTGGGGCCAGATACTTTCTATCCATCCTGATGGACCTGCTGCTCACATTGACCCTGGCTCCTGACCAGGAGTTAGCACGCTAGAAAGGCACCAGCTGGAGTCTGGTGCCAAAGAGTGCCCTGCTGTGCTCAGCTGGGTACACTGGTAATTTACAGGGAAGAAAACTGGGACAGCCAGTAGCTCTGGCATCTCCACATGTGGAAGCCTGTGTAGATAACTTGGTGGGCACTAGCCATGCTGTGGCCACCTTATCAGATGCTGCTCATGCATCAGAACGTGGTTGGTACCAGTAAGGCAGAGGCTGTCCTTAGTGCAGGTGCAGAGACTGTCCTGGTCAGGTACAGTGCTGGGGCGCGTGGATCTCAGTGGGACAGTGCAACGGGTGAACACGCTCTATGGTCTCACCCTGCAGGACTTGACCCCAAAGTTAATGTTCCCTGTCAAGCTCAGCAGCACCTCCCTATGGCTCAGGTACTGGGCTTCTTATCGGTTCAGCCTGCTGGCCCCCTAAATCATGTCTTAGTTAATGAAAGTGGCGGAGGTGGCTCCCAGAAAGCATGCTCTGAAACTCAGCTCATTTTAGAAAGGCCTGGAGCAATGAGATCCTTTTGTAGGACCCACCCTTTGCCTGAAAGAAAGCTCAGGCCTGGACTTGCTTGCCTGAAGTCAAAAACTAGAGGAGCACCAGCTCTCTGGAGAGCCTGAAGGTCTCACAGGAGCTCCCACCATGCTACTCCACGGTGATAGCTGGATGTGCCCCAGCTGAGACTGGTGTCTGTGGCCTGAACGCCAGCCACTGGAACTTTCCAGCAGATGGGAGTCACCTTGCCCTGGGATGTGTTGTGACAACAAAGACCCTGCCGCCTTAGGGGTCAGTCCCCTGGATGAACAAAGCCTAGTCAAGGGGATTTGTCCTCCGGCCAGATCAATGTGAAGGGACATCCTCAAAAGCTTTGTGTTGGGATGACCAGGACTAGATCCTCCGCTCATCTCAGCCAAGAACTTCATCTCCCTCGCTCACTCCCTCCTTTGGAGATGGAGACAGCTCTGCCAGCTCCACCCCAAGCAGACCTTTGCCCTGGGGCTCTGGAGGAGAGCACAGCTGACGCAAGAGCATGTCCCGTGCTCAGTGGGTGTGCCTGCAGTTCAGCGGGGCACTGCCACCCCTGTCTCTGCAGTATGGACACACCTGAGGTTAGTGGCCATGGACAGAAGATATCAGCTGGGCTGGTGGGGGTCGCCCTGCCCCACGACACAGCTCTGCTCTCTGGTGCTGAACTTTTCTAGGAGCTTTGGAGGAGGTTGAGCTGGGGGTTGTCCCCACTGGCCCAGACATTGACTTCAGGGGCCAGCAGGCAGGGAAATCTGGCAAATACCATACCATACCATACCATACCATACCATACCATACCATACCATACCATACCATACCATACCACAAGCAGGACATTTCGTTATACACGTCTTCCATCCCAGCTAACTGACCCCTTGAGGCCTTCCAGAAATAGACACAGGAGCGCTGTGACGCTCCTGTCAATTTGCCATGTCAGTCCTGACCTTCCTGACCCACTGCAGAGTGACACGCTGACCATGATGGTTCCTTGTTCCCTCCAGGTGCTCTTGTAGCATTGCTGGCCATCGGCAGCCCTCGTGCCATACCTGCTGCTGGAGGTCAGGAAGCCCCCACAACTCTTCTTGGAGCACCCAGAGAGAGGTTGCATAGACACAATAAAATGCACAGCAGATGGTTCCCCATGTGTCTGGCTTCTTTGGGCACCCGGGAATGTGACATTGCAGTGGGGTGGTCAGCTGCTGTCTTCCAGCTCCCACAAATCCCTTGCACCTTCTCTCAGGTGTTTCAGACATCAGTGCTCCCCATCCTCCTTCCCCCGATCACCTCGTTCCCTTCTTCCTTGCTCTGTGACTGCATGTGTTGTGTCATGGGGTGCTGCGGTGCTTCAGCAAGGGAAGGCAGAGAGCTGGGACAGCCCTGTTCACACACCTCCATGCTGCAGCAAGGCAGGTCCAGCCAGGAGGAGTGTCCTTCAAAGAGTAGCTCAGTTACCAGTACCTTGCTGAACTGGAGCCAGAATGTACCCAAAATGGTTTGGTGGGCTCAAACACCTTCATTTACTAGCTGGATTTTCAGGTAAAAACCTAGGGGTGAACATGTGGCCGTGACTGGGTGGGAAGATGAGCAATGAATGGAGGGGATCAGGGCTGCTGGAGACCTCACTGTGAAATGAATCTGCACAAGCTGCAGGAAAGAAAATATAATCTGGGAGCTGCAACCCATGAGTTAACACAGCTCTGTCCCTCACATCCCTCAGCTGCTGTGTCGAATTGTCCCCATCCCCATGTGCTCTCATCACCAAACCTGGAGAAAGCCTTTCCAGGACACAGGACTTTCAGGACCACACATCCTGATGGTTTGACAGAGCAATTCTGGGTTTGTTTCCACATGATCTGCTCAGCAAGAAGCAAGGAGAAGCGCTAGAGGTGTGTGAGGACGTCAGGAGGCATCGGTCTGTTGAAATGAAATGTATGTGTGATAAGAGTTGGGCCACAGGAACCCTGGGCAGCCTTTTTGGCATCTGCCAACTTACCGCTGATGCTGTGAGGTCAGTTGGGACCTTCAGTTCATGCTGTCTCATTCCTGGACTTTCCAGTTTGTGCTTTCTGCCCCGTGATTCCGTTTGCAAGCTGGTGCCGTGCCAGGCTCTGTGCCATGTTTGGTGGATAACAAAGAGTAAAGCTGGCCAGGAAACAAGAATGCGATGACATTTCTTTTTGTTTCACAGTGAAACAGGACTGGGATTTTAGGTAACAGTGGTGGAAGGGAAGGGATGAAGCTGGGAGACATCCACTCAAGAAGACCCACCAGTGCCACCTTTCTGAGGATGCCAGAGACCAAGGACTGAACATCTATCTTGACCTGGGCAGTCTAGGATCTGGGATTTTCTGAAGGAGGAGAAGCGTCTGCAGAGGGAACACAAACTGGGGAGGATGCAGAGATGCAGCTTTGTCAGACCTTAGTGGGAATAAAGTTTTGGGATAGGAGCAGGGCTCCAAATCTGTTCCTGAGGAGCAGGGACCAGCCAATATGGCCAGCAGGAGCCACACGTGCAGCACGGCCAAGCCACATGCAGAGCCCTGGTCCCAGAGAAGCAGCAAGCACGGGATGGGACACATTTGGCCGGTCCAATACATCCCCATGGGTGACAGGGCAGCTGCTGCTTTGCTCCCAGTCTGTAGGGAAAACACCTGGTGCCGAATCACCATGGGGGCAAACAGAAACCAACTGTTTGGGGAGCCTGAGCCCTCCAGCCCCATCCTGGGTGTGCTGGCATGCCAGGGAACGAGCAGAGCACCTCCTAGCACAGACCCCTAGGAGCTGTGGCTGCAGCCAGGGGACGGGTGGGACGCAGAAGCTTGAATGTAGTGCTGACCACAGGGCAAGGGGAAGATGGGCACGGGCAGGCAGAGGCATGTGCTGTGCCCCAGGGTGGTAGCCCGTGCCCTGAGGTGCTCCCTGGCGTGCCCAACCCACTGCCTGTCTCTGGTTCCAGGCAGCCACAGCAACGGCTTCCCCGTTCCTACAGCGGGAACAGCCGCTCTCTTGTTTAACAACCAAACAGTGCAGAGTTTTAACAGACCAGTTACTGTCAGCAGGCAGCTCTCCTGGGTGAGCCAGACACCCCCAGGGCAGCTACTGCTGGAAGCAATTACCAAAGGAGCTGCTGGGCTGCCAGGCAGGGGGAGCTTTGTCTGGGAGCCCAGGTAACGCTGTTACCGGGGAGGAGGGACGCAGCCCGGGGGCTGCCCAGCCCAGGCCTGGAGCGGGGCTGGGTTCGTCCTGCCATGGCAGCACCCTGCCACGAACCCCAGCTGCACGGTCCTTCGCGGTTCCTGTGTCATACATATCCCCTGGGCAATAACTCTGCCCTCCGTATCACACCTGAGCAACAACTCTCCCCTTATAAAATTCATCTTCCCGATGTGCAGGTGTATCACACCCGCATCCCTTACAGCTTGTCCCCAGCACAGCCACTAAAGCTCCATCCACAGGACCTCTTGCAGGACAGCAACCTGCAGCTGTGCAACCTGCCCTATGCCCTTCACTCCCCCTGTGCACTGAAACCTGGAAGTACTAGCCTGCATGGCAAGAAGCAAGACCGGGGCTGGTCAGGGACTGGAAAGGGCAGTGCCAGGCAAAATCCATCAGGGCGAGGGTTTCTTGCCACCGCTGCAGAAGTCCGGCTGTGATAAATGTCTCCCGCAGCTTTCCAAGGCTGTTTTCCCCTTGGACTTTTTAGGAGGACCAGACTCAACAACTTACATACCTTCCTTTCTTTCTGCAAACTTGTTCCCAGAGTCTGAAGGGCTGATTCCCACCTGGAGCAGGTACATACCAGAGAAATGCCCCACCAAATAAATGTTTCCCCTAGGAAAGAAGACATTGGATATTTTGAGCCAACTTTCCTTTTGGGTCAGGTGCTGGCCTGGCTCTAGACCTGGGCTCTCTCCTCCTGCCCCTCCGTGTGGAGCTGGGGCCAGTCTCCATCCTTCTGCTACTGAGAGCTCCCTTGCACACGACAATGGGAAGGCAGTTGGGACTCACATCCATTCACTCCCAGTATGGGGCTCAATCCTGCTCCTCGATGGTGCTAAGCCAGAGGCAAGAGCATAAGAAATGGTGAAAGCCAGTAGAGACTGTAGGGAGCTTGAAGAAAAGGCGGTGGGAGTGGAACAGAGCAGGAGGTCCCAGGGAGATGGTCTCTGCCTCCCACAGGCTGTCCCTGTCCCCACCGCATTCCCATCTACCCTGGTCCTCTGCAGGGATGGCCACAGGCTGGCTGGGCTGGAAAATCAGGTCATGCCGTTGTGCTCAGGGGCAGTTTATGGTCTGGCACGTGGGATATTGGACACCTTCCTGCTGGCCCAGCCGAATCCTCTCCCCTCACCCCATTTCTCTGCTCCCATTTGCCACATTGCAGCCACAGCAGCCCACAGGTCCCAGGCAAGCACTGGCCAGGGCAAACTACACCCCTCTTCCCTAACTGGAGCTGCAGATCAGCAATGGCCCCTGTGTCCCTTTTTTGGGGGTCTTGGGGCAGACAGAACCCACTTTAATGGTAAAACTTGAAGGGCAACCAAGATATTTCCATGGGAACTGTGTGCCAGAAACATGTTCAACCTGGGACCACCTGGTGGGACAACAGACCCAGTGTAAATGTGTGAGGGGAGGTTGTTTTGGAAGAAAAACCTGGTTTTTTTTCCATTTTCTATCATGGCTTGCCACAGCCGTAAAATCCAGGCACCTCCAAGGAGATCAAGAAAACAAATCATCTCTTTTTCATGCCAGTGTTCCAGGAGGATCTGTTGATTTGGCCCAGTACGGGTTTGGAGGTCACCAAAGGGGTTACCCTGAGTGTGTGTTGCTGGTTCCATGTGTCTGTCTGGCCTTGCTCGTCCTCGTCTGGTCCTCCCTGGCTCTTCCCCCCACAGACCCACGCAGACTTCATGGGAGGATGCAGGATCTGGTCCCTCAGCCCATGCCCCCAGCTCCTGCCTCTTTCTCCCCATCTGTCACAGTGTGCTCATAGAGCTGAGGGGTCTTCGGACCCCCCACCTCTGCCTCAAATCCCCTGGCTGACATGGTCCCTGCTTGTTAATGGCAGTGGGGTGGTAGTGGCAGGCGGTGAGGACACGGAGGGCACTGGAGGCGAGGCAGACAGGTTCCCTGCTGCTGCTGGAGCTGGTTAAACATTGTCCCAGGCCAGTTAGGTAACACAAACCGCAGCGGGAAAGAAACGAAATTGCTTGAGCAAACAAGGTGTGCTTGGCAGGGCAACAGGCTGCGTGACAAAGTGCTCTCCCCTCTCCCTGCCAACCTGCCAGGGTTATCTATTGACGGAGAATAAACACCTCGCCCACAACCCCACACTTGGAGGGACAGTAGCCAGGAGCACAGACAGCAAGACGTGGCCTGGGGCTGGGCCTGTCCTGTATGTCGTGTCCCCTCCCTGGACATGCTGATTGCCACCAAGTACCATCCTGGCCCCCTCCACACACACTGCTTGTGTGGACAGCCTGAGCATCTAAGCATTGTCCCTCCTGCCACCAGCCTGCTCCTTGTGGCAGATCCAGGAGGCCAGGGATGGGCCTGGATCACCCTCCACTTGCTGGAGCCAGCAGACGCCAGCCGGGAAAACCTGTTCCCCGCTGAAGGTTACGCAAGGAACGTGATGGAGATCTGGCTGCAGCCCAGGCCATGCACTGGCTCCTGGTTCACACCCAGGGACTGGAACCTCTTGCACCACAGGGCAACCCTGATTGCTGCATCTCAGCAAGTAGATCTGGGAGCAGCTCAACTTCAGCCCAGCACAGCAGAAGGACTTGGATGGAGGTCTTCTATATGATTTTGTCATCTCCGGGATTGCACACAACTGCAGAACCCCTCTTACATCTTACTCAGTTGCAAAGGTGGTGATGGCATGGCTACAGGAGACCAAGCATCCCAGCTGGACCAGCAAGGAAACTCCTCATGTAAACAGCAGTTGAACCCACCCAAAAGAGGTTGGATCTGCCCCATGGGTACATCTTGCCACTGGCAAAGCAGGTGGGTCATGTCCTTGTTGCCACTGCAGCATGCCCAGGAAGCCCTTTGGCTGCCACTAAGCCCACAGCCTGAAGGAGTAGGGCACCAAGAGCCACGGCCACCAGGAGTTCGGAAGTGAAACAGGAGACTTGCAGCATGGCCTGTGATTGCCCCAGCCCCTGGACCCACCTTTTGGTACCCATGTCATGGTGAAGCAGTGGCCTGGGCTTCCTAAGCAGCACAGTGCTCCTGCAAAGGTGTGTGCCAGGGCTGAGCTTCTGGAGGGCCAAAGTTTAGGAGCAGGTATAAGATGCCGCTGCAGGGCTGACTTTGAGACAGGGCCTCCAGATTCCACTCCCACCAGCCTAGGGACAAGCCGTCTCCCTCACCCCAAGGAACACCCTGTGTCCCTTTGCCAGGATGACCAGGCAAGTCCAGGCCACAGCAAGCAGGGGGGAAGGTGGCAGGCGAGTTCCTGAAATGGGACATCCCAGGCAACAGGGGTCTGTTCCCCACCATTTCTTAAAGAAAAACAAGCATAATGACAGGGAGGTACAAAAAGAAAACCAACCAAACAACAATTTATTCCTCTTATGTTCTCATTTGAAAAGGAGGAAACCACATGCACTTGCTGGGTGCCTGCCTGGGCTGGCATCCCCTCCTGTGGCTGACACAGAGCCAGTCTGTGCCCCGTGACATCGCTTCAGTCCGGCTGAGCATCACCGCCTGCCACAAGACACGTGTGTTCCCTACAACGCACACTCTCACGTGGGAAATCTTACTCATGAAAAAATATATCTGTACATTAATTTTGTGCTTTTTTTTTTCTGGTCTTACATAAATTAGAGCTACTTTTGGGGAAAAAGCCTGTTTCCAGATACAGGCAGTCAGGCCGGAAATGCAGACTGACCCTGCTGTCCCAAGTCTTCTCCCTCCTGAGGGCTCTCCAGGGCCGGGTGGAGCTCCACAGTGTTCCCATCTTCTCTCAGCAAGTGCCACACAGAGAAGCTGCTGCACAGTTGCCTCACCTGTCCCACGCAGAGCAAACAGGACAGTGGGCACCTTCAGCACAAGCAGGGATGAGGGAGGACCCCGTAGTTGGGACAAGGTCTGTCCGATCACAGGTGAGATGGTGGTGCTGCCCCTCTGCCCGGGCAGGAGGTGGGTGACAGCAGGAGGCCTGCTGGGCTCTCACTGCGGTGCCAGCTGCCACTTGAACTTCTCTTTCCCTTCGCATTTGTCAAGGCTTTGAAACAGCCAACGTCACTGTGACTCCAGTCAGAGGTACGAATCCAGTGAGGGAATCGGTGGTTTACAATAACCTACTGGAGCCGAAATATTAGCTTTAAACATCTCAGTGCCAGCAGTCACCAGCATGCACGAGCGTGCCCATGCAAGGGTCGGAGCTTCACACGCTGCGTGGGGCAGCAGCTGCAGATACAGCTGCAGGCAAAGTTTCCTGCCAAGGAGCCCAGCTCGGGTCTGGCCCAGAGGCGCTTGTCAGACCCCAGCATGTCCAGGACTCCTACAGCTCCTTGTTCCTGTTGAGCACCTCCTCCTCCTTCCAGCCGCTGGAGTTCTTCCCAAACTTGTACACAAGCCGTCGCCCATCGACTCTCTCCAGGATCTCTCGTTTGTAGTAATATCTGGAGGAGACGGAGGTGGAATCAAGGCTCTGGATGCAGCCCTGTGTGCTGGGGAGGTGCTGGGGGAATCCAGGCTGAGCCCTGGTGCGTCTGACCCAGTCCTGTGGGACAGGTCCCCCCTGGGGACAGGGGAAGCCACTTACCGCATGGCTCTGCTCAGCTTCTCATAGGTCATGCTGCTGTTTTTCTTCTTCTGGCCCCAGAGCTGAGCCACCGCTTCTGAGCGGAGGAACTTGAAGACACCTTCCTGCCGGTCCTCCCACTTCATCAGCCCCTCGTTCAGCTCGGGGTGGATCAAGATGTCCCGGATGAACTCCCACAGGTGGGTACCTCTTGGGGCTGGAAGAGGAGAGCAAGCTGTAGAGGAGGGAAGATCCTGCAGGTCCCTGCACTTTGGATCTCCCTAAACCTTCGTTGTCAAGGGACATGGTCAGCAGACATGGGCCTTCCTCCCGTCTCCCCCCCATAGACCCAAGCTGGGGGAGGCAGTCCATGCTCCCAGGATGGAAGGTCCACGTACAGTGCTTGCTCTTCCGGCTCTCCAGGCAGTCTCTGCTCTCCTTGCTGAGTTTTCGGGGTCGTCCCCGTTTCCGCTTGCCGTGTTTGCCGTCCCCTTTCCTGCTCCCTGTAAAGCCATCTGTGACACAGACAAGGGGACAAGTTACGCTGTGCAGAACCCAGGGGGTTGCAGCTCCCCCCACCCTGGGCCTCCTCAGGAACAGAAGCACAAGGGAAGAGCGGCTGGGGAGATATCAGGGGCTGTACAATCTTTTGAGGCCCAGGTAGGAGGGAACCATTATCCTGAGCGCAAGATCTCTCCATTCCCTCCAGCCTCATCCCACCCTCCTCCATGCCACTATACTTAGGGCAGTACCCTGTTCATTCCCCAAACCTTGCTGCTTCCTTGTATCCCCGGTACTCCCAGCATCATCGCCAGCTGGGATCAATGCTAACACAGCTTTCAGTGCCCAGGGTCTCTGGCTGCAGCCTTCACGCAGCCACCACCACCTACCCCTTCCCACCAAGCTCACTGGTGCCCTGGCTGTCCCAGCTCTGACCCAGAGCCCACACCATCACCGTGCTCAATGGAGAGAAACAGGCCCAGGGCACACAGAGAACCCATCCCCTCCTTCCTTCCCAGTGGGAAGATGGAAATTCTGGTGTTTGTCCTTAAATCATTGTCAGACAGGACATGTTCTGCAGCTGCTGGAAGTGTTCAGGTGCAAGCCCTCCTCCCCCTGCTCCTGGCGGGAAGAAAATAACTCACCGTCAGGGAAGAGCTTTGCTTCCGTGGGGTCAAGGTCAAGGTCACTTCCACCGGAGTCCTGGGAGTTGGGACTGTGGGACATCACAGGCCCTGAGAGGCAAAGGGACACGGCTCAGACCACCAGCTGCTGGCCTCTGGAGATACTTTCCCTTGGTTTTCCCTGCCCGGTCCCCACCCAGGCCCCTGCGGGCACCCGGTGCAAGATCCAAACCCACCCTTGGCAGGGGGGTAGTTCCCCACCAGTCTCCCAGATCAGCAGAAGCAAAGGGAGCTCTCTGCTGGGCGAAACACTGACCTGAGATATCGGAGCTGCCTGGGGACATGGCACCAGGCAAGCAGGTGAAGTCTGTGGATAGGAAAGGGTTTGTGGGCTTCATGTCCTCCAGGGAGTCCTTGGCACAGGAATTTCCCAGCTCTGGAAGGGGCAGAGAAGGGAAGAAAGGGTCAGCAATGCATCAGCATGTGGTCCCTGGGGCAAAGGCCTGGCTGAGGAACCCCTCTTACCGAGGTGGCTGGAGTCCAGGAACATCTCTTGGGAAGTCGCATCCTCTTTTTCCAGCAAGTCAATGATCCAGTTCAGCTCATCAGAGGCTGCAGGGGTGGGGTGACTGGGATTAGCGATGCCTATTCAGTATGGAGAGGAATGGTACACACTGGGACCTGCATCCAGTCCTGCCCAGACCCTGGTCTGTGCCCCCACATCCCCCTGCGCAGCCTCCCCAGCGCAACCTCCCCCAGGCAACCCTGCACCGTGCCTGGGAAGCAAGAGGTCCTGGGCTGGTGGGGAATTCTCAGCCTCACACTTTGAGCTGCCAGGCCTGGGGATGAAGGGGACGTTGGGACACTCACTGATCTCGTGCAGGCGGTCATAGAGCTCGTCCCCCAGGGGCCCGAAGATGAGGCGCATCTGGTCCCTGCTGCAGTGGCAGAGCGCATGCCCGTCCATGTTGCAGCAGGAGAAGTCGATGGAGCTGGCGTCATACTTGTTCTTCTCCACATGGTAGCTGATCCACTCCAGCACCTGCACCTTGGTCCAGAAGTACGGGAGCTCACTGAACCACTCTGGCTTGTCTGCAACGGATGGAGAGTGGGGCTCAGGGACAGGGCACTGGGTCCGGTTCTGTGGCAATCACATGGGGCACAGCGGGCCCTGTGCTTGGAGGGCTGTGGGACAGGCACTTAGTGCCTGCTCTCGGGTCACCTTGCTTTGCCCAGCTCCTGTCCTGGGGGACAGCAACAACCTGACGCTCTCCACCCACCATTGGTTTCAGTGTCATTTGTCCCATTCATGCTGGGATCCGCCCTGCTCTGCTGGTATGTTCCTCTTGCGTCCCCCAGGGCCATCCCATGATGGTCACAACAGCTGAGCAGGATGCCCGTCACCAGGACTGTACTTCCAAACTGCTCTCCTGATGATCTCTGGCAGCCCGTCCCCTGGGATGTGCTCGGGGAGGAGGGCAGTGGTTCCCTCATCCCCCTTACGCACTTGATGTGCTCCAAGCAGCCACACCTTGTGCCACTCAGGGTCTTCTTTCAGCCAACATGCCCTTGGGGAAACTGAGGCATAGTGCAAACTGTTGACCTGCCCCAGTGGGACGAGGACCTTGCAATGCTCTTCCAAGCCAGTTGCACCATCTCACTGCTGCCTTATGTGCTGCCCGCCCTGTGCCACCACCGCTCCCCTGGTCCTACCTGTGCTCTGTGCCAGGGGCTGGCTGGTGGGGACGCTGAGCCCCAGGGTGCTGTTGTCCTCAAGGTGTCCCAGCATGTCCAAGGTTGGCTGCACCTCGTCTGGCTGGTACATGGCACTGATGTAGTTAGAGAAGATGTTGCTGATCTCACAAGATCCCGCCATCAAGCTCTGTGCCGAGAGACGACAGTGAGTCCCAGCTCTGTGGAGTTGGGGGACCCAAGACCGCAGCACCCGCAGCAACCCAAGGACCTGGCTGGGTGAGGTCGGGCTCTCCCTCCCTCCACCCATCGTCACCTCTCAGGTCACTTCAGCACAAACACCCGCCCAGCACCCGCCGGCGAGGCTGGGGCCTGACTCACCACCACCCGGGGGCCGGGAGCGAGGGAGGCTGAGCCAGAGCGAACTGGGGACACGGCATCACCGGGCTTGCAAAAGAGCCCGGTCCCCAGCAGCCTGGCCTCGCCAGCCCCACTGTCAGCCAGGGCACAGGGACAGCAAGCAGGCGAGTCGCAGAGAAGGGTGTTGCACAGCCGCTCCATGGGGAGGGGCGCTCAGCTGCCCGGCGCTCCCCCAGCCCCACAGCGCAGCCGCTGCCCCCCACCCGCAGCAGGGACTCCAGTGCCAGTAGTTCCAGTCCTCTCAGCCAGTTGTGCATCCCACCAACTCTGCAGCCGGGAGGAGACCAAACCCCTGCCCGGCCCTTGTGGAAGACCCAAATCTTGCTGTTCACTTGACAAAACCTGGGGACGGGAGCGTGGCCCCTCCAGACCACTGTCTTGCTGGCCCCCCAAAAGGGCTGTCAGCTGTGGTGGGAGAACAGGTGTGGAGCGAGAAAAGACCAAGCGCATCCCCCGACGAGAGCGAAGATGCACAGAGAGGGGAGCAGAGCAGCCATCCTGGGCTGGGGGATGTCAACAGGCCCCAGACGAAAAAGCTTTGGTACCTTCTGCGGTGGCAATCCTGGGAGCAGCAGCTAATCCAGAGAGCAGTGAGGGGAGACGGAGTGCGCCCTGCCCGGCCGCTAGCCACTGCTCATGGGCCCGGGGAGCCTGGTGCCGATGGGCAAGCCCTGCCTGCGTCTCCTCTTTTATAGCACGGGCGGCGTAATGCGATCTGGCGGCCCGAGGGGAATTCCAGCCCGAAACGTTCATGCTCCGAGATCCAGGTGATTTGCATAATATGAACCACCAGGTCCCAGCCCAGTGCTGCCTTGCCGGGAAATCTGGGTTGGCCAGTTTAATCATTGTCGAGCCCTTGCCCTGCCAGTGCCCAGAGTTTCACCCACACCAGCTTCGCGGGCTGTTTTCTTCGCTGCCGTTTGCCCGGCTCATGTTTGTTTGCTCACAGCAGCAGGTTCACGCGGCTGCCAAGCAAACACACCCCGCAGGGCCAAGCGGCCTGGGGGGCTGCGTGTCCCCCCCGGGGCTCTGCCTGCAGCAAAGGGGACGCTGTCCGTGCGGTGTCCCCTGCTCGGAAGGCAGCCCAGCCCTCATACCCAGCGGGTGCTGGTGTGGGTGCCCTGGCTACATTTGAAGCACAGGCTCGGTCTCTCCCTGGTCTGGCACATGCAGCTCTTCCCAAAGTACAGGAAGGACACAGGGATCGAGGTGGGCAGGTGCTCAGAGAGGGACTCAGGTGGGGGTGGGTGGTCTGCGTGGGGATGGGGCAGAGACAAGGCAGATGACAGAGTATCGCTGCTCTCTCTGTTAGGATGGGTCACTTTTAGCCTGGGCGAAGTCTGGGACAGGCTGCAGGGCTGTGGTGGCCCATTCCCTGCCGTTTCACAAGTGCCTGGCACAGGCACACATGCACATTCACCAGGGACACATGCCAGGAGGCAAGGCGAGGTTGCCTTGGGAATTATCTTCTCTTGCCCCTCTGGCTCTTTGACAGGGATACTTGGGACCCTGTTTGGGTATATTCATCCTGTTTTTATTTACCCTGTGCTAGCAGAGGAGCCCCAGGCCAGCCTGAGCCAACAACTTGGCACCCGTTTGCCTGATGCTGGTACTTACCTGAGCCAGACATGGGCTGGTGCAAACCCAGGGCGCTGTGTGAGCAGGGCAAACCCTGGCATCACACAGTCACCTCTAGGTCCTTGTCACTTCAAACCAGTACCTGGCAGCAAACCATCTCATGTAACAAGGTGGTGACAGACTATTGCAAACATGGATGCTCTACCTCAGCCCACAGGCCAGCAAGGACAAGGTGGCTGTGTGCCACATCCCCCTTGTCACGTCACCATGTCCTGCCATGTTGTGCTGTGGCCCTGGGGCAGGCAGGGCCAGCGTGTGAGCCGGGAGGTACCAGGTCACGCTAGCTGATCACCTGCCCCAGCTTCATTCCTCTGCTGCACAGTCACGAGTGCTGGGTGCTGTCAGGCCCTTTTGTTTCCCGGGCACAGCATCCCACAGCGCACAGGGATGTCCCCGTACCTGAGAGCAGCCCCTGCCATTGCTGCTATGGGACAGACCAAGACCACCGGGGAAAACAGGGGTGCTGGGCAGACACAGAGCCCTGCACCTGTGTTCAGCTGGGAGTTGAGCCCAGGGCTCTGCTGTGCCAGGGGCTGTGGCTGCTTGGCTGGGCTTCCAGCTCTTGTGGTCACAAACCTGCCCTGGGGAAGCTTTTTCCACCCACTGCTGAAGTGGAGGTGTCTCTGGAGCAGAGTGGGACATGACAGTGTTGTGCCATGCCCAGGCCACAGGCCCAAGGATAATGGGGAGGGCATGTAGCATTTAGGATTCTCCTTCCCGAGCCCTGCTCAGCCCACCCATGGCTCTGCCCCACCCCAGGGGATCTGATGGGATGGCTGATGGGGCTCTCTGACATGGACCACACTGAGCATCTCCTGTTCCAGGTGTCCCTTCTCTGCAGACCCCAGGGAAGTGCTGCAGCCAGTCCACACACCGGGGCTTTGTCACCGATGGGACAGGAGCCCTCAGTTTGTGACACTGTCAGCCCCTTATGTGTGCCTGACACACTGGGAGTCTCCTTGCTCCCCCAGGCCCAGTCTGCCCCTTCCTTCCCCTTGTGCTTTGGAGCCAGGAGGCCAGCAGACCTAAGCAATCCTCCCCAGCACCCTGTAAGCACTCCCCAGCTGTACTGACCTGGAGAAATGGCCTTGCTGCCCATCTGCTTGACTGATGTGACACAACCCAGGCCCTATAGTGGGCCATGGGGAGAAGATCACAGTGGGGAGCACTCCCTGGAGGTGCTGAGATACTGTGCCAGGAGTATGGGAGAGCATCGGGGTGTCCCCATGCCCTCCCCAGAGTCACAGGGCAGCAGCAAGATGCTGGATGGTGCCCACAGGACCATCCACTGCCAAGGAGCAGATGCAGCACTGATGTGCTCAGGGCAGCTCCTCCTTGAGCGTGCGGATGTGTGGCAGAGGGCTGCCACAATTTCATCGCCAAAGCCAGTGGCTCCCACGGATGTGTCCCTGCTGTCCCTTTGCTGCTGATCCAAGCTCCCAGCGCACCTTCAGGCATGTGGGGAGCGTGGCACAGGGCACTGCCAGCCAGGGCTTGGCATCTTGCTGCGGTGAGAAAGAGTTGGTCATGAGTTTGGAGTGAGTTGGTGACATCAAGACCAGCAAGAAAAGGTGCCTGTGGTGCAACGAGTGGCTGGGACAGTTGGTGGGACGGAGATGCTGCTGGTGACACCTGACCTTCCAGGAGTAATTTGGCCCATGATACCCTCACATTTGTTGCCCCACAGAGCCTGTATGGCTTGGCAGCACCATGGTGTGTCTGTGGGCACAGATGCTCGCACCGAGATAAGCCATGACCCAGGCTGAGGGTGATGCTGGTTGCAATGCTGGGGACAAATGTGGCTCTGGGCACCCCCAGCCCCGCAGAGACACTGTTACAGCCGGACGGGCACCGCTCTCAGGACAAGCAAGGTGTGCTTTGAGCCCAGGGCTGGGGTCCCCCAGCCCTCCCCTAGCAGCGGGGTGTGGGGTGCCCCACGCTGGGAGCGGGGTGTGTGCCAGGAGGAACCGCATCCGGGGTGGTCGGTGCGGGCACAGCCCGTGCCTTGCCGGCTCGTTGCTCAGCTGCTCCGTCCGACCAGTTTAACCAGTGCTGCCTGGCCGGGAAAGAGAAAGTGGAGGTTGCTGGGGCTAAGGCCCTGCCTTGAGGTGTTGAGGGTACAGCTCGCTGCCCCCCCGTCCCCGCCCTGCAGCACCCGGGGCTGGAGCATGTTGGCTGTGCAGCGTCTTGGGGGGCACCAGCATTGATCACCTCTGGGTGCTCAGCAGGCACCACACGGTGACACCAGGGTCACCTCCCCCCCCACCCCTGCATCCCCCACCCCAGCATCCCCCCCGGAGGGGGTCCCTGCTGCCCCGGGCCCCAGCAGCTGTGCCGGGCACCTCGGTCCCACAGCCAGGGCTGCCACCTGCCGGCTGTCCCCAAGGCCACCGCTCCCCTCAGCCAGCTGGGCTGCTTCGCAGCAAGGGAAGCGGGGGAAACCGGTGTGTCCCTCAGGGCCCCTGAGGGCTGTGCGGGGGGGAGCAGGAGGCACCTGAGTCCCCACCCCGCAGCACCAGCACCCGTCCAGCCTGGGGACCCCTCAGGAGGCTGACGTGATGCTGCAGGGTCAGAGAACCACAGAATCATTTTGGCTGGAAGAGACCCTCAAGATCATCAAGTCCAACCATTCCCCACCCCTGTCCCTGCCCCATGCCCTGAGAACCTCATGTCCGTCTGTCCAACCCTCCAGGGATGGTGACTCCAGCACTGCCCTGGGCAGCCTGTTCCAATGCCCCACAGCCCCTTGGGGAAGAAATTGTTCCCCACATCCAACCTCAACCTCCCCTGGTGCAACTTGAGGCCGTTTCCTCTGCTCCTGGCGCTTGTTCCTGGGGAGCAGAGCCTGACCCCCCCCGGCTCCAAGCTCCTTTCAGGCAGTTCAGAGATCAGAAGGTCTCCCCTCAGCTCCTGTGCTCCAGCTGAATCCCCCAGCTCCCTCAGCCACTCTCATCACACTTGTGCTCCAGCCCCTTCCTCAGCCTCATCGCCCTCAGCTCAGGGATGCTGAGGTGACCTGAGAAAGGTCAGGGATGCTCTGACTTCTGCAGGGGTTGGCTGCCACTCTGGCTTAGGACCACCCATCTGGGCTCCTTCCTCCCCTCCTCCTCCTCATCAAGAGAGACGAGAAGAGCCAGCCCGGCTGGGTCTGTGCTTCTGCCACCTCAGCCACTTATGTCTCCCCCGTGCAATCGCATCTGCCCTGTGTGTCCGAGTCCTCGGTGCCTGTAAGGACGCCAGAAGGGCGGCAGCAGCATCAGTTCACCCAGCCTTTCCCCAGCCTCTTCGCCAGCTGCATCAGGAAGGGTCGGGCGGTTCCCGGCTGTGCTCTTCCCCTCTTCAGAGTCATCTCTGCACTGTCACTTCATTTCAGTACGTTTTATTTGTGAAGACAAAAAGGCAAGGAACAAACACAGCCATTGAAAAAACATGTACATCATGAGACTGAAATAACTTACACTATTTACAAGAACACATCGAGGTATAAAATATACGTACACGCCTTGTCCTCTAACAAACCCAGTCCACTGGGCTGGGCTGCATGACCCAGCAGAGAAAAAAAGCCTTCACGAGAGTTGGCCTCTACAAAACAGCTCTGAGCAAGAAAAGGCACCTGCTATTTGCAATACTTGTGCGGTGGGAAGGGGTGACGGAGCAGACAATGCGACGCTGCAGCTGCCCGAGCCCCAGCACAGGGCTGGACTGGAGGGTACTGGGTGGTCCCAGGACACAAGGGACGTGGAACAGCTGGCAGGTACTGCAGGCAGAGCTGTTACGGGTGAGAGGACAAGCCCCCAGGGGCAGGGGGAAGGCGCAGGGCTGTGCTTTTCTGGGGGTGAGGCCCAGGAGGCCGAGACAAGGGTTGGGGGTCAGAACTGTGCTGGGCTCCCTCCCAGTTACAGCTGGAGCACTCTGCAGCACACAGAGGGGCCAGGGGGCTGATTCCCTCCCAGGAGGGCTCAGGGAGGGTGTGCAGCCTGCAGGACAGAGCAAAGCTCCAGTGAGCCTGCTGAAAGCAAGCGGGAGCCCTGTGCTCTGCAGGGACGGTACCCGGACCCTGTCCAGCACGGGAAGGACTGGGATGGGGCACTGGGAACAGGCACTGGTTCTGCAGCACCAAGGCAGGAGGCAGCATTCCCCAAAGCTTCTGTGCTCAGAGGTGCTGGGGAGGAACGATGTCCACGGGGGGACAGACCCTGGTCCTCCTCACGGCTGGCCAGGCTGAGATGCATGGCCAGCCTGCCCGTTTGTGCCACAAGAGCGGGGGTGCCAGGGAACAGGCAGTGCCTGGGCAAGCTGGATGGGCTCACAGTGGGTTGGGGCCCCAGGGCTTTTGGGCTCCTTAGTCATCTCCACCCCTTATGTGCAAAGCTCAGCTCTGGGACAGCATTTGGCAGAAGCTGGAGCTGGCCCCTGTGTGCTGGAGAGAGGAGACCCATGGAGCAAGAGTCAGGGCCCGAGGACAAAAGCATCACCCAGCAATCTGAAAAAGGGAAGGACCTCCCTGGACTTCAGGTATCATCACACCCTTGGCACAAACCAAGGCACCCAAGGATGGAGCAAAAGGAGGTGCGCAGTGCAAAGGCAGCTCCAGACTGTCCCTGCAATGGAAGGGCTGGCAGAGGGGTTCAGAGACCACAAGTAGGGACTTAAGCTACACAGCAGTGCAAGTCCTGAGCCCCAGGGGATGGCCCCAGGACAGTGCAAAAGGATGAAACAGCTCCCCTGCCTCCTCCGGCAGGCAAACAGCCCTCACCGCCATGCTGAGCCTCAACCTTGGCTGTCCAAGCCCAGGGCCCCAGTTGGAGCTGTGAAGGACCAGAGTCCAAGTGGCCACTCTTGCTAGACCACCTGCATATTGGGATCTTGTGCTTTAGTGGTTGGGGAACCTGTGTTGTCCCCCTGCCAGCAGACAGTGCGTCTCAGAGCTGCAAGCCCCTTCCCAAACCCCTTTGTGACAGGGAAGCGGATACAGCCCCATGTCAGCTCCCCAGCTCTGAGCAGGGGGCTCTCTGGGGGCTCCACAGTTACCCTGGTTTATGTACAGTGCCTAGGACGGGATCTAGATTCAACTATGTTTTGGGGGTCAAAAATCAAACATCACACATGAGAATCAGCTTCTCTCCCAGACCCACCCCACCCTGGACAGAGGGTTTTCCAGCACCAGTTGCCTGCTGCTCCAGGCTGACTATGGGGACCAGGACCAGCCCATTCCAGTGACGTGCTTTGCATGGACATTTACCAGACAAGAAGGGCTTTATTGCACCCACAGAGAATATCTGTGAGAGCAGAGGCAGAAATACAGGCTGAGCTGAGCCTTTCAGAGGTCTCTTTCCGTCCCTCAAAGAGACAAGAGGGACGACTTCCAGGCTGCAAATCAACCCAATAACTAACGGCAAGAAAGCCGAGCCTCAGTTCAAGTATTCCACCAGCGACAGGAGCAAAATCTCAGTGTTGTGACTCAGCTGGGGGATCCCGCTGCAAAGGGGAGAGCAGGATGCTGGTCCTGCTGCACTGCCCAGGGGGAGGCAGGGAGGGGACACGAGGGGCGGCTCAGACATGCAGCAAGGTGGGGGTGAGGCCACGTGTCCCCAGGACGAATTCAAGTGTCAAAACCGTAACGATAATTAAGAGAAGAAGAAACACAAACTCCCCACCCCATCCCCAAAACAAAACCAAATGACAGCACCCAGCTTGCACCGTGAGGTAGCTAAACCAGATCAACACCCAAGAAACACTTTCCTGCATGAGAAATACCAACTGATACAGATACTAAAACACACACACATAGAGCTATGGGATCACAGTCACCTCTCGCTTCAAAGACGCCCCTCTCTGGACACCTGCTGCTGTGCCACAGTACCAGCTGCCTCCACCCGCATGCTGGGAAAGCCTTGAGGCCCCTCCATGTGCAGCAAGGTGGATGCACAGCACCATCCAGGGTTGGCCACCCAGCCCTGGGGAATTAAGCAGCACTTGCAGCCTACACACAGGAATGAACCAGTGGCAAAAGGCAAGGCAGGTCTGACCCAAGCTTCCCAAGAGCAGGTCCCTTCACCCACTGGAGCAGGGAACAGCGAGAGGTTTTGGGTCAGGCACTGGCAGATCTTGGTGCAGACACCGATGCACATGGTACAACTGGCTACAAACACACACACACACACACCCTCGCCACCCCCACCACCCTTTGCCCAAGCAAAGGTTAAAGCGGCTGAGGAGTGAGGAGGGAAACCCTGTCCAAGGGTTGGAGGGTAACACCCTCTCCAGCCTCCACATCTGTGCGTTACCCCAGCAGCCACAATGCACCATCTATTTTCGCAGCCCAGAGCTGCCGGCACTGGTACCGCGTCTCCAGCAGCTGCAGCAGGAGGGCTCCTTGTCTCAGTGTGGCTGCCAGTCCCAGACTGGGCCACCAACATGAGGGACCCGTCACTGTCCCAGGCAGGGTCACACCCACACACACCATCGCCCCCTCCACCAAGACAAGGCAGCAGGATGGGTTTTTTTATCCCCCAAAAGGCAAAAATATCCTCATCAAATCACTAGAGATACTCCTGCCTTTCAGGATGAGTAGGAATTCCCATGCTCCACCCAGAACGGTTTTAGCGGGGAAGGCTGGTGGCAAATGACCCGGGACTGGTCCATGAGTCACCATGGTTGGACAAAGCAGAGGGAAAACAGTCTGTGTTTTATGGGGAAGGTCCTGGAGACCCTGGCCTCCGAGAACCCAGTTCAGGGCTGGTGGGATCATGTGCGAAAATCCTTAAGTTTGAGTTCAAACGTTGCTTCTTCTGTGACAGAGGGGAAGTGAGGGCACGTGAGGCAAGAGCACCACTCCCAGGGTCTCCTTGGCCATCCCACAACGAGCCCTGACTGGCCCAGGGCAGGACAAGCAGGAGACGGTCCAACGAGCCACAGGAGAGATGGAGCAAAGCTCCAGTGTGAGACCAAGGCCTTGCCACCCCCTCGCACAGGAGAGAGTGTGCATGGGGAAGCTGTGTCCTTGCAGGGACACTCCTGGACGAAGCCCCCAGCCTTGCACGGAGGTCGGATTGTTCAAGATCATCCAGTGCAGGATTGTCCTTCAAGCGTGGGGTGGATCAGGGGACTTGTGCGAAACTACTGTGTGCAACCCCTTCCTCATCCCGCTCCTGGCACAGCCGACTCCATTCTGGGCTGCACTCCAGCTGGGACCCTCCAGCTCTCGGACCCGTGGGGGCCAACAGGCCAAATCTGAGCTGCTCCCCTCCCCGGTAGAAGGCTGAGAGTAGAGCCTGGGGGAAGGATTTACAGATTCCAGTTCCCAGTGATGGAAAAACAAGATGGGCCACAGAGGTGAAGGTGACAAACCAAGCCTTGGTTTCTTTGCCCTGTAACCTCCATTCTTGCTTCGTTTCTCCATCTCAAAGGGGTTAACACACTGCAGGAACCCACAACAAACCCCTGCTGAGGGCCAAGGTGTCAAAACGCTAAGCAGCCTTTCCCTTCCCACTGCAGAGCAGCATAGGCAAATGGGGAAGAGCCTGAGAGCTGTGGGTCAGCTGAGTTTACAGCTGGGGCTTGGAGAACATCAGAGGGACATGCAGCAGGTCTGTGGGGAAGCTGTCTGATGGTGATCTTCCCTGGCTTGCCATGCCTCCACTGCTGGGACACGGCAAAGGACCTCAGAGGTGCACATCTCCAGTCACTGGGGACAGGTAGAGAGAGGATGGAGAATGATGAGACTCCATGAAAATCCTTCTGCAGGACCCCCACAGCAGAGAAGTTGTCCCATGAGGAATGTTTCCGAAGAAGTAGCCCCTCTATGCTGTGGTCCTGGCCAGCAGACACCAAATGTCATCATGGCTGTGGAGTGGAGAAAGACTCCTGCAGGAACCAGCCCTGGAGCCAACAGGGACAGAAGCAGCACATCAGAGGCCACATGAGCCCACGGTCACAGGAGAAAACCGAGTGTCTCTGAGAAAGAGCCAAGGATCTCTGCTTCCCACAAGTCCTGGCAGGGGTGGATGGGTGAGAAGGGAGATGAAACATCACTGGAAAACCTCAGCAGGAGGGAAGGTGGAGCTGACGGTGCCCCATGGAGATGCCTTCTCGCAGGAGCTGGCAGTGCTTAAAGTACCAGATGGGACATTGTCCACCCCGTTGGGTCAGGCACAAAGAAATCCCTATCTCTGGGCTGAGCTCCTGTAGATGATGGGGTCTTCACAGCAAGGGAGAGGTACCCCAACCTTCACCCTCCTGTCATGTATTCCAGTCTTTTTGCAGTTCCTAGTTCGAACCCGCCGGTAACCTCCTCCCACTCCAGAGCTTCACTGTCAGGTCACTGAGAAACAAAGGTGAGAGGGATGGCGTGACCCGGGGGTTCCCGCAGAGAGGCACTGCTAGGAGAAACGCTCCCACCCCCAGCCCATGGCGACATGCAGCCCACAAGACTTCCAGGCCCTTTTCTCTTAGCAGGAGGTTGCCCAATCCATTTTGGGGAGCGGACAGGCCCAATGGGGCTCAGCCTCCAGCTCACCCCACTGGCAGCAACTGGGGACAAAAGGAAATGGTGACATCCAGGGCTGACCCAAACGACAGGACTCCTGCACCCCTTGAATGAGCTCTAATTAGGTCAAAGCAGTGACATGGGGGGGAGCTGATATGCTAGGTCCCAGGGCATGGGCTGCTTTGGGGGTGGCTGCTGACTCCCGCCCCACCATCCATGCAGGGGTGAGGGCAGGTCATGGCTTGCACGGAGCTGCCACAGTAGATGTGGGCACTCAGCAAGTTACAAAAAAGAGTAAACCAAAACAATGTGGGGGTATGGCTGGGCCAAAGGGGTAAGTCACTTCTAGCAAAGGTTTATCAAGTGGGGGAAAAAACGCAAAATAGTTTCATACCGTGAAGAAGCAGCTCAGACCAGAGAGAAAGAAAGAAAAAGAGAGAGAAGCAAAAGCAAGCAACAGAGAGAAAGACAGAGGGAGAACGAGATGGAGAGAAAGAGAAAAGGAAAGAAAAGACAGAAGAGGAGTGCATGAGCAAGAGAGTCAGAAAGAGCAGGAGGGTCAAGGCAGACTAGTAGCACGGCCCTTTATGGCAAGGACTCGTCGTGGAAGGCAAGGGGTGAGCCCAGGCACGTAATTCCATAACTTTACCCGGCAGTCACTGTGGCACAGATGGGAGGTGGGGAGGAGGAGAGACAGAGAGAGACAGAGAAAAGGAAGGGAGAAAAGGGACACAGTCGAAAAGAGGATATCAGAGTCTTGCTGCCAAAGAGGTCCCCAAGAGCAGCAGAGGACACCCAGACCCGGGGAAGAGGGGTCCCTGCATGGGGGATAACCCAGGGCACGGGCAGGGGACAGCCAGGAACAGCTCTTGGCACTGCAGCGGGCAGGCCATGTCGTGGGGCAGGCTAAGGTGGGCAAGACGAGATGAAGAAGTGGAGGGACAAGAAAGCTGTGAAACTCCCCCCTTCTCACCCTCTCTGTCCCCTCAGCACAAACCCACCCAGCCCCAGGGATAACAGCTCAACCCAGGGGTCTCCCACCTCCCAGGGGCCTCACGAGTAGGAAGCCCGGGGCTCACCTGGAGGCAGTGAAGATGTGCTTTGAGTTGGTGCAGATGGCGTTGATGGGGCTGTCGTGCCCTTTTATCTCCCCAACTGGGGTGAAGGAGTCCACATTCCAGACTTTGATCATACCTCCTCGGCAGGCGCTCAGCACCATGGGGCGGCCGGGGATGAAGGCCAGGGCACAGACCCAGTCTTTGTGGGCATTGGGGATTTGCTGTGGGCACAGAGCAGAGATCATGACCAACCTCATCTGCAGCACTGCCAGCAGCCTCATGCACCCAACCTGGGAGGCTCAGTTCCTCACTGTCACCCTGGGGCTGATCTGGATCGCAGGGCTCGTGAGGAATTAGAGGGTCCAGGCTTGGTTTGTCCCAAGGGCAGGAGACAACAATCCTGCCTTCAGAGGGGAACTTAGCACCCATCTCTGCAATTGATGCTGCAGCCTGTGTGCCAGGGGGAGCTGGCAATCCCGAGTGCCCTGCAGCGCAAACTTCGGGGGCTACAGAGCCACCTCATGCGTGCACAGGCAGATTCCCAGGAACGGGAGTGGCCTCCCTTCTTGACTCTGCACAGAACACTGGCACCAGGTCCCTGAACAAGAAGCGCCCCCAGGGCCCCAACAGCAATGCTCCTCTGCCCCACATCACCCCGACAACCTGTGCTGTATTCTCCCCTCCAAACCTGGAGAAGTTCCTGCTGCTCCAGATCCCACTTCTTTATGCCGTTGTCCCTGGAGCCGCTGAAGAGGACGTCTCCCTGGATGGCCAGGCACTCGATGCCGTCATAGTGCGGGGGCTCAAAGTTGTGAGTGGGGCCAATATTGCCCACCATGCCCTCAGCAATCTCAAACACCTGGAGGAAAAACAGTAGGTGGGAGACTCCAGATGGCACTAGAAACAGAGGTGATCCTCTCCTGGAGAACTTGGCCATCACCCAGTTTTCTAGGCTCAGGACATCCAGAGTGACACTGGAAAGGGGAGTGGGCATTGGCCAGCGGAGAGGTGTTTGGGGCCGAGGTCTTGCCAGGAGTCCTGCCACCATTAGAGGAGGTCTGCCACCAGAGGTAGCTCCCACGCCACCATTAGAGGAGGTCTGCCACCAGAGGTAGCCCCCATTCTGCTGTATTTTACTCACGATGAACTTTCACACACCTCCATGCATTGAGCTAACAGCTTGCAGCTGTCAGAAGAGTGGGATCCTACCTCCCTCATCACCTCACCACCCTTCTTCACTCCCCTGGCGCCAGGAATTCAACCTCCCAAAAACCACCAACAACCTCAAAGGGAGTGACAAGCTCTTGCTGTGTTGGAGCTGTGAATGAGCAGGTGCAAAGTGTCTGTATGAGGGAGGGGAATCGAGCAGAACAGGGTGAGCTGCTAATCTGGGTCACCCATAACATGCAAGTACCAGCCACAGAGCCCAAGGGATGAGAGAGATGCAAATACATATCCAAAGGTGCACTGGTGGACCAAGCAAAAGGCAAGATTTAAGGTGAGTAGATGTGCAAAAAACCTCACATGCAGAGGTGAGAAGAGAAATCTGGGCTTAGATTTCAGGGGGAAACAAGAGACCTTAGGGGTTGCTAAGATCTGGGCTTCCCTGTGGGACACGAGGCTCTCCTCTCCAAGGACAGTACCTTGACGTAGTGATCTTTGGAGCCCGTGACCACCAGGTCGTGGTTGCTTGCCGTCTGGTTTACCGTGAGACACATCACAGGCCCGATGTGGCCACTCAGCTTCCCAATGGGCTGCAACCTGAGTTGGATAACGCGGGTCAGCCAGCCCCTTCCTGGCTGCTGAAACTCCTCCAAGGGGCTCTCCAGGCAGAGACCCCCACAGCCCTGGAGCACCTGGGGGACTGTGACCCCTCTTTTGAGGACACCCCTCTTTCTAGTGATGCTGGGGGAAGAAGGCAGTCTTGGGACATGCCAGTGTGTGGCTACAGAGCCCTGGCTGCAAAGGGTCAGCAGCCCAGTGTTCTGGCAGGGAGGGGGGCAAGGACAAAACCAGGACCATACTGCTGCTCACCTCACATATCTTTTCCCTTCCCGTAAGCTCTGCCCAGCTCACAGACAAACCCCCCACCCCAAGAAGCTCCACTGCTGCTCATCACCCCTTGGGTCCCATAGGAAAGGGTTCTGAAAGTCCTTATTCCAAGCAACTTCCACCACTAAAAATGTTTTCTCTTTCCCAGGAGGGGAGTAATTTCAGGCTGCTCCGAGCCAACAGTGTCTACTTGACATCTACTGCTGTCCTGCCCACCCCAGCACTACCCCTCACCTGCTCAGCTCCCAGATGCGGACGGAGTTACCGGTGGCAGCATAAAGTGTGGTGCCAGTGGGGTTGAGAGCAATCTGGTTGATCTGGTGCTCCCCCTGCATGCTGGTGACAGTGCGGTTGGATGTCCCAGCACATGCGTCCCCAGAGATCACCTGGCCAGAAGATCTAAGGGAGAGAGAGGTCCAGGGGAGAGGATGAGCAGAGATCAGAGCCACGGAGGCCCCATGGAGGAACCACAAGGGGCTGTTGGCTCCAGGCTGGTACAGCTGGGTCCCATGTCAGGGAAAGACCCTAGAGGTGTCACCATCTTTGTGGCCAGAATGGGATCAACAAGACCTCTGTCTCCTAGGCCAGTGCCCTGCTTGCAGAGGAAGCCAAGGATGTTGGGTGTGTGCATGACACGGGGCATCCTCGCCTGGTTTCCATTCAGGGGCCGCTTTTGTCTCCTGCCATTCCTCTATGCCTCCTTCAGGGAGAGCTGGCTAGTGCTGGCAGTCAGCACAGGACGGCAGAAGTATTTGGCCTCTGCACCAAAGGCAGAAGCACCTTCAGGCCAAGGCAGATGAGCTGAGGCTGGATGGAGGAAGGAGCTCTATGCTGGAGCAAAGTGGTAAGCCTGGTCTGCCGTACTCTCTTAACATGTGGGCCCTGCTCCAGACCAGCAGACCACAGCTACAGCCTGTCCCACACTCCTCTCTGGTCCTCAAGCTCCTCATAAAGATCCAGGTTTCACGGAAGAGCCTGTGATTTGCTCAGCTATGATGCCGTTGGGGGCTGTGCCTCCTCTACAGAGCTGCTCGCTCTCTCGGCCACCTCCAAAAGCAGCTGCAAATCTCTTTAAAGCTCTTCATCCTGAGCCTTTGCTGCAGGAGGTCCCTGCAGGTCCCCTCACCCAAACTCTCTCCCAGCCTCCCTGTTCCCTAAGGATGCAGCACTGCCAACTGGCACTAAAGCAGCTGGTACTTGGCCCTGTCCCCAGCCCCAGTAGGTCCTGGGACTGGTTTCTGTAAAGCCAGAGATGCCCAGAGTGCCCAGGGTCCCCGCCTGCCACGTACGTGAGGGTGCGGATGCATCGGGCCGAGTCCCGGATGTCCCAGACTTTGATGTACGACGTGGACACGGTGAACACCAGCCCAGTGTGGCTGCAGTACTTGATGGAAACCACGTTGTTTGGGTGACCTTTGAGGGAAGCAATTTCTTGGCCCGTCACCAGGTTCCACATTTTGCAGCTCCGGTCTGCGGGAGGAGGAACGTGACCAAGAGTGTCAGGCTGGTGGGGGGGTGTCTCCCTCTGGTGGCTTGGGGGCAATATCTCTTCTGAGCGCTGCCTCCCCCCACCCACAGGGCAAGAGGAAAGGAACCAGCCAGCCCCAGCACCAGGGCAGTCATGGGCAAGGCTCAATGCTGAGGACAGGAGAGAGGTCCAGGAGGAACCATCCCCATAGTGCCCAGCACTCTACATATTCCCTTGTGGCAGCTTCCTCCTATGGCATCTGCAGGCCAGCAACCTCTGCGTCCTCTCTGTCCATCACGCACCTTTGGACCCGGTGAAAAGCAGCTCGTCGGTAGCATCCAGGCAGAGCACAGGCTTGGTGTGTCCTTCTGCCACAGAGACGCACTGCAGCGGGGCTGTCCGGGCGTTCTTGGTCCCACCCACTGGGTTAATGATGCCCCTTGCATGGGAAAGAAAGAACGAGCATGGTGGAGTGTGTGCGCAGACACTGTGCTACACAGCCCCAGGGGCACGGGAGAGCAAGAGCTGCCTCACTCCAAGCATCTTCCACTGCCTAGCAGTGCGATGGGTCACTACATCTGAACCTGGCATGTCTGAGCAAAGGTTTTTGTGGAAACCCTGGGAATCTCCCCAGGAGCAGCCCCTGCCTGCTGCCTCTGCCCCAGCAACACGGACTGGGAAAGAGGGGCTGCCCAGCAGCCTCTGCTCTGCTGCTGAACCTCTCATGCCTGACCAGCATGCACTCAAGCACCCAGGAGACTCAGCTCATCGGTCCTCAGGTCAGTCTGGGACAAACTGCTCTTTCTCCAGCCTGAAGCTCTGCTGGGACAAGTGTTTCAGGGTACCAATATCCAGCACCCCAGTTCTTTGGAGGCTGTCAGCCTGCGGCTGGTGGCATTTGGAGACCAGGTCCTGTGCTTTTACATAAGACCACAAGGGTGACAAAGCACAGCACCGGCGTTTGCACTCAGCGTCCCTGTTGCGATGGCCATGGAAGCCCTGCTGGCTCCAGGCAGGAGAGGACCTGTCCCTGCCAAACCTTCCTCCAAGGGACACCTGCTGTCTGTCCCTCTGGACACAGCATCTGTCAATCCCCTCCTCTTGAGCAGTGCTCAGGGAGCTGAGGACCAGCCCTTGCCCTTCCAGACCCCAGTTGCATGGCCAACAACAGCTTTTCCCAGCTGGCGTCCCACAGCACAGCCTCCCCACAGCCATGGGGCCCTGGGCTGTGCTAGTCTCTTTCTAAAGGCAGGGAAACTGAGGCACAGGGCTGTAGAAGGGCAGGCCCAAGGCCACTTAAAGTTTGCATTAGTCATGAGGACCAACACAGCCTCATTAATTTGGGTTTGGAAATCACATGCATGTGATCTTTCTTTCTCAGCAGCTGCATTTACAAACTCAAACAGACCTCCCCTGACCCCTGGTGTTTCTACCAGTCTCAAGGTGACACTGAATCTAAATGGAAATCCTGGCTCCCCAGGGTGAGATGTTATCGATGGACCTTGTGTTGCTGCCTGATGATAAAACTGCCCAAGGTGACACAGCACAGACACATCTGGTGCCACCTCCCCAGGCCATGGGCAATGTGAGGTGACACTTGGGTACTGGACTGCTGATGTTCCTAAAGGACAGGGAAAGGTGGCCTTTGTGTTGGGAAACCTCTGCAGGCAGGAGCATGCAGTGGGACAAGCCCAGGAGCACCTTAACCCCAAGGCTGAAATCTGTACCACAATCTGACTTGTATTTCCTCGGGAAAACCAAACCACAACCCAGTACCAGGGAAGCACAACCAGGTGTGGGGAGCACCTGGAGATATCTGCCTGGAAGATGCTTGTGAGAAGGGCACACCAGGAGTGCCCAGGGTTGCTTGTCCCCTTCCCCAGCATCACACCATCCTGCTGGAGAGCTGGGGGACAGGATGGGACATGGTGGCATCATGCTGATGAGAGCCCATCAGAGATGGAGGAGAACATGCTGCCACCCCAAACCAGCCATTGCCCATAGGTGGGGTTTCCAAGGGCTGATCAGAGCAGGAATGGTTCAAACTTGCAACCAAGGGGCATGCCAGGGGGGACAGCACACACAAGCTGGGAGGTGGGGAGAACAGCAAGGCGCAGGTGGAGCATGCAGGGACAAGGGAGAGCAGACTCGTGAGACAGAGAGAAGGAGAGGAGGGAGGGATAATAAATAGAAAGTTGTCTATACCTCAGCACCTCCGAGACAGAGGAATCGCTGTCATCAGACCTAGGGGCAGAAAATTAGCAGGATTATGGGAGAGAAAACCCAGACTAGAAGAGGGAGCAGAGGAGTCAGAGATGGAGGATTGTTATTGCATCCAAGCCAGTGTAGGACAGAGAGAAAGAGGAAAGGAGAGGGAAAAAGAGAAGCACACGTGGAGAACCAAGGGAGAGGGCAGAGGAGCAAGAGGCATGTGAGGATCAGACAGCAGGTCTCCATCAGGGAATGTCAGCGCCGCTAGCGATGCCCCAAGACAGCAGCTGCCCGGCCTGCTGCGGGGGGGGCTGGAGCAGCATTTGTGGTTTAGTGACAGTCCTTCAGCTTCCTGCGAGCCCCCATCCCACCTCACCCCATCCTGCTCCACAGCCTTTGCCAGTGATCCATGTCTGGCGCTGCCGTGTCCCAAGGAGGGCTCAGCCAGAGGCCAGGACTGGGAGCTCCTGCACACAGCCAGCTCAGAGGGGACACAGCAGGCAGGGCACGGCAAGAGTCTGGCATGGCCCTTGAAGAGCATCTGCTCCCTCATGGAGAAGAGCAGGGAGTGAAAAAGGTGGCAGGAGGCTGGCTGGGTCCTGTGTTCCTACACCCCACCATGGGCCCTGGTATGTGCCATTTGCTGTTCTGATGTGGGTCCCTCTCCCTCAGACCCCCCCACCCCACCAGGACTTACTTATCCAAGGCAGACCCCTGGCTCTGGTTGCTCGTGAGACGAGAAAAGACATTGCGGTCGTTGCGTGGACGGGTGGGTGGGGATGAGGGAGGCGTGAAGCCAACATCTGGAGGCCTGAGCCAGGAAGGATTAGAGGGCACGTGAGTTGGGAATTGCTCACCCGGCAGCTGCCTGGTGCACCAGGGCCCAGCCAGCACCTCTCCCTCTTCTCTGGGCCACCCAGCCTCTCCCTGCCCAGGTGACCATTTCCCCAGCTCCCGAGCTCACCTGGCAGGCTGCCCACGGTCATAGGATTTCCTCCTTGTCAGAGGCGAAGTGTCCGAGCCACGAGATTGTCTGGGACTAAAGCAAGTGAAACAGAGCACAGTGGGCGCCTCCCCCTGACTGGGATCCCCCCATGCTGAACACCCATGTTCTTCCCCAGCAGAGCAAAGGAGAAGTTGGGCTGTCCTGGATCACAAGATCAGGGGATGCCTTGAGTCATCCAGTGAGTGCGGAGGCTTTTGACAACCCAAGAAGGCTGATATCCCAGGGCGGTGAGCCGGGAATCCTCACACACCTCTCTTCCTTCCCTCCTCCTGGAGTACCCTTCTCTCCAGCTGCAGAGGACACCAACATACTCCTAGATACTCTCTGAGGCCCACTGGAGAAATCTACCACTGCTTGCTGCAGACAAGCCTGGATAGATGCACATTTGCTCTCACCCTCACTGCTCTGCAACTCCACAGACAGGGCCCAGCTTCCCACCTGCTGGCTCATGCCTGTACAAGTTTCCCAATGCCCAGGGACCCCTCATCCCATGCTCACAAGGTGCTTCCTCGTGTGGGCAGGCTGATGGTGCGTGACACTTTCTCCTTGTAATAGGGGTCTCGGATGGAGAAGCTGATCCCATCCTCTTTGATCTCCATGAGGGATGCCAAGGACTTAGTGATGTTCTTGGTGGAGACGTCCAGCGTGGGTCCTAGACACTCAGCCGACACTGCCTTCATCTGCCCTGACAGCTTGGGCTCTCCCTAGAGCAGGACAGAGGGCTCAGGCACAGGCAGCACAGGGTGGGGACAGTGGGCGCAGTCAGAGAGCTGTGGGGTGGAGCAGTTCGCGCTCTCTGGCTACAGGAGGCTGAGCTCCCCCCGCATTGTGCTGGGATGCCCATGCTCTCCATGTGCCAAGCAAATGTGATAGCCTGTGCAGAACTGTCCTCCACTTTTGCCCACAGTGGATGCAGCACTGCACAGGGTCCTCCTTGGTGCTCAGATCTGGAAGGTACTGGCTGTGTGGTGGATGTTTTCCAAATCTCTGGTGCTTCAGAGGACCACAGGACCAGGAGGCCTGGGTTCGCCCTTGGCTAGAGCTGACCGGACCCAGAGACCAGCCACACTGTCTTATGCCAAGCCTAGCTCTCCAAGGCTCAGACTAGCGAGCCTGAAGCATCACTGACCAACATGCTCCTCCATCCCTCCTCCCATTCCCTGTGACAGGGCAACAGAGAAAGGTCAACTAACCTTGAACTTGAAGTCATCCTGGCTTGCGGAGCCCTTCATGGTGAAAGACTGGGAGATGCTAAAAGGAGAAGGGAGCAGAGATTGGAGCTTTATTTCTAAACCCCTTTCAGAGAGCTGGTTGCCATCAGCCCACCAGACTCCTTGGGTCACCCCCTGCTCCCCAGCACCTTTTATCCAGAGGATAACCTGGTCTTCACTCCCTGTTGGTATCTAAGAGACATCTCTGCTCCCCTCCCCAAGGGCTAGGAACCACAGGAAAGCTTAGGTGGGGCTTTGTTCATCCATGTCCACCTGCGAGGTTCCATGGGTGGCACCAGACATCCCACCCTGTCCTGGCCTCCCCAGCCACCAGAAGCTCAGGCAGGGCTGAGCTGGGTACTCACCTGCCATCTGAAGCCAGGCTGAACTCTGAGACCTCCTCATCCGTACTGGCGTAACCATTCTCTGTGCAGGAGGGAAACAGCACATCAGCAGCACAGAGGGGACCCCATTGTGCCAAGCCCCATCTGAATCATTGAATCATAGACCGTCCTGAGCTAGGAGGGACCCACAGGATCATGGAGTCCAACTCCTGTCCCTGCACAGGACACCCCACAGGTCACCCCGTGTGTCTGAGGACGCTGTCCAGTCTCTTCTTGAACACTGTCAGGTTTGGGGTGTGACACCTCCCTGGGAGCCTGTTCAGTGTCCAGCACCCTCTGGGTGAAGAACATTTTCCTCATGCCCAACTGACCCCCCCCGGCACATCTTCTGCCATTAAACCATGCAGCCGAGGGGGCAGCTGAGGGGGTGTCTGGTCCTCATCCCTGTAGTGTGGAGGCTGGAGAATATATCCCCACCCAGCATCGCCCTTGGGGCAGCCCCAGACACGCTTCCTGGGGGGCTGGCATGGGGGAAACCTCACCCCACAGGCAGCACAACCAGCCTGAGGATGCACCAGTCCCAGGTCCCACCTTGCTGGACATTGTGGATCAGGGCCTGCAGCTCAGGGTGCGACTCAGCCTTCTCCCGCAGAGCGTCCAGGATGGCATGGTTCTGCGAGGAGCTGGTCACATCCGACTGCCGCAAGCGTCCCTCCAGCAGACGGATCTGGGCCTCCTTCTGTGCCACCTGCAGCCCCTGCGGATGCACAGCCACACCGGGCCTGAGGCGGGTGTCTCGGGTCCCCATCACTAGTCCCCGTCCTGGCACCCCGCTCCCTGCTCCCTCCCCCGCCATGGGAACTCCCGTCAGGCATCCAGGTCCTGGAGCGGCCCCACACCTTGTCGATGGAGGCCTTCAGGAAGTTGTCCAGCAGGAGCCGGGCTTCAGCCAGCGAGCAGGAGCTGATCACAACTGAGGTGTCCGTGGAGTCCAGCTCCTCCTGGAATGCAGAGGGATGGGCATTGGATGCAGCAGGGGAGCTTTGCCGCCAGGCGTGGGACGGGCAGAACGGGCACCGTGGCCAGCACAGCACCTCTGCCAGCCTGCCCAGTCCGCACACTCACCCTCCTCAGTCTGCCCAAGAGGCTACTGGAGAGATCATAGAATCATAGACCATACTGAGCTGGGAGGGACCCACCAGGATCATGGAGTCCAACTGCTGTCCCTGCACAGGACACCCCACAGGTCACCCCGTGTGTCTGAGGACGTTGTCCAGTCTCTTCTTGAACACTGTCAGGTTGGGCCGTGACACCTCCCTGGGAGCCTGTTCAGTGTCCAGCACCTCTGGGTGCAGAACCTTTTCCTCATGTCCCACTGACCCTCCCTGGCACATCTGCTGCCGTTCCCTGGGCTCTGTCACTGTCACAGAGAAGAGCTCAGCCCTGCCCCTCCTGCTCCTGCTGAGGAACCTGCAGCCCATGAGCTCTGCCCTCAGTCTGCTCTGCTCCAGCTGAGCAAACCCAGGGACTTCAGCCGCTCCTCATCCGGCTTCCCCTCCAAACCTTCACCAGCTTCACAGCCTCCTCTGGACACTCTCCAGTAGCTTTAGCTCCTTTTCTCCTGTGTCCCCAGCCCTGCACACAGTGAATGCTCCAGGTGAGGCCGCCCCAGCGCAGAGCAGAGCGGGACAATCCCCCCTGCCCGGCTGGCCGTGCTGTGCTGGGTGCACCAGGACACGGGGCCCTCTTGGCTCCAGGGACACTGGTGGCTCATGTTCAACTTGCCATCCACCAGAACCCCAGATCCCTCTCCATGGAGCTGCTCTCCAGCATCTCATCCCCCAGTCTGTCTGTACAGCCAGAGTTGCCGCATCCCAGGTGCAAAATATGGCACTTGCCCTTGCTGAACTTCATGTGGTTGGTGATTGCCAAGTTCTCCAATTTGTCCAGATCCCTCTGCAGGGCCTCTCTATCCTCAAGAATGTCAACAGCTCCCCCCAGTTTTGTGTCATCAGCAAACTTGCTAAGCAATTCCTCAAGTCCTGAGTCTAAGTCATTTATAAAGATCTGGCCATGGAGATGGCCAACATAGCCTGGAGGCCTACTGTGGTGCTACAGGAGTCCTGGTGCCAACACTTGATTAGACACTAAACTTCAGACACCAGCGTTGCCCGAATCCACAGCAGACCATGTCACTGGCCCAAAGGCTAGTGCAAATTAACAGCCCCTCTTTTCTGCCAGTGTAGGTGACAGCTGCGGACAAGCTGGGGACAGCACGCAGACTCCAGCCCGGGCTGCAGCCGCTAGAGGGGAGTCGGGAGCCGCTCAGCATCTCTGCGGTGTGCCCAGCGCATAAACCGGACTCAGACGGCAGGGTTTCTGCTGGATGTTTCCAGCACATGAAACTCCCGTGGGGACAAGGGACCAGCAGCCCCACAGACAGGAGAGGGTCTGCAGCTTCCCAGCATCCCAGGGCGGTGGGGCACTGGGCACCAGCAGCCTGTCTGTGGACCTGGCAGCACTCCCCTCCACAATTAACCACCTAATGAGAAACGACTGTGTGGATGCAACCCCACAGAGTGCACGGCACAACTCCAAGAAGGACTCAGGGATGCCCAGCCGGGCTGTGCCCAAGGACACCTTCACCTCCCAGGGATGCTCCTGCTCTCGCCCTGCCGGCGGGGCCAAGTACAACCGCCCACCTTGGTCTCCTCGATCTGCATGATGGTGGCCTGGCAGTCGGAAATGCTATCATTGATGTAATCGATGTTGGCCCCCAGCACCTCGATCTCCTCATTCAGCTCCTGCAGCCCCTTCTGCTCCATGGGGCTCTCTGCCTGCAGTTTCGCCCTCTTGCCCAGCAATGCTTCCTGCAGCAGCGCCAGCTCCTCGCGTTTCTGGGGGAAAAGGAAGTCATGGCTGTCCCACCGACCCACACCCACCACCTGGCCCTCCCTGTCCCCAGCACCATGTCACCTTGATGAGCCGCTCCATGTCAGCCTCCAGGTTGACGATGGTCATTCTCTGCATGACAATGTCAAAGATGCGCCGCTCCAGCGACTGCCACTTGAGGCGGGCGGCTTTGCTGAAGGTCTGGCTCACCCCCTTCTTGGGGAACTTCTTCCTATAGCCGGAGTGGAGAAGAGGCACATGGGTGTTCAGCCTGGAACGCTGTGCTTTACCCCAAAAGGATGCCTAGGATGTGGCTAGTTGGGAGCTGAGGCAGCATCTGCATAGTTTCTGGACTGCTCAGCTTTTCCATTGCCCCATAGTAAAGAGAGGGACAAGAGATGAGCCCAGCAAGGTTTGTGCCACGGCATTTAATGCTCATGGAAGGCCAGCACTGGGCTCAAGCCCAGGTGACAGTCAGTGACATGCTGCCAGCACAGCCTGTCACTGAGTCAATGGTTTAACACAGGCCAAATGCACAATAAGATGCTGGCATTCAAACTCCACCCCCAGCCAAAAGCCAGACATGGGAGTCCTGGGATGCCACATCACCCGTCCATGCAGCCCCTGCCCTGACCTGGCAGGCCGAGCCCCATTCACGGAGGACGAGGGATCTCCCAGGAAGTTGTTGATTTTCTTGTTCCACTGGCGCACGATGCTGGAGACGGAGCGCGCACCGGACTCTGGCTCGGAGGAGGTGGTGCTGGCCGAGACCTCCGCACCCGAGTCCAGCATGGCCGGCTTCTGGCTCGTCCTGCCCGCCACCCGGTCTGACATGGGCTTGGCAAGACGGCGCAGTGCCGAGACCTGCCCAGAGGAGGAGCAGAGGAGAGGGTCTCAGATGGACATCCCCAGCCCACACCTGTCACCATCAGTCCCAGGTCCTCACGGGACCAAGAGCAGTAGCTCTGGAACCCAAAGCCCTGGGGCCGTTTGTGCCCCATGGGTTTTCGCCCTTCTCCCTTGTAGCCCATTCCCTGCCCCAGGAGATGAGTAATTCCTCTACTGCTGCAACCATCTCTCACCCACTTACAAAGCCATACAAATCCCCCCAGCCTTTTGGGAAACCTGCTCCCAGAGCTGGCGCTGTCTGAGGACGGGGTGTCTCTGAGTCAAGCACTGGGGCCAGGACCACTATGGGGTTGGGGGCTACATGGATGCAACCCCCCCAGCCCCAACCCTCACCTCCTGAGTTTTCCTCCGCAGAACAATTTCCTGCTGCCGCTTCTGAGACTCCAGAGCCCGGATCTGAAACTGCACAAGAGAGAGAGAGAGACCATTGGGGTCCTGCCCAGACACCTCAGCAATGGTCACAGTCCCAGGGCTCCCACCACCAACACTTGGAGCAGTTACTCTGGTATGAACAGTCTCACTTGGGAAGCCCTAGGGAGCCATTCAGCCAGGAGTGTTCTGCTGCAGCCATGCAGCCCCTGCAAGGCCACGTGTGCAGCAGAGCCCTGAGCTTCACCAGTGGATATTTATAAGCATCTCACAGTGTCAGAGCAGCATAATCATCCACCCACAGACAGCCCAGGTCCCCTGCTGCACAGGGTTGCCCAGGGACACACAGGCAGGCTGGGATCTCACCTCCTGCCGGCGCTGCTCCTTCTTGAGCTGCGCTATCTCCCGATTCCTCTTGGTCTCTGCCAGTCGCCTCCGCTGCTGCTCCTCCCGCATCTGCTTCATCAGCGCAACCTGGAACGGGAAGGGGATCTCCTTCAGCTGACACCCAGCTGTCCCAAGGCACCCACCCACCAGACAGACAGACAAATGGACAGACAGATGTCCTGCACTTGCCACCAGAAGTGGAAAACATCATTTCTAAGCAGGGAGCCAGACTTGACCAGGTAATGCCCTCCCTGCCCTGGAACGTCCAGGTACCTTTGCCTTCTTCATCTCGGCCACCTCTGCCTGCAGCTTCCTCAGCTCCCGCTCGTAGCGGGACTGGTTCTTGAGCAGGCGAGCGTGCTCCTTCTGGGCTGCCTGGAGCTTCTGCAGGTCCCGATTCATCTCCTTCAGCCGCTTCTCATAGTCCGCTTTGATCTTGTTGGCTTTCTCCTCCGTGTAGCACTCCATGGTGCCTGGGGAAGCAAGGAGAGGGCTTGTGACGGCCATGCACCCCAGGCTCCTCCTGCAGCTACACACCCTGCCTGAAGGCACCAGGTGCTGCTCCCTCCCCGTCCCACCAGCCCAATCCCCACAACCCCTCTGCTCTGGCCACCTCACAGGTTGGGGTCTGCCTGGGGGCACCCACTGGATACGCGTTAGGGCCCAGCACAGGGTGGGGGACAGTGGGTTACAGCACAGTCGCTGGGCTGAGAGGAGCTGCAGACCCAGACCTACAGCCATGTGCATGGGTGATCCTGCCCTGCTGAGCCTAGAGATGAGCTGCACCACCAGGTCTATGGGGTCTTCATGTGCCCCTCAGCATCTCAGTTTCACCAAGAGCTTCCGTATCTCATGAAGCGACATTCAAGCCTAGAAGAGGCTTTGCCTCACCATCCTTTCCAGCTACCTCTCTGACACCAGCAGGGTCAGGAGCTCTTCAGCTGATTAGTCCCACTCCCATGGCAAGACAAGCAGGGTCTTGGGGGACCCAGGGGCTCAAGCACAGGCAGGGGGATGGCAAAGCTCTACCAGAGCCAGCATTGCATGCAGAGGGTGGATGGTTTGGCTCCAAGTCAGCAGGGCTGGAGTGGGGACTGGGGTTCAACACTGCAGGGATGGGATCCCACGGGAGACACGGTTCTCACTGAGGTTCTGCAGGACTCGGTCCCGCTCCAGCTGAGTGTCCCGAATCTTGTTCTGCAGCAGGATCAGCTTCTCCTCGTACTGGTGCTTGAGGGTCTGCAGGCGCCGCTGGCTGTTCTCCAGCTCATCAATCAGCTTCTGCTTGATCTCTATCTCGCAGGTCAGATCCGCCAGGTCAGCCTGGAAATTCACGGCTGGAGACCGGTGGGAGACAGTCAGGCTGGGAAGGATGGAGGGGCATCCCTTCCACAGCGCCACTGAGCCACAACACAAGGGAAGAGGGAAACAATGGGAACACACTTTGCTGGGGAGCAGCAGCGCCCCAAAGAGTGTTGGAGACTCTCTGCAGCAACCCTGGTGCTTTTCCAAGCTATCCAGAGGAGATGTGGTTGGGGCGCCCCAGCGGATTCCCCCTTCCCAGGACCAGAGCTCAGTGCCAGGAGGCACCAGCAAATGCACCCCTATACCCTGGGCTGCATGTGGGGCTCCACACTTTACCCTTCTCCTCTGCATCTGAGTCTGAGTCCACCAGGCTCTCTTCACTGCCTGAGTCCTCATCTTCATCCTCACGTCCATCCTCTTCCTCACAGCCACTCTCGTCCTGTTCCTCCTCCTCCTAAGAGACGAGTGGCCAACCTCAGCTTGCAGCACAGCCTTTCCCTTCTCTGCAGCAATTTCCTCCTCCAAACCTGAGCTGACCCCGCAGCAATGGGCTGCAGCCCCCACAACAGGATGGAACCTCCCACACAGGGTGCCCAGGGGCTGCAGCAGCATTTCTGGACTCCCAGTGCACACTGTGGAGAGCAGCTCTGTGCCCTGTCCATCCTTGAAGCCATCCTCTCCCAGCTGAGCAGCACTGCATCACCCAACCCCTCTTCACCTATGCTGGGACTCACCTCTTCCACCTCGTTCTCATCTGTCTCCTCCTCGTTGTCCTGCTGCAGTTTCTGCCGCCTCTTAAACGCCTCCTTCTCTGGGCTGTGGAAGAGCAGAGGTGTGTTGGTGAGTCCCAGCATGGGCGTGCCCAGCGATGCTCCTGCTTTTGGACCCTTTGGGGAAAACAGTCCCTGGGATTGTGTGGTGGGTGAAAAGAAGATCAAGGGCAAGGCAGCAGCAGGAGGGGAACCCAGGCATCTGAATACTGTGTTGTTGCTCTGGCTTTAGTGGGGATGGGGGAAGCAGGATACCCAAACCCGCAAGGACAGACAGGGACCAACACGCAGCCTCCTCCTTCCCAACACTGCACAGCAGCTGCCTTCACCTTTTCCTCTGCTGCCTCCTCTCTTTCTTTTTCAGGCGCTCCAGGTCCTGCTTGGCCCGTCGGAGCACATCGGAGGCCTCTGTGTCCACGGAAGCCGCCGGGCTGCACAGGCCAGCCAGGCCCGGCGCTGGGGATGAGCCCATGGAGTAGGGGGGCCGGGCAGAGACACGTGAGAGGCTGCGACGCAGGGACTCATTCATGGACTCGCTCTCCAGCAGCTTCGTCCTAGGCAGTGGAGACAAGATGTGGTCAAAGAGGGGACATCCCACTGTCCCCAGATGAGGGGATCTTGCCTGGTTTTAGGATGGTGTGAGCCAAGGACAGCGTCACCACACACCCATTCCCATTCATTGTAGGGTCAGGATGCTGCAAGACAGGGTTGCTGTATCGCACAAACAACTGTGATAAACCCAGCTTTGGGGGGTCAGCATTCCCTGGGAGACACCAGGCACTCCCATCAGGATCTCCCTCTACATGAAGAGACACACAAAGAATGAAAATGGCCGAAGGATTGCCTGGCACCAAGGCTGGGACTCCTACAGCCCCAGTGCAGCAGCAATGGAGTCAGTTGCTTCTACATCGGGGCTTATGACACCCCAGCGATGCCGGAGCACGGAGTTGTGAGCCACACCTGGGCTCAGACCCCACCATGGCAGCTGTCAGCCTGGGGACCTGGGTGACTGTCCAGCCCCAATGCCCAGCTCACCTCAGCTCTTCAATCTCCCGGATGTAGTTCTGGATGAGGGCACCGATGGCTTCATTGCCGTCACCTGGAGGAGCAGAGGCACAGGTGGACCCAGGCAGGACGCAGGCTGTCCCACAGCTCCCATCCCAGCTGCACTGCCCTGGCTAATCCACCATGCCATGCACTAGTCTAACCTCACCTGCTTTGGCCAGCATCAGATTGGCCTCTTGACTCATGAGGTGGGTGACCCTGCTGTTGATCGCGTCGATGGCCTCCTGCATCGCCTTCACCCGCATGCGCAGAGCGCTGTTCTCCTTCTGCAGCATGGCGTTCTCACGGAAAAGGTCGCTGTAGCCCTCCGAGCCATCCTCCCCGATGACTCGCTTGCCCTGTGGGGACAGGAGGGGAGTCCTTGAGTGCAGGGTGAGCTGGGACATGGGGACACACCACTGCATCCCTGGGGGCAGCCCCAGCCACCAGAGCAGGGCAGGGACAAACCTTAGGACCAGGAATGCTCAACAGGCAGAGGGTGAGAGATGCTTCAAGGCTTCTCCCTGCCTTGGTATCCTCAAGAGACTTGCCCAAGGTTCTGCCTGTGGCAGGGCAGGAGCTGAGCCCCCATCTCTTAAGCTTCCTGACCTCTCCCAGCAATTACCCCCATCAATAGGGGCAGGGCATGGTAGGCAGGAGGGTCTTTCCCACTAAAACCGCCCCAATTCGAACATGAGGAGGAGGTTTTCTGCTCCTGCCTCCATCCCGCCTTGGCTGGCCACTCACTGCCTTGTACTCCATCAGCTCCATCTGCAGGCGGGCGATCTCGGCCCGCAGGGCACTGATCTGCTGACTTGTCTTGTCCTGGTTCACCACCACCTTGTTCTTGATGTTGCGAGCCCGATTGGCATACTTGAGAGTGTTCAGGGTCTCCATGAAGTCCCGGTCAGATGGGCTCACACAGGCAATCATGATGGTTTGGCTTGGAGAGGTGAAGGTCAGCGTGAAAGGACAGTTTCCCCCCATCCCACGTCAACTCAGCACCTGGAAACCTGGGACCCGGCACAGGCTGTGTGCCCCCAGACACCCCTCCTTGACCCTCCTGTGTTCTATAACCAAGGTAAAAACTGAGTTCAGTCCCTCCCAGAACCAGAGCGCCAACAAGACCCCATGAGTAACACATTGCACTACACTGGGCAAAGCCAGCCTCCACCAGTCAGCTCACACCTCCGAAGAATGCTGGGGAAGAATGAAAAATACCCCCAAAGCTGGCAGGGAATTCAATCCATCCCATGCTTGGCAACACCACCTGCCAAGTCCCAGATCCGCAAGGACTCTGCAGTGTTTCGCACCAGCTAATTCTGCCAAAGTTGGCTAATTGTGCCTGGGACTCATAAGGAGCCCAAGTCTTTATATCTGCAAAATCATGCACTGCCTGTCAGGAGGCATCACCTCCCCTCTGGGCAACCCCCATGGTATTTGAGTCTTGAAATAGTTCCTACAGGGCTCCCTAGACCCTCGGCCTTGTCTGCAGTCCGCTCCCAGGGCTCAGCCCTGTCTGGGACCCCCTTACCTGTTGCCCCCGAGGGAATCCTGCAGCAGGCGGGTGAGCTTGGAGTCGCGGTAGGGCACATGCACAACTTTCTTGCTCTGGTCTCCAAGGGCACTAATGACATTCCCCAAGGCCAACTACCAACATAAAGGAAAGCACACCCCAAATTCAGCCCCTGCTGAGAACACAGCTGTCACGTAGCCAGCATGACAGGCCTGGGGTGTGTGCTGCGGCACCGGTTTGGGTGCCGGAGGTGGAGGTGTGGGGCTTCCCTTGCCGGTCTCAGCAGTCATCCCCCCTTCCCTGGGCTGTGCCTTTCTTCTACATGCAGTGAGAAGCAGCATCAAGCCCTGGAGATTTTTATAAGCTCAAGTTAGCAGACCTCAGTCTTTTGGGTACTTGCACCCTTGTGCCCAGCTGTACCTCCTCCCCACAGTCAGAGCTGTGCCCTCACTGCTGGTGTTTGGACCGTGCATATTCCTGCCTACAGGTCCAGGCCGCATAAAGTCCAGCAGAGACGGCAGCAACCCCAAGAGCCCAGAGCAGCTCCAAGCAGGACCCAAAAGCCTCCCAGGCTCCCCCCGTCAGGCCGTGCCTCCCCCTGCCCTTGCACACTGGTGTCTGGGGCCGTACCAGACCACAGTTGATGGAGATGCCTTCCTTTGCTCTCTCGCCGGTAGCACCCGTTCGCTTCAGCCTTTCTGAGCCAGCCAGGTCTACGAAGTGGAACTTGGCCGTGAGGGTCTCATACTCAGTGGTGGGCTGGGCTCCGTCTAGGAGGCTGGTCACCTCCCCATCCACCTGTGGCCAGGCACACATGGAGAGGTCACCACCACAGCCCTAGAGCAGGCAGGAGCTCCCTTGGCCACACTCAGACCTCAGCAAAAGCCTGAGTGTTCACCCTCCGCATCCAGCCCCACAAGGATGGGGGAGAGAATCCCAACAGCAGCTTGCTTGGGGACATTCCTTGAGCCAGACTATCCCTGCCTTGGATGCGGCTGCTCCAGGGCAGACCTCAGCTCCCATTAAATGCTAATGCTGGCTATGGCTGCAAAGAAGAAAGGCAAAGCCCTGCCTCTCTTTGCAAGACTTCAAACCCTCTCTCATTTCCAAGGGACCCCCTGACACATTGCCTGGGTGTCAGATCCAGGAACAGCCCAGCCGTGAGGCAGGAGCACATCTCACCAGCTCCGGGCGTGTGCACACTCTCATCTGGCACAGGTGAATGGTGAAGATGGCGTGGGACCGGGAGCTCTGCACATTCATCTGGGTGCTGGCGGTGGTGCGGGAAAGAGCCCCCTGTTTTAGGCACTGGATCAGCTACAACGACACGAGGCAGGGAAGAATGGAACCTTGAAGCACCTTTCAGGGAGGGAGGACAGCAGCCGCCGCAGCCCCGCAGGCACGCCGACCTCTCCCTGCGTCACCCCGGGGCTGCTCTGTCCTATCCCAGTGACATCCCCCACTCACCTGGCTGTACCCACACATCACATCCCTGGCTGGTGGGCACCCCGCTGCCATCCCTCCTCCACGCCTGCCCCGTTCTGCACCCACCTCGTCCTGCGAGCTAATGAGGCGCGACGTGACGCCCGTGGTGTAGATGCTCCCGCTGGCATCCTCATGGATTTTGATGTTGGATTTGCGGTGGCGTGCGTCAGGGTCACGGGCACTGTCAAACAGGTCCAGAATCTCCTCATTGTAGAGCTAAGCGGGGTGGAAGCGGGTGCGGGGTGAGTAGCAGTAAGCAGGAGGCTGCCAGAGCCCAGCACAACGGGATCGACAGGAGCTGCCCTCCTGCCGCTGCAGCCCTGAGAGCCAGGACAGGTCGCACAGCTGGGGACGCACGTGTGGTCACGCATATGTGCACACGCGGGTGCTTAGGCAAGGCTGACCAGGAGAGCTGGTGTGCGTGCAAGTGTAGAAGAGGACACACAAGCATGTGTGTGCAGATAAGAGATGACACACAGCTCTGACCTGCATGTGGGGGTGCCCTGCTGGGACACGATGCCCAGAGGAACGGTGCGTGTGTGCGAGCGTGCACACATGGGCCTGTCTGCCCCGCGAAGCTCCCAGCTGCAGCCTGGGCTGGTTCCAGTTCCCTACCCTGTCTTGTCACACTGAGAGCTGTGTGGGAACCAGGACACTTTCAGAGCCCTGTCCCCAGAACCTGAGTGGACACCCAGGAGCTACGCATCCCCCCACCCAGCCCTGCTCACCCGGGGAGCCCCCAGCTGCAGGAGCCAGCGCAGCCCCTCTCCCACCCCAGCTCCTGGAGGTCACCTCTGCCAGGTGGAAAGGGGACAAGGGGGACCAGGGAGTGCTGGACAAGCAGGGAAAACCCTGAGGACCCAGAGCTGACCGAGGATGCTCTCATCGATATCTTGACCCTGCAGCATCCTCTCTCACCCCGAGGCAGAGGGACACCCCTGCCTGTCTGTCCCCCCTGCCACCACCACTAAATGCCACACATCGCCCTGTCACACCCAAGTCCCAGAGCAGAGAGTAGGGTCACCCAAGGACCACAGGCTCCTGGCCAGCAGAGCGGATCAGGCTAATCCATTCCTGGCTGCCCCAGGTGCAAACAGGCAGCCCAAGGGTTTAAACCCCACTCTGACAGCCTGTGCCCGGGAGCAGAGTCACAGGACAGGGATCAGCGGGGCCAAATCCTTTACCAGCACCAGGACAGCAGGGTTGGTAACCAGCATCCAAAGAGGCCACATGCCCAGCCTGGCACAGGACATGGCCACCAAAGCCACATGGAGGCAAGATCACAGCACAAGGCTCCTCTCTCTGCCTGTCTCTTCTGGGTTGTACTCCAGATCAGAACACCAGCCAGATAAAGTACATTCAGGAGCTCAGCTTTGCTCAGCGCCACCCTCTGTTTTCTCACCAGGGCCTTAAACCAGTCCCATATAGAACTTCTTTGCACTTTCACCCCAGGACCAGCCCCCAGGGAAACTGCTGCAGACACACGAGGTCCACAGGCTTTCTGGGACAAACTTCTCCAGGGAAAGAAGGAGTTAATAGAAGAGGCTTTTGAAATGAAGAGGCCAAAGCAGAGGCGGGAGAGGATGCAATGAAGCATTCTCAAGGTCAAAGATGCAGCAAAGGACATGGGAAATAATGCAGCCCTTCCTCAGATCTCCAAAAGAATGGCAATTTTTTCTCTCCTTGTTTCACTGGGAAATGCTGGTCCAGACCCAGGGCAGCAATATGCCACCATCCCAAACCTCAAACAGGAGTAAATGAGCCCAGAGTCCCCTGAGTCCGCAGGGGACCAAGGCACAAGTCCCTTCCCCATGGAGGGGGCTTCCTGCAGTGCCACCCCAGTTCATGGCCATCATGAGGTCAACAACATTCAGGTGCTTTGAGTCTCTTCTGCCTGGGCACACATCCCTGCCCACACACACCTGCTCTGGGGTCCAGCTCAGCCAGGGAACAGCCAGGACATGGGGGACTTGAGGAGACCAGGACGTGGGAGCTGAGCAAAGGGCAGGGCAGGGCCACGGTGTCACCCAGACCCGCTGTCACCCACCTCCAGGAACTGGGCGCTGACTTTGAACTCGGGCACCGGCACTCCCTGGCTCTGCGCCGCCCGCTTGCGCTCCTCGATGCCGCTGAAGAGGTGGCCGATGGCCCGCGGGATGATGCCCTGCTCATCCTCGGAGATGTTCATGTCGAAGCCGGTGCCCATGGTGTATGTCTTGCCCGCACCAGTCTGCAAAGAGGCAGCGAGGGTGTAACTGGGTGGGCCCTCCAGGCTCAGAGCACTGCACCCCACACCTCCCCCTGCCACCCCAGGCTCCCCAAATGCCTCTGCTGAGCCCCTCTGATCCCCAGCATGCTCCCAGCCCTGCCTCCCCTTCCTCCCACCTAAGGACACCCCCTGCCCCAGCTCCCAGCCAGCCCAGAGACAACTCTGTCAGCTCCACAAGCTTCATACACCTCCTGCCTTCCCGAACCTCTGCAGGTACCACCTCAGCATCTCCAGAGCCCAGCACTGCAGGAGAGCCCAACGCCCACGCCAGAGCCCAAGGAGCTGGCAGAGCACGCACCTGGCCGTATGCCAGCACGGTGGCATTGTAGCCCTCGAAGCAGCCTTCAATGAGCTTGCCCACGCACGTTGTGTAGATCTGCTCCTGCCATGTGTCCAGGTCGAAGACAAAGTCATAGGTGAAGGCCTTGTCCTTCCCCAGCAGCACCTGGGGCTCGCCAGGTGTCACCGAGGTGCAGATGTGACATCCTTCTATTTTCTCTTTGGACAGTTGGGGCCGGATCCTGCAGGAAGAGAAGCGGGCTGAGGGCAGCCTCGAGGCTCATCCCATCCTGGGGGACACAAGCCTGGCCCTGAGGATGCGAGCATGGCCCATGATGGAACCACGGCACCTCTGCCTGCAGTGTGGAACAAACAGCACAGGGGATGCTGCAGCTCCTGCACCCAGTGACAACCTTGATCTGTTTGTGGCCGAGATAGGAGGCTGATGCATCCCAGCAATGCCTCCAGCCACCTCCACAGCCAAGGTGACAGGCAGGGCTGGGTACCACGGCACAGGCTGGGTACCACGGCACAGGCTGGGTACCACGGCACAGGCTGCCCCAGTAATGACACACAGCCTGCCCTTAACACTGCCCTTGCACCAACAGCTGAATCCAGCCCAGCACGGCCCATACGGGGCCAGCCAGCCTCCCCACGCCTGTGCTGGCTCATTCACCCTGATGTCCCCAGCCAGCTCTGGGCTGCACGTAGGCACTGATCAATACATCAAAGCAGCCCTGACGGGGACTGCCAGGGTGCAGGCAGGCAGCCAGGATAGGCTGCAGCCAGCCACGCTCACTTGAGAGGCAGCGAGATCAAACTGCAGTTACAAAGGCTTGAAATGCAAAATGCAAAAGCATGACGAGACAGTCCCAGAGCCAAAACAACTGTCTCAACCAAACCCCCACCCAGCCCGATGGCTGTCTCCAGCTGTGGACTCGGCGGAGGGGACGGGGACAGGCGAGGCTGTGCTGGGCTCCTGGCAGCATGCACAATAGACCCACCTCATCCCCACCCACCGCGCTCAACCCTTCCCCGGGAAATTTGGGTATGAAACAGCAAGACCTGTGCAGGCACGGCTCTGCCTCAGTGCAGGCATGGGTGCATGTTAGAGCTGCAGCAGCTCTGGCCTTTGGTGGATGTTCTGGCTGCGGGAAGCTGGCTGGTCCCAAGGGACTCATGGAGAAAGGGGGAGCACGGAGCCAAGCGCCACAGCAAACAGCTCTCATTAGAGCTAATGACTGCACATCTCCTCTCCCTGGGTGCTTCATAAACACAGCTATTAATTCCTCCAAAGCCGCATGGCTGGCAAGCCAGCGTAGAGACCACAGCAGACGTTTTGCGGGTTGGGGCTCTGCATGAGCCACCTCTCCTCGCAAAGCCCAGGAGGGCCAAAAGCCACCGTGTCTGGGGACTCAGGGAGTCCCCAGCAGGGCAGGAGGGAGCACGGAGCCTGGGCAGCAGACGTGTGGGAACAGCTACATGCGTCCGTGGGTATATTTAGCTCAGTAGCCACAATCGAAAGCAGCCTCTGATGTGCTCAGCCCTAGACTTGCTCCTGTCGCCTTCCCAGGGTCCCACCCTCCTCCAGGAAAATTAACCCCAGCTTTAATTACTTTTTGACCAATATAATGTTCTTCCCCCTCCCCCCACCCCAGACATGCACAGTGACAGTGTCCCTGTGGAACAGGCAGAGGAACAAACTGGAACCATGGTATTCTTAGAAATTTTTCTCATCTCAAGAAAAATGAGAACAGGGTTTTCCCCCCAGTCTCCCCAGGTGATTAACTACGTGCACATGGGTTTGGAATAGAGGACGAGCAGCAGCACCGGAGAGGTGCACGCACATTAATTTTCCATATGGCATTTCGGGCCCAGGGAGGAGGGAGCCGGCAGGACCACATCGGCATCACAAGCCCAGCCACCACCTCCACCTGCCCCGCTCAGCTCACCGCGAAGGGCTGGTGACAAGGGACAGAGTACCCAGGACAGGGCTGCACAGTTCCAGCCAAGTGCCCCTGCCAAGCAAACGTGGCCACTTCCCAGCCCCGGGCACCCAACACGCAGGGTTGGGAGGCAGATGGACGCACAGACAGAGACAGAGGCACAGGAGGGATGACCAGTCCTTCCCCAGCCGGCAGCTCTCGCTGGGGCAATGACGGGCGGTGCAGCAGGACCCTGCCTGCGCCAGCATCAGCGTCCAAACCCAGCGGCACCAGCAGCATGTGTGCCAGGGAGAGCCTCCAGCAGCACGGGGAAACAAAGGGAACCTCGGCTGGGAGCCTCTCCATGGCCATCCTTCCCTTTCCTGCCGGGCTGGCAGGCTCTGAAAGCGCTGTCTCCACGGCTGGGCTGCCAGAGAGACCGAGCATCTGGGAGGAAGGGGGGAGTAGGTCCCACACCCTGAGGGGCAGGGAGCTTCGGCGCCCAGCCGGGTGTGCTCGGCGGCAAGCACAAAGCCCGAGTTGTTCAGCACCGCTGTCCTATGCCAGCGTTTGGCCGGGGTGGGGGGAGCCAAGCAAGGTTGGGAGCCAAGTGCTGCATGGGCACCGCAGAACAGCCAACTCCCACGGGCAGGGTTGGCTTGGGGGTCCCTCCGCCCTGGGGAGAGACTTGTCCATCCCGGCATCCCAAGCTCTGCACCCAGCAGAGGGGATGGGGTTCACCACAGCGGGCACAGCCAGCGTAACCAGCATCAGGGCTGAATCCGCCAGCAGACCCTGTGCACCACAGGGAGGCTGTTTCTTTGCACAGGAAGGCACAATTTGGCTGACACAAAGCACTGGGTTCATGCCCTCATGTTCCCCCACCTTCCCCCCTGATGGCCTCAGTTTCCCCCCATCCCAGCCCACCGCTGTGCAACCCCAAGTGTGATGGGAGAGCCTGTCCCAGCTGCGGCAGGGAGCTCCTGTTTTTCCGATGCTGCTCAGGGAGGGAGGGTGTCTACCTGCAGACCCCTGCAAGGAGCCATTCCTCTCCGCTTCAACGGCTGGAGTCGAGGTGGCTGCCCAGCCAGGTAGGGCTTGTTTCCCAGGGAGCCGAGCCAGACAGCAGGGGAGTGCAGGTGGAAAAGCTCCACAGCGTTTTCCCTCTCAGTGCCAGACCCCGGAGGCTTGAAGCCACTTGCTCTTGTCCACCCTGTCTCCAGAGCGGCAAGGCTGCCCTCTGCGATGCTGGCAGCTCCAGCCCCAGGTGTGGGCTTGGGGTGCTACCCCCTGCCCAGCCGTGGGCACCTCTGCCCGTGTGTGCTGGCAGAGCCCGACCAGCCACACAGCCCAGCTGCTGGGGACGGGATGTGCCTGCCAAGACAGACGGGCTGGGCAAGCCCAGGCAGTGCCTGGCTCTGCTCCCCGCATTTCCCACATTTACCCTGTTCCCATCCAACTCCCTGCACCACCTGCATTCACTCTACTCCCCACACTGCCTGCATTCACCCCAATCTCCCCTCCACACATGACTCCACATTCACCTCGCTCCCATCCCTGCACCACCTTTGTTCACCCTGCACCCATCCCTGCTCTCCCCATTGCCCCATCCCTGCATCACCTGTGATCTCCCTGCTTGTGCTCACTCCAGGCTCCCCAGCATCGGGACTGCAGGAGCATCTGCCAGCCAGCCCACCTGCCAGCCTTGCTACTCCCTCTGCTGCCCCTACACTTTGCTCTCCTCTACCCCAACCTGCCCCCCATGCTTTGCTGCTGCCCTGCCATTGCACCCAGCTGTGCAGGGCAGCCATGCAGAGCATCATCCTGTGCTCCCCTAGGACATCCTACAGCTCAAGGACACCCTAGGCATTGCAGACCGTGGGTGGCACATGGGGCACAGCGTGGTGATGTATGGAGCACCCAACCTGGCCAAGCAGTTCCCCAGGCAGCCGGGAGCTGCCAGCATCATCAGGCTAAGATCAAAGCCAAATGCTCCAGGTTTGCCCATATCTCCAGGCCAGCACAGCAAGCATGGACCCACCCACCCTCACCAGCAGCTCACCAGGCCTCAGCTCAGCATGGGCTGATCCGACAGGGGGATCTGCCCCCTTGCCTGGGAAGGGATGTCCCTGTCCTCATTGTCCCCTGAGCACAGGGTCTCAGGAGAGGGCTGGCTGCCAAGGGCTGGCTGTTTGCACACAGGTTGCTTTGAACCCATATCAAGACAAAGTTAAGCATTTAATTACCGCGGCAGAGAAGCAGCTCCGCAATCAGAGAAAATTCAATCAGGCTCCCTGGGGGCCAACCAGGTCTGGTCAGCAAATGCTCCAATTAAGAGATACAGGGAGCGACCTCCTAGGAAGAGCGAACACAACAGGGGACAGCGCTGGGGTCTGCAGAGGCACCCACACCACGAGATCGCTGCCGAAATGGTCTCAAGTTGCACCGGGGGAAGTTTAGATTGGATTTTTTTGAAAAAATTCTTCACAGAAAGGGTTGTCAGGCATTGGAACAGGCTGCCCAGGGCAGTGGTGGAGTCACCATCCCTGGAGGGGTTTAAAAGGTGTTTAGACGAGGCTCTCAGGGACGTGGTTTAGTGCTAGAGTTGGGTTGTGGTTGGACTCTATGATCCTGAGGGTGTCTTCTAACCAAAACGATTCTATGATTCTATGAAACAGCACCAAGGCAGAGGGTGCCATGGCCAGTACAGCTGGCCCAGCACCAGCAGCAAGACGGAGCTCCCTGGCCCTGGTCCCCATCCTGCCGCAGTACCAGAAAACCCTGTCAGCAAACCCCGCTGCCTGGGACCCAGAACCCACCGGCTCCCCCTAATCCTCCTGCTCCAGGCTTTCCCAGGCTTAGGGAAATCTTTAAATCAGGCCTTGGCAGCCACCATGTGCTGCTCATTAGGTCTGGCAGGAGCACACCAGCACTGAGCCGCACCATCTGCTCTGCACCCAGACCCACCGCGGGTCAGGGACGTGGGACGCGCTGCCTGCACAGGGACACGGCACCTGGGGACACCCAGCCCAAGGCAGCAAGCAGAGACCAGCGGTGCCTGGGGGAAGCACAGAATTGTGCTTCACCCAGCCTGGATGGGAGCAGGAGTGGACTGAGTTTGGGATGTCCCTGAACTTCTCCTGCACCCCCTAAGCAACTGGCCATGCCATCAGCTCCACGCTGGACCTGCCCAGGAGAACAGGCTGGGAAACACCACCAGGATGTTTGCAAATGACAGACTCAGGACAGTCACCCACAAAGGAGCACAGGGCCCCAAAACCCCAGGCAGGGTGGGCAGCACAAGGAAACACACGCGTGGCTACACGTGCAACTCGACACACACCCCAGCAGGGCCCCCCTGCTCCCCTCCGACCACAAAGCCACTGGCTCAGCAGCAGCATCAGCATTTACTGGAGAGCGATAGGAAACCATCATTTGCTGACTCTGGGCCTGACGGGCCATCGGCCTGACCCTGCGGGGCACAGGGGTGCCACAGGTCCGATGGAGATAGATGGACATGCTCCCCCTCCCAATTCCGCATCCTGGTACTGAGGCTCCTGTTTGCTTCCAAGCCAGTGAATCACACCCACTGGGTCTCTCCCTCTCCCAGGTGCCCCCGTACAGTCTCACATCCCAGTCTGATCCCAGTACTGGGGCACCCATAAGGCTTTCCCAGCCCCCTGCATGCCTGCAGCCCCCTGACACGGTCTGATTGCCACTGGGAAAACAACCTTGGCAGAAGATGCTGCAACCCCAGAGCCCACAGGGGACATCTGGAGCAACATGCCCGCAAGACAGGAGAGTGGGTGGCACCAAAGAGGTGCATCTCCACCCCCACAAAAAACCAAAATCCCAGGCCCTTGGCCAACAGGATGGGAGATGCTATGAAACACCCAGGAGCAAACCTCGTCCCACAGCTGGGAAGGGAATAGGCTTGTTTTCCCCTAACATCCTCTTCGGGCAGCATGAAATAATAGATGAGCAGAGACCACAGAGATATGGCTCAAGAGACCCCCTCTCCCTAACACAGCCAGGAGCCAGGTTGGGCCTCCCAGCCCTGTAACACTGGCCCGAGGAAATGCCCTTTGCTCCGTGCTTGCAGGGCAGGGAGGAAGCAGAAACCCACCAGCATGCCAGCAGGGTGGGGAATCCCCATGCAGTGTGTTCACCTCCTGCAGCAGAGCCCGGCGGCAGCTGCCCTCACAATCCACCACACCACAAACCTGCACTGTTTAACCAGTGACAGGGACTGTTTTGACAGCCTGCAGCAGGAAAGAGCCTCGTGGGACCACTGGAGCCAACCCCCCAAGCAGGAACAGCAGGACAAGCACCAGCCAGGGCTGGCTCCTCAATTAGCACTGGGCTCAGTGGGGCTATCGCCTTCCCTCTCCGGGGGCCAGGAGCCATGTTCCCAGCAGCTTTGTTTAGGGCTTCACCTCCTGCGATTTTCTCCTAGCCCCAGTTTCACTGCTGGTGCAGGGAAGCTGCAGCTGGCTCTGTCCTCCAGCTTAGAGACAGCACAGCCTCCCAAGTTCCTGAGACTTCATAGCATTACATATTTAAATCCCTTGCTGATGGGTGATGGGTGCGGGCACCGAAAGCCTTTTAAAGCTGCTTTGCTCCGAGCGATGCTGCAGGTGACGGTGTGTCTGCGTGGGACCGTGGGGTCCAGCCTCGCTCTCTCCTCACGCCAGCACCATCTCCATCCCCTTTCTAACATTTCCGCTGTAACAGCCAGCAAGTGTGTGAGTGATTGAAGCCAGGCACAGAAACCCCCCGTGCCCACACACCTGGGCTCAGCACTTCCCTCCAAGAGCCTGTGGGGCCCCCCACAAACCACAGTCCCCGACATCTCTCTCCAGACCAGGGAGGCCAATTTAATCCTCCTTACTGGGAGCAAAGAGCATGCACACCCCTTTGTCACACAGGGCTGGGAAGTCCCAAAGTGAAACCAAAGAGCGGCAGCTTGCCCAGATGGGTTCAGCACAGCAGCAAAACACTCACAGGACATGGAGGCCTCAGCTCCCAGGGCTGCCTGCGCCCGCGCAAAGGATGGGGAAAGCAGCTGGGGGTGCCCACGCCAGTGCTCTGCCTGCCCAGCACCCCCATATTACAGCAACCTCCTGAGATATGTCCTTCCTGAGACCAGGGCTGTTCGCCAGGGACCCTCCCAGCCCCCCAGATGGACCACCCCACCCCTTTCTGTGCTGGAGTCCTTGGGCACCATGTGCTCCAGTGTGGCACAAGCTGGGCTTACACCACCCCTTTGTCCAGATCCAAAACTGCACTGGGAAGAGCTGGTTTGACAGGGCTACAACTCCATCTCCTTGGGGACCAACCCCAGGGGTGTCAGATTCACAGAAACCATCCCAGCGGGCAGAGGGGGGCTGGCCACACAGCAGCAAAGATGCCAGGACCCTGGCAGGGCTGCGAGCCCACACAATCCCCGCATCTTTGCCAGAACGATCGCGCTGAACTGAGGCCTTCCAGGGTACAAGGTGATGGGCACGTGAATCTGTCCCATCCCTCGTGGCACATCCGACCCTTTTCCCGAGGAGGAGGTGGGAGCAGCTCCCTGGGCAGAAGACAGCCAGCACCGCGCCGCCTGCGTGGAGCGCAGGGCATCGCAGCAGAGTGTTTATGAGAGCAGCAGAGCGCTGGAGGTTGCAGGGTTTAAATAAACTTGAAATCCGACTCAACTTCCTTCCCCAATTTCACAAGCTCTGTTTCCTGAGTCTCCGCAGCCGGCCAGGCACGCTCGGGCGGCGCGGGCAGCTCCGGCACAGGGGGTGCCCCTTGCTCTCCAATGAACTGGGCAGTTTGAAAGTGCCCTCGGTGAGCATTTCTGCAGCCAGCCCGGCTTCTCAGACCTCCCCGGCCAAGGATTTTAATGGCCTCTGGGTCAATATACACCATCAGCCCTTCCTGACACAGCAAAACGGGGCTGGGTTCCACCTCCTGCACCCAGCACAGCAAGTCTTGCTCCCCACGCTGCACCCCGGTGAGCTGCAGCTGCGAGAGCCGACAGCACCTGGCTGCAAGATGGGGTGCTGCAAGCTGGGGTGCTGCAGGGAGGGGTGCTGCTGAGGCTCAAGGAGAGGTACGAGCCTCAAATTGATGGCTCTGCTCCTGGATGGAGGGCACAAGCTGGCTGCGTCGCAGCCACCCACTTGAAGGTCACCTTACAGAAGGAAATGGCAGTTGTTGCCTTCCCCAGCCTCTGAGGAAACCTCCCCCAGCAGCAAGGAGCGAGGGCTCCCGGGCCACCCTGCTCGGCACCATCGCGGCAGGCGGCAGCTTCCCGGCTGACACCGTTACCCCAGAACCAGCCCAACCGCTGCCGGCAGCCTGGCCCCATCGCTTCCTCCCCAGCAGTGGCAACCGCAACCAGCAAGCTCAGACGCGCCCATGAAGCGACACGGCAGGCTCAACGCTGATGGGCGAGCGAAGGCAGACCCTGCCTGCAGGGAGGGTGGGAGTCAGGGCGGGGTCCAGCCCTGCCCTTGCAGATGGTGCAGGTCTGAGCTGCAGGTACAAGGTGCTGGTACAAATCAGCCTCTGGGCCAGGAGCAGCCGCTGGGCCTGCATTTCCCTGTGCTGACAGCAGCGCTGCAGCAAGTACCAGTCATTTCACTGCTGGCACGCAGGAAACCTGAATAATGCGCCCATACCCCAACCAGTGGCTCAGGACATGTGTCCTTCGGACCCCCAGTGGCAAAAGGGCAGCCAGGATTCTCCCAATGGGAGCACGGGAACCTGTGAAGTTGACAGTGAAACACCACAGCATTTCTCCTGCCTCCTCCTGCCAGGCCAGGAGAACCAGGAAGACCTGGGGTCCCCCCACGGTGCACCACCCCTGCTCCTCTGTCCCCACTCCTCCCACCCTGAGCGCTCTGTGGGGCCCCAGAGACAGGTCCCAGTGCCTGCAGCACCTCTTAACATTGGCTGGACCATCCCCATCGCACAGCTGTTTAACCTCAGCAGCACACAGCACCTTCCTCCAAAGCCCCCATCGCTTCCCAGTGTCCCCGGCTCTTCCCCAGGTCCCACCCTGCTCCCTCCAGCAGCGCAGACAGAGAAAACCTAAAGAAATGGAACAGCTGGCACATGTATGTTATTATAAAGGACAAATTGGGAGCTTTGATCCATGTCTGGCTGCACCCTAGAAGCGCTGAACCTCCTCTGTGCTCCAATGGCCAAGGGAGGTGGGATCTGCGGGCAGGTTTGCTTGGAGGGTGGGGGATCCTGGGGTGTCCTGGAAACCCCTGCAGCCCAGCTGCTCCACCAGCGGAGTGTCATGAGTGCTCACAAAGGAAAACCTCACTCTGCTCCCAGCGGGACAAGGGAACCTATCACCGGTCTCCCTGGGCTGCTTTGGCAGAAAAGCCGGGTGGTCCGCAGGGAGAGCAGCTCAGCTCTTACACGCTCAGTCCGGCCTCAGGAGCCACCTTCCTGCACAGCGCTGCAATCTGCCTGCTTTGTCTCACGGTCTCCTTGCTCCCAGCCCTCCTCCTTTGTCCTGCCGACTCACCTTCGCCACCGCATCACCATGGCTGCAGCAAGCAGGATGCTGGCTCACTCCCCCAAGGAGGGGGCAGGAGTTGGACCTCTCCCCCTTCCCCAGGTCCTCACCATGGAGACCCTAACCCCACTGCAATGCTGCATATTCAAGTCACCTCCCAGTCGTGATGCCCTCCCTGTGCATCAGACCAGCCCTGCACGCCATCACTGCCAGGGGCCAAGGGGATTAGATGGGAAGAGCCCAGCAGAAATGACTCCACGGCTGCCACCCTCAGCAGCACCCGCTCCATCTCCCATGCAAAAGGGACCCTGACCTTTAGCCGGGCCTCTGTTAAAAGGCACCATCCCAAGAGAAATGCAGGATGGAGAATGGGAAGAGTCTGGTCAGCAGGAAATCTCCACCCCCATCCACCAGCACCACTTGGTTCCCGGGTCAGTATCCTGGCACAGATACCCCCGCCTTGGTACAGCGCATCCCTGCCCCGGCACCAGCACCACAGCCGCACCCACACCACAGGGATGCTGTCACCTCCCTTGCAGCTCCCCTACCCTTCAAAACCACAGCCTGGCCCTGATTCTCAGGCTTTCGAATGGAGCAAGGTTCACCACTGTCTGCTACCAGGACAGGAAGACTGGTCAGGCAGGCAGCGCTGGGAGCTGTCCTGGTGCACACACACACATGCACACACACACACACACACACGCAGCGGCACATACAGCCCCACACCCACCCTTTCTCCTTCCATTACTGACGCTGCACCCAGCATCTTTTGTGCTCTCACTGTGCCCAAGCAGGCAGGGACCAGCCAGGGCAGTGCCCTCCGCAAATCTTCCTCCGAGGACCAACACAGCCCCCCGCAGGCTGCCATCAGCACCCCCCCTGCCCCGTGCCCTTAGGGGTGCGGACAGGGGGACACACGCGCTGCCCTGCCCCGGGTGAGCGCACAGCCCCACGGCGGGACACAAGCAGGCACAGCCAGCCGCGGGGCCGGTGTACCCGCGTGGGGCTGAGCCTGCCGAGCTGTGTCCCCACGGGGCCCCGGTCCTGCCCTGGCCCGGCTCCACCGCCACACGCTGCCCGGCAGCCCAGGGCGCCCGCCCGGACTCAGCTGGTCCGGAAGCCGCGGGCTGACCCGGCGCAGGCCCGGGGAGCAGCGGGAGCCGCACGGCCGGTCCCTTCAGCTCCAGCAGGGCCGGGTCCCCGCCTGCCCCCCCCGCCGGTTTTGGCGGGGCTCGTACCCCGCGTCCTCCGGGGGCTCCTTCCTCCTCTGGGGGCAGAAAGAAACAAAACGACGCCGGTCTGCGGGACCCCAGCGGCTGTGCACAGAATACACCCAGCCTGGCACGGCGCTAACAAAGAGCCCCCCGCTTTCACCCACCCGGGGGCTCCGCAGACGATGCGTGGTCGACCCCGCCGGCTGCCGCCCAGCACAGCGCCTCCCGAGCCCCCCCGAGCCCCGCGTGAATGAGACGCCGCCGGCAGCTCCTTTATTGAGGTGCACGATCTGGAAGGCGCATTGTTCCCACTCCGGAGGCAGCACAAAGGACACCGAGATGCCGCATCGTTCCCTACCACCTAGCGGGAGGTGTGGGGGGGCAGACAGAGACCCCCACCCCCCCACTCTCCAGCATCATTCCTGACACCACCGGGGGGCCAAACCCACCCGCGACGCAGCCAGGAGTTGCCGAGCGGCATCAACCGGGCGTTAACCAGCTGTCCAGGTGACGGGGCCGGGGGTTCCCCCACCGGCCGCAGGGATGGGAGGGGAGGGCGGTATCGCGGGGGAGCCGATGGGGTGAGGGGGGTGGCAGCCCCGAAACGCTGCACACGGGCGGTGGGGAGGAGAGCGGCGGCTGAGGGGGGCGGCAAAACCCGACTCGCTGCCCCGGGGATGGGCAACCGCGACCCCCCGCCGCGCACAGGCGGCTGCAGCCCCCCGCCCGCCGCGGGTGCACCGAGGGTCACCCCGCAGCCCGGGCCCGGCCCGCACTCACCTCACGGCCACCTTGACACAGCTGTCCGGAGCCGCCATGCCCCGCAACGGGCACCGCGACCGCGCTGCGAGAGCAGCCGGGGGGAGGGGAGGAGAGGGGGCGGGCCCAGGTGCGGGGGGCGGGGCGAGGACACGCCCACAGCAGCGCTGCCCGCGCGCGGACACACTGAGACACGGTCACGGGGACACACGGTGACACACTCACGCACACTAATGTGCACTCACACGGACACGGAGACACGCACACACGGGCATGCTCACACTGACACACACACTCTAACATGCGCTCACACGAATAACGGAGACGCACACACAGACACACTCACAGCGACACACACACTCTAACATACACTCGCACACACTAACATACAGGGACAAGGAGACACACACACAGACACGCTAACACTGACACACACACACTCAGACACGCACACTCACATGGAGAGTGACTCACAAACACACACATGCACACACTGACACACACACACACACACCTCGAGGCACACACTCACACACACACATTCTGACACACACACAGGCACACACTAATATACACGCTCACACACACAGACACACGCTCACACTCTCTCACACGGACACTGACTCGCACACATGCACACACTGACATACTCACACACACGCTGGTACACACCCCCCCACACTCACAGAAACCCCCCACACACTCTCACCCGTCAGTCCCTGCTGCCCCCTGCCGAGCCAGCAGTCCCGCTGCTGCCTGTGCACGCCTGTACCGGGCTGTACCAGGCTGTACCGGGCTGTACCGGGCATACTGGGCTGTACCGGGCTGTACCGGGCAGTACCGGGCTGTACTGGGTTGTACCGGGCTGCGTCCTGGGAAAGGTTGCTTTTCTGGTCTAGGACAGCCAAGACATAGCAGAACTGATGGCCAACAGGTAATGAAGTTAAAGCTGTGCCCAGTACGGAGCCCAGCACCCTCCCTCTGCTCCGGGGTCTGGATGCCTTCACCTCAACAGCACCGTCCCTTCACCCCATCTGCTCGTGCTCATCCTGAGGCTCCCAAGGGACCAGGGCCGCATGCCATGTGTGTGCGGGTCTGCGCGCACTGCGGGAGCTTGCTTGGCAGCTGCTGTGGCAGGTAAGTTCCAGGGCATCTCATGCTGGTACAGCATCAAGGTGACAAGCAGGATATGGCCTGTCTGTCATCCTGCAAGGATGTGAGGAGCTGGCATTTCTCTTCCTTGGTCCCTGAGGGCCAGGTTTGCAAGGATAGGACAAGAGGAAACGGCCTCAAGTTGCACCAGGGGAGGTTTAGATTGGATATTAGAAAAAAATTCTTCACAGAAAGGGTTGTCAGGCATTGGAACAGGCTGCCCAGGGCAGTGGTGGAGTCACCATCCCTGGAGGGGTTTAAAAGGTGTTTAGACGAGGTTCTTAGGGACAAGGGTTAGTGCTGGAGTTGGGTTAGGTTATGGCTGGAATCGATGATCCTGAGAATCTCTTCCCGCTGAAATGATTCTGTGACATCTTGGTCAGGAGGGACCCTGAGCTGTCATTTTTTCTGAGGCTGGACCCTTCCCCACCGAAGCCGCATGCAGAGAAAGGCAGTGACCGTGCCATGGTGCTCTGACCCCATCTTCCTACTCCCACCCCTGTGCCAGTCGCATCACAAGCCAGATGTGTCCCCCAGTTCAGCTAGAAAACAACTCAAGAAAGACCCCCCCAGACACTAGTTTGAGGAAAATCAGCCCATTAGCAAGTGCCCCTTCCTCAGGAGCAGGGAGATGTGTCTGTGTGTGTGCAAGGGGGTGTAACTCCTGCCCCAGGGCAGTGAAGCAAGAGCGAGGGATGTGCGGCTGCCCCATGACACGACATCCCTGCTGATTGCCTGCATCCCCGCGGGGAAAAGCTGTCTGCGCTGCCACGTCCCCATACAAGATGGGCTCTCCGGCGCTCAGGCTGCAGCTGGAGCTCAGCAACAGCCATTTCTCTTTTATTAAGTTAACAAATAAATGCCCTGCTGGAGAGAAGGCATGGTCTATTGATTCAGCACCTCCCCCAGGACCCATCAGTTCGCTGCATTTTAATATATATTAGGCAAGGAAGAGCCCTGTGTGGCCCAGTTTGGCTGTACTGGGACCCCTCTGGAGCAAGATCCAGCAAAGAGCCAGGGCAGCCACAGTGCTCGGCACCCAGACCCTGCCTGGGGCACTGAGGTCCGTAAAGTGGAAGCCCCGGCGAAACTCATTCGCAGAGCGGAATAACCTCAGTTGCTGCTTGGTACCCGGCAGCAGTGGGCAGTGCGCAGGCAGCCGTGCCTGTGCCTGTCTGCTGCCCCAGCCCAAGGCACATTGCCCAAGCCACTTGTCCTCCTCCTCTCAGAACAGGCTTGCCTGCAAGCAGGAGGAATAGGCTCCACCAGAGATGTGAGGATGCTGGATCCAGCTGCTGAGGTACCAGAAGACCCCCCCGAGCTTGGCACCCTCAAAACGGCTGGTAGAGACATGAGCACTCGGGAGTGAGGACAGATCTCCCTCAGCATGGAGAGTGGATGCTGGGACATGAATCGCTGCCAGCTCTGGTTGAACGCAGTCTTGCATTTGCAGCCTCCCCCCGAGGCTGAGCAGCGAGCAGCCGTGGGCACAGGCTGTGCAGGCAGGGTGGAAGAGAAAGGAGGGAACGGGAGGGTTCACAGACTCACACAGCAGAAACACTTTTAATGACCCATCCAGCTCTTGCACGACGTTGCTGGCACAGCGTTGTCCTATCTGGCACCAGCACCCTGGAAACTCGGCCCAAAATTTCTCCTGCAGTGGACAGAGCCCACCAGGATGCCAGGCAGGGAGGGGGAGCAGTGCAGTATCGCTCCAGTGACCACCTGCAAGCTCCTGACGGGACCGTGCCCACTAGGCTGCATCAGCTGGCAGCTCACAGGTGAGTGGCACTGACGGTCTTTTTGGGGAGGGCTGCGCTGAGCCCTGGGGAGCCGGCTGGTGATGCGGCCGAGGTGTCCTGAGGGGCAGAGCCAGTTTTTGTGCCCTGCAGTGTTTCTCTTTCCTGTAGCAGCTCCACAGCTGCTTTCTCCACTTCATCCATCTCCAGCTGGCTGCTGGCTGCCATCTCGTCCCTGGTCACTGCTACGAAGGATGGGTCACAGGCCAGAGACGCAAGACCTCCAGAAATCAGAGCCTGCAGTGGAGGAAGAGGTCACAGCCCAGTGTGTGCTCAGTTTGTAGAAGTGTCCCTTGCTGCCCTCTGCGCTGGCACGTACTTGCTGCTCACCCTCGTAGCTAAGCTTTGTCTTCCAGCCTCCCAACTTGGCGTAAGCATGGCACCTCTGCCAGCCTACTTCACTCCCTGGCTGCCCTGCCTTTCCCTCTGCCAGGCTGTGCCCATGTCTTACCTCCTGAATGAGGAAGGTGATGGCTGGGGTGGAGGATGTGCTTGGGTGAAGGCTCTCACCCTGCTGGTACCCTGAGCTGGATGTCGTTCCCATTGCAGAGCCATCATCTCCAGGCAGCTGGGCAAGAGGAGCAAAGAGCTGCAGCCTGGGCTTGGGCAATGCCCATGGAAGGTCTCTCCCATGTCAATGGGAGGGCTGCAGGTACTGTCCCCAACCTGGACACACACTCCCATTCTGCTGGAACTCCTGGGTCCAGGGGACCACCCACAATGGGACCAGCATGGCCATATGGGCAAAGAGACCAGCTCCTCCCCAGCATGGCTGTGACAGCCCTTCCCATGCTTCTGGACATACATTTGCCCCCTTTACCTCCTGGGGCAGAGGGTGCAGTCCTGATGATGGGTGACCCTCGGGGGTGGCCCCTCGCCTCCTGCTCGGCCTCCGTCGCAGCCTCTCCATAGGTAAGGGGGGGTTGCGCTCTGGGAGTAGGAAAGTTGGAGACATCAGATGGGCACAACAGCAAGGACTCCACTGGGAATGGGTTAACTAGACTGGGGGAACCAAAGGGTTTAGGAGTTCAGGACCAACCAATGTCCCAGCACCTGACCACTGCCCCATGCTCCTCACTCATGGCTGGAAAGAAGTCCCTGTTAGTTGAAACACACACAGTCTTGTGGCCCTGCTGCCTGGAGAACGGCCAGTCCTCCCCCAGCCCGAGACACTGGCTCCATGCTCCATCAACCCAGAGGGGAAAAAGGTGGGAGAAGGGTCTGCTGGAGCTCCCCATCCAGGTCCTGCTGTGCTTGAGACTCTCAGCTGACCTCCAAGTTGCATTCCCTTCCCCCTGCCTGGCCCTTGGGCTGGTGCAGATCCCCCAGAGGAGCGATGCTCAGACTCACCCTGCACTAGACGCTTGGGTGCTGCTGGCGCCATCTTCCTCAGCACCTCGTCCTCATACTCCATCCTGCAATGGCAAGCAGGCAGGTCAGCCCAAGTGGCGACCATGTGCAGGGACCAACCCACCCAGGGGTGCAGCCTCCCCACCTTCTCCAACCTGGGGAATGCAGCTGGGGGGCAGACCAGGAGGGCCACCTAGGATAGATGAACAGGGCAGAGACCCCAAGAAGTAGGATTAAGAATATCCTATATTGGCAATCCTTGTCCCTTGTACCCATGTGTGGGCAGCCTGCTGGTGGCCCCTACCTAGGCCTTGGCACTCAGTTTGGTGGGGAAGGGTGTTCCTCTGATCCCTGGCACCCTGCTGTCCACCTTGAGCCTCATGGCACTGAAATGGAGTGATAGGAAGGACAAGAAGGGTGTTTAGGGGCTTGCACGCTGACATGTGGAGCCACTCACCAGCCCTGAAGCTACCCTGTGTGTTCTGGGGACACCTCCGGGAGTGCCAGGCTGGGGCCCAGGGGCCAGCAAGAAGTGTCTGCCCTCCCTGCCCCCTCACCTGAGCCCCAACAGCTGAATTTCTGCATAAAGCTCCTGTGTCCACGGAGCCACTTGCATGGCCAACACTCGACTCCTCTGCAAGTTTGCCGGGACCTCGCTCCTGCACCTCAGTGACTCGGACAGACCTCACCCATCCATGAAGAGCCCCTGCACAAGACCACGTTCACCAGCCCTTACCCCTCCAGCCAGTCGTTGCTGTTGGCATTGTTGACGTTGGTGTTGCCTTCCTGGGGGAAGTCATCGAGGAAGACAGGGGAGTCGAGGTCCTCGCTGCCCACCTCTGTGAACTGCAGGGGCCTCTGGCTGGCCACATGGGGCTGCAGGGGGCTGCTGGGCTCCAGGAAGCTGTCGACCTGGCCAAACAAGCCCCCCGTCCTCTGCAACCAACAGGGAGGGTGTCAGAGGAGGCCTAGAGCCCCGAGCTGCTCTGGGGCCATTCCCACGGGAGGAGACATGTGGGGGGGGGCATGGGAATAGCGGTCTCTCTGCTCATCTCTCTGTTGGGGCTTTGCAGACCACATGGTGCTGAAAGCCTCACCGCCCAGGTGTGGAAGATGAGGCACTGAGGGGTGATGGCCATGCAGCAGCACTGGGATGAGAGCCAGCCCTGTGCACGACAAATCCTCCACCTCTGTGGACAGCCTGAGCTGGGGGCGCCTCTTGACACAGCAGGAGGTGCAACCCTGCAACACCAAAGCTGCCCGGCCAAAAGTGAATGTGTTCCTGCACTGGTGATGACACCTGAGCTGTCCGGCCTTAGCCTGGCAGGAGGTGAGAGTGGGGCCCTCCAAAACAGCACATCCCAGCCAGACATACGATCAGGGTCCTTTTACAGTGGGGAAATGGAGGCAAAGAGCCCTGGATGACTCAACCAGGATGTTCAGGGAGAGGAAAGAAGTGCTGATCCATCCTTGTGGTCCACATGGTCAGGCTCATGTCTGTGGGCTCTCCTCCAGCTGCCGGGAGCTATCCTGACTCGCCACCAACACACTGGAATGGGGGCTGGGTGGGACCACCACCATCTGGGGTGCCCAGATGGCTGCACTCACCCTGTATATCCCTTCCTCCATGGCAGCCTCCACCATTGCTCTTTCCAGCTCCTCTTCAGCAGTCAGGTCACCAGAGATGGCCCGATGGATTTCAGGAGCAGCTTCTTCTTCAATGCTCCTCAGCCCAGCCTGATGGGGACAAGAAGGCATGGCTGGATGTGGCCTGGCCCCACCACCTGTCTCACTTTGGGCTTTGGAGAGGGAAACACGATGAAGCGTGCTCACCTGGTAAACAGTACTGCAATTCTCCTACCAGGGCCACGGGTCACCCTGCAGCTGGCTCTGTGCTTGGTGAAACAGCTTCTGGGCTACTGCTGTCCCACCAAGGGGTATGCTAAGGGCAGCCTGGTGGAGGGTCAGGCTGGTGATGCCCAAGAGGCAGCTGTGCCTTTGTCCCTATCTGGAGACATCTGACCTGGGGCCCAGCTCTTTTCCTTGCCTTGCATCTTTGGGGCCTGGTATTTAATCTGTACAAGTGATTTTGTCCCTATAACATCAGGAGAGGCTGGATACATCCCAGCTGCTCTGGCGAGGCACGTAAATCCTCTCCCATCCCACCCTGACAGCATCCTTCAGGGCTTCTCTGACTGCAGTGGTCCAGCTCAAGATCGGCCACCTCAACCCCTCTCCACCTTACGTTGCACTGGGCAATGAGAGAGGACACAGAAAGTACCAGGCATACAGAACTACCTGCAACACTGCTAAGGTGAGGCAAGGGAGAAGGCCCTGGGAATGGAGAAGAGTAGGTGGATAAGGGCCTAGGCAAGCAGCATTTGGCCCAGACATTGGTCTGTGATGCAGTTCTCCAGGTCTTAAAACCGCTTGGTGAGGCATCAGATCCTGCTGAGCCCTCTCTGTGCTCAAGTCATCCAGGCAGAGTCAAAAATCTCCTTTGCTTCTGTAGCCACCTGCACCCTGGAGACTAAGGCCACCCTCAGTGGTGGGATGCTCGTGGCACTGGTTCACTTGGGGCCGCCTCCCTTCCAGAGTCTGAGGCACAGAGGTCCCCGTGTGTCACGGCAGCTCTGTCTCTCTAAGTCATCCTTGACTTTCCTGAGCTGGGTGAAGCCTCTTCCCTTATCTGCAGGGCTCCCCAGCACACCCTGCTTGCCCCAGGGAGGGTCATCCCTCCAACACAACCCACACGCTACCAACCTGGATCTCCACAGGGTTCTTCTTGGGCCGGTACCCATAATACTCCTCCTGGCGCTTCATGAACTTCCTGAAATGCTCTTGGATGAGGAAAGTAGCATAGAATTTGCCCACTGTCACCTCATCATCTGGAGGGAGGAAACCAACCTGACCATACTGTTTATCTCAAGGCCCCGAGCTGTCGGAGCAGCTGAGACCCCAAGCAGGTGTCACTGTGCCCCTCTGGGAAGCACCACCAGGTGACACACCTCCGATAGGTGGGATGACCTGGTCCAAAAGCTTCATACTCGTTCGCTTCCAGATTTTTTTGATAATGGCTCTGAGCTCCTCGTTGGCCTGTTCAAAGTTGCCTGTGAGAAAAGCAAGCAGGACAGAGCAGTTCATTCCCAGGGCAATGTGAACACGAGTGAAGACAAAGCACTTTAAAACCCGGCCAGACCTCTCTAGGGTGTGACAGCTCCTCTCCAGCCTTCCTACACAGCAAAAATGGGTGTTTTAAGAATGAGGTTTTGATTTTAGCAAAAATGCTTTAACTATAGAGTAAGTGAGACCTAGAAAATGGAGGAAGCGTCACTACCACTCTCTGCTCTGGTGATCAGCTACAGATTTCGACTTCCCCTTTGGTGCTCTCACAGGCTGCACGGTTCAGTGCCACCACTGCCCAGCCTCACTCCTCCCAGAGCCCACTGCCCCAGCCCAGCCACAGAGCTGCTCCTGTGACAGTGCCTGACCCACGGGCACAGAAACAGGCTGATGTGGCATCTCCCCAAAGCACGGCTTTGCAAACCATGCTGCTGGCAAAGAAGGGGATAAAAACTACCCCTCCCCAGCACAGCTAAATTAAAAGAGGCTCCATCCCCTTCCACTCCACTCTGAGATTATAATGCACAGCGAAATGCAAAACTGGAGCAGGTGGTGCTATGCTGAGGCAGGGGAAGATCAGCCTACACTCAGCAGCGCAGGAAGGGAAGATGGTGGCTGTGCATTGTGACAGGGAAGGGAACCGGGCAAGAATGGCTCCTGAGCTGTTCAGGGTGAAGTTACACAGCTGGGGTAGCATTGGTTCACTTTCGAGGGCTGCAACACACGTGCTTGCAACTAATAATGTCCTCCAGGATTGGCCTGAGCAGCCACATGTGTGTGCCCGTAGTCTCTGGTCCAATCACTTAATTAATGGCATGAAGCCGAGGGCTGCAACAGAGGGTGTGCCCTGAGGTCCCCAGACAGAGTGGGGGAATGGTGTGTAACCAGCACGAGGAGAGGCCCATCAGGCTGCAGAGGCAAGCAGAAGCATCACTCACCTTCTGTCTTGATCTTGAGGGCTGTCCTCACCAGCGCAAAGAGGGTTGCATTGAAGGTGACGGTGCCGTCACTGTTCAGAGGCATGTTCATGCACACCAGACGCTGCACAGCAAACAACCATGTGAGCCCAGGCTGGCAGCTCCCCGCAAACACACAGCCTGTCCTGGCCAGAGGACGGTCGCGCTGGCCAGGGAGAGGCTCTGCTGGGGCGCTGAGCTGCCGGCCAGGGAGCCCTCCCAGCTCTGCCCACTCTGCCCCGGCTCGCAGGACTCTGCACCACTGCTGGGCAGTGACATCCCTCATTCAACCAGCCAGCTAAACCAGAGCAAGCTGTGGGGAGAGCCAGGTCAGATCTGTGGGAATAACCCAGTCTGTGGGGCACTGGTGCCACGGGAAAAAAACATAGAATCATAGAATCATTTTGGTTGGAAAAGACCTTTAAGATCATCTAGTCCAACCGTTAACTCTACACTGCCAATTTCACCTCTAACCCATGTCCCTGGGAACCTCATCTCCGTCTGTCCAACCCTCCAGGGCTGGTGACTCCAGAACTGCCCTGGGCAGCCTGTTCCAATGCCCCACAGCCCTTTGGGGAAGAAATTGTTCCCAGATCCAACCTCAACCTCCCCTGGCGCAACTTGAGGCCGTTTCCTCTGCTCCTGGCGCTTGTTCCTGGGGAGCAGAGCCTGACCCCCCTGGCTCCAAGTTCCCTTCAGGCAGTTCAGAGATCAGAAGGTCTTCCCTCAACTCCTGTTCTCCAGGCTGAACAACCAGCCAGCAGAGACACAGCACTGCTCTCAGGGAGATGGGAGTCATTCTGCACTGCGCTCCACCTTCCAAAAAGTGTCTCAGTCTGCCATGAGGGATCTGGGGATCAAACCTCCTCATGAGTCTGCCCAAGACCCAGGTTTACATGTAAGTCTCACACAGGCCCTGGATTTGGGCAGAACGAGCTAAGCCACGAAAAGTGTATGCATGCCTACAGAGCTGGTGTTTCCAAGTCCCACAGTGCTACTTGCCCTTGTAAACAAACCTCTACAGCTCAGCTGATGTGGCTGGGTCCCCAGGCCCAGCATTGCCCTCCTGCACCAGATGCAGATGAGGGGCACATCTGTGTGGCCTGGGGGTCCCCCTGCCCTGAGGGCTCCAGGCTGGGCGGAGGCCAGCCCACCAGTGCCATTCCTCTCAGAGCAGAGGTGAGCACAGCCAAGTCCTTAACGTCAGGACCCTGAAACACATCAGCTCCATGCAGGTCAACAGCACCTCCCCTTGCTCACAGAACACCCCCCTCCATTAAACACCAGAGGTCAGAGCTTGCGTATAAACCATGACACTGGGAAGCTGGCTGGACTGTCACCCTCAGCCTCCCTGGGGAGGATGCAGAAACCACTTGGGGAAGGTGTCCCTGTGCCCACACACCCTGCCACCCCCTCGGCTTTTACCTTACAAGCTACACGGTGTGGGCAGAACTTCCCGAAGCCCAGGGGAGGCTGGATACGTCTCAGCAGAGTCACTACATCCAGGTGTTTGATCCTGCCTCTGTGGAGGCAACAAACTGCATCAGCAGTGTGGTGACAGACGTAGGGGACAGCGGTTCGCGCAGGGGCTGGGTGGGTTCATCCTTGTGGCCTGCCCTGTGCTCTGGGCAAATCCCTACACTTCCCTATGCTCCTCCTGGGGAAAGCAGCTGTCCCCCACAGCACCGGGCAGCAGATAAAGGTGTGCAGTGGCACGGGAAGAGCTGGGAGAATCAACAGGGCTGGATGAAGAGGCTACTGGAAGTCTTGTGTCCCCAGACACCCTGATGGCTTGCATCAGCCCTGGAACACACTGGCAAGTCCACATCCACCTCCAAGACGCTGGGATCTAACTCTTAGACAGTGCCACAGCTTGCACTGCCACACGTGTCTCAGGGCAGCCCACCCAGCTCCCCATAGACTATTCCCCTCCGTGCCACTCACCCCCTGTCACTCACTTGGCCTCGGGGTCGTACTCAGCCCAGATCCGTTTAAACTCGTCCAGGTGATGGGGCCCAAGGATGGACCAGTCGCGTGTGAGGTAGTCAAAGTTGTCCATGATGACGGCCACAAAGAGGTTGATGATCTGAGGGCAGAGGAGCGGGTATGAACGATGCTGGCTAGGGCAGGGCCAAGCACCTGGCAGGTCCTCGGGCAGAGGGACAGTGACAGCTCTTACAGCCAGCAGCACAGAGCAGGGCAGTGCTGCTGTGGGAAAACACAAGCAGACGTGTTCAGGAGGAGAAGGAGCTTGGGCTCCCCTAAGCCAGGGGATGCTGTGGGTCACCGTCTGCAGGGACGGGCCTCCTGAGCACACGGAGAGCATGGGAAAGGCTGCAGCAGGCACAGGGCAGCTCTTCCCTCTCCACCTTTGCAAGAGCCAGCACAGGCACATCTGGACAGCAGCACATGGTGCTAGGGAAAGGAACTTCATGGGGGCTCGTGGGCCCTGCGGGAGTGCGGTGCCACGCTTACAGCACGGCTGGGTGGATGGGCACGGGAAGAGGGCACTGTGGGCTCAGCCCCACAAGATGCAAAGCTAACACAACACTGGGGGCTGCCCAGGGCCAGGATGGGGGTGCCAAAGGGAGCCCTGTGGGAGTCGTCATACCAGGAAAGCACAGAGCATGTAGAAGCTGATGAAGTAGAAGTAGGCGAAGCCCGTGCCGCAGGTGTACTCCTCCCCCTCGGCAAAGTCTGACTCGGGGTCGCACAGTTTGCCGTAGCTGCAGCCCAGCAGGATCTCCTGCCAGGCCTCTCCCGTCGCACACCTGCGGAGAGGGGACGGCTGCTGGTCCCTGCCTGTCCTGCGGCCAGCCCGGCGCACAGGGGAGGAGCGGCAGAACGCTGGGCTTGCTGTGCTGGTGTGGGGAGTTGGCTACTGGAAGCCCCTCAGTGCAGTGTCTGGAACCAAGGAAAGCTCAGCTCTTGCTTCCCCTTGAGTTTCCTCACAATTCACAAACTAAAATCCAGCTCGGAAAGGAAACATGCAGAATAGAAACCCCAAAGTGCTCTCTGCTCCTGTAGCTCAGCCACACCAGACAAACCGACAGCCACCCCTGAAACGTTTCCATTGCTGCAAGACATTTTTCTTCAGGGCTAAAAACAATCAGCTACAGAAATGCTGGTCTCCCTCGCTCCCAGCTGCTGGGCTCACACACTGACTCTGAGCCCAGTCCCTTTCTGGAGCTGCCCATTCGCCAAGACTGACCTGAAGAGTAGCAGCACAGCTTGTGGAAAGGTTTGGAAGTTGTTGTTTCGGTTGATCTGGGTCCCGTCCACCATGGCAATCTTCCCAAACATCTGTAAAACACATTGCCAGATCCTGAGCACCCTTTTTCTCAGGTGCTGACCACCCTCCCCCTGCGGTTCTCTTCCTTCTTCTTTACTTGGCCTTCAGCATCCTCAAAAGTGGCTGAAATGAGGCTGTGCATGCTCTGCGGCTCATGAGCTCCTTGGACACTCCTGCCTATGCTGAAAATGCCCCTTGTCTATGCTGCATTTCACCTGGGTCAAGAAGACAAGGTCTTCTGAACCAGGGCACGAGCACTGGTAACTGTGTGTCTAGGTTGTGCTGCTGACTCTGGAAGTGTTGTTTATTGTGTGCCTCAGTTGCCCTACCTGCAGCCTGGGGACGGGACGAGGCTGCTGGGGCTGTAAGCATCTTGCAGACCAGGGTACAACAGTCCCATCACATGCAAAGTCACAGGGAGTACCTGGCAGAGGACCTAGTCCCTCTCTGTCCCAACTCCCCAGATGCTATCAGGCTCAGGGCATCTGTTCAAGACCAAATCCCACCCCTGTGTTTCTCACCTGCATCCCGATCACAGCATAGATGAAAAAAAGCATCACAATCAGCAGGGCTACGTAGGGCAGAGCCTGTGACAAAAGGAACATGGCCTACATGAGACAGCAAGCCAGCATCAAGGCAACCCAGGGACAGGAGACAGGGTCTGGAGCTACCACGTGAGGCCAACAACCAGGGGAAACAGCTTTATCTCTGCCTGTTCCTCTAACCACTCTCCCACCAGCCCTGCTCTCCATTTTTTACGCTTTGGAGGTTTATGCCAACCCCCAAGGGAGCAGCGCGTCTCTGCAGCTGTGACAAAGGCTGAGCACAGCCCAGGGATGTCCACGGCTCAGGCGCTGTGTCCTGAGGTGCTGCAGCATGTCCTTGAGCTGCCCACATGTCGCAGAGCCTGGCCTTGCTGGGACCGGGTGATGTGCCTGGGCAGGCCCTGCCCGCTTGCTCAGCCCAGTGGTGTCTCAGGCTCTGACACATAGTGGTGTCAGTCAGGGAGACCCCCCCATCTTCTCACCCATCTGGGCAACGTTCTCCTACACAACACAAGCCTCTGGTCAAATCTGAGGCCAGCAGCGTGCCAGCGCTGGAGCTTTCCTGCTCTGCCTGGTGAGGACAGGCTGCTCACCCAGGTAGCCTGAGGAGCAGAGCACGCTGCCAGCCCAGGGCACGTGTTTGCCAGGGAGGGGAACACTGTTCCTCACCTGGAAGGACTTGATGAAGGTCCACAGGAGGGTCCTGACACCTTCCCCCCGGCTCAGCAGCTTCACCAGCCGCATCACCCGGAACAGTCGGAAGAAAGTGATGGAGACACGGGAGTTGTCATCGGAGTCCTGCGGGCAGAGCACAACGCCTGGAGGGCAGCAGGTGCTGACGCATCCAGGCAAACAAAGGGAGATCTAGGTTCTGGGGGAAAAGTGTAACGAGATTCCAACCCCCCCAGGCACCAGTCACGGTCCCCACAGCCCTTGCTTGCATAGAGGACCAGACAGCAAAGGGGATGTGCTGGCACTTTTCCTCCTGCCTACCCAATGAGTTCATCTCCCCAGCCCCATTGTCTCGCGTCTGCCACCCCGGGCTGCTGGGGAATGCCTGGTTATGGGTATGAGAGCAATCCCGTTAGACAGGGGGACGGGACACTGCAGGGAGAAAGCCATGCTGTAACGCAGGCTGGGAGAGCTGTGCTGTTGACTGCACACCAGACAGGTCCACCCAAGGACAGGCTCAGGTCCCTCTGGGCTCTCTCCTGGCACGTACTATATGGGATGCTCCCACTTCAGGGCCCACTTGTAAGGTGAGCTTTAGGTCAGGCACCAGGAACACAAAGGGTTAATGATGACTGTTTAGGCACAGAAAGGCTGGTTTGAGAATGGCCCAGCAGGGCTTTCATGGACCAAAGGAGGGATGGAAAGCAGGGTGGCTCCCTGCCCAGTGTCAGCCCTGCCTGCAGTGATGCCCCCTCTCTTGGGGTGGCTGCAGGACCCCCTTGGAGGGGCGAACAGCCATGTCCCAGGGCTGGGGCCTCCTGGGTTCAGGGCAGAACGGGCAGTCAGGAGGGGAACAAGTAGCCACACTTTCTGGGCTCCAAGGGACAGGATTCATCTGGGACCACCTGGGGCACTGGCAGTTGGAGATGTCTGGAGCTCGGTCACCTGCTCCCTTGGTTGCTCAATCTTGGCCCGGCCTCTGCCACCAGGAACCATGAGCAGACCTGCTGGTCTCTGCCAGGAACTGTCCATCCCAACTCCATCACCACTTGGGATACCTTTCCCACTGTCCCCTTGGCCATACAGAGCTTTGCTGCTGCCACCGGATCCCCCTCACTCCCATCATCCAGCCCACCCGCCCCCAGCTATTTCAGGGCAACAAAACTCAACTGTAAACAACCTTCCCAGCAGCTCCAGCTTCCCTAGTTTTGCATGTCTGAGTTCCCAGAGCTGCACTGGAAAACACCATCTCCCCTCCCCACCTCTCTTTTTATTGCCTTTCACTCTCCTAGAGCCTGCCCAGTGAGCACAGTGGTCAGGAACATTTAATCAGCTCCAGTGAACCATGTCCCCACCGCTGGGACCCAGACAGTGCCTACTGAAGGCCAGCTTGCCCACCACAGTTCCCAGCACCAGGGCCCTGGGACCCTTGGAAAAAGGCTCCAGCACGTGGAATCCCGCAGCCAGCCTCTCCCCATCTCCAGAGCTCCAACGGGCCAACCCAGGGCACTCCCTGCATCTCCATGGTGGGCTCAGCACCCCAGCACATCAGGGCAGCAGCTACGGGACACATCCAGCTCCTTGGGGGAAGGCATGGGGTAAAAGTTGCCCCTCTATGCATTTTTCCAGCTAATGGTGTCAGATGCTGCATTCATGCAGGCGAATCCCTCCAGACCTTACAGAGACAGAGAGATGGTCAGAGGAACAAGGGCCAACTGTCCTGCCCTCAACAGCCAGGGACACCTTTGTTAGATGCCCCATTCAGGTCAGATATCACTGTGCTGGGGGGTGTGATGGCAGAGAGCAGCGCTGGGCCAGCAGAAGGACCCAGGAGTGCTGAGGAACAGCTCGGCACATCTCCGGGTGGGGAAACATGTCTGTGTGTGGGGTGTCGCACCCCAAGCTCCTCTCAGCTAAGCCCTGGAGAGAGCAGCTGGGTCTGGAGTGTCTTCATGACATGCAGGACACATGCAAATGCCAGCCACAGGCACGCTGGCATGGCCACGGGCAGCAAAGGGAGAAGGGCACACTGCAAGCACATGCAGCTGATATTTACAATGCTATCACAGCCTCCGCCAAGGCAGTATAATCCGCCACTGGGTGCAAGAACAGTCTGTCAAGAGAACAAGAGAGTCAGCAGGAGAAGTGAGGCAGGAATGAGAGGGAGGGAGGGATGGATGCAGAAGACACAGACATAGAAGAAAGAGTAAGGTGGAAACTGAGGACAAGAGGAGGAGCACAGGGCAAGGACAGGACTCACCATCACTCAGGCTCACAGACAAGTCAACATGATTCTTAAGGGGCAGAGGCAGCAGATGGATGGTCAGGGAAACACACTGATCATGAGGGACTTACCCACTTCTATGCCCCACTGCATCCCACCTGCTGTGACCTATATTTCTGGTGCACGGGTGTGTGGGACAAAGCTCAGGACTGTGTAATTTTGCTGCCTCCCATGGACAGCCCCAGGGGAAGCCCAGGGCTGTGGCAGGTGGCTCGTTCACCCAGGACTTGCTGGTCATCAGCACACGCCAGACACACACATTCACACGCAGGGGAGTGCACACACGCCCTGGGGCAGGAGGGCTCCTTAATGCAGACACCAACATCTGCCCCTCGGCTCAGCTCCCACGTGCCCTGTGTCCCTGTGGGGACCCAGCCAGCAGCTGCAGGAGGCTTTGGGGAGGCTGGAGGGTCGTCCCGTGCCAAGGGGCTGAGTTCCAGGGCAGAATTGGCAGGGCTGACACAGCAGCATGGACACTGCCCACCCCTGCACTTCAGAGCCTGTGGTGGCACTGCCAGAAGGGCCCCCACTCCTACTTCCCTCTTGCCCCAGACACCTCAATACTCCCTGGGATCTGGGCGAACTCAATGTCTGAGCAGCCGTGAGGCTCTGGCTGTGGTGCCTGGCTGCTGATGGCACAACCGTCCTCACTGCCTCACCCTGACAGCCACACACAGACACAAGAGGAGGAGAAAAGAGCCAGAATGGAAAGAGAGAGGAGGAGAGGACAGACTTTGCAAACCAGAGTCATATGCCTGGGTGTCACCAGGAATGGCTTGGTCGCTGCGAGGTGTCACCTGCCACCCCTGCAATGTGCAGGTTGGTTTGGTGAAGGCTACCCTCCCGAAACACGGCAGCCCCTCGGGTCTGCCTGCACCGCAAGGTGAGCTGTGGTGGGTGCAATGGTTGCAAACAGCTCCTGGGCACCAGAGCTAACAGAGCCACCTTGCACTGACCTCTCAGCAGGGAGGACACTTACTGGAAGAGGAGGTGAGGCTGGCCCTCCACCTCCTAATCCTAATCCCCCTGCACATCACCAGAGGGCTGGGAAAAGCTTGGTGATGCTTGGAGAGATGTGGGCTGGGTACAGCAGCACCTTGGCATCTGGTCTCCAGGGACTGAAAATCTCTGCTCAGGGCAGGACCCCGAGTACCCTTTGAACTTCATTTCTGAGTAAAAACAGGATGTGGAAGGAGGTAGTGCACTAGGAAATGACACTGTTTGGGCAATGTGAAACCAAGTCACCGGTGCAGAGAGCTGGGGGGCAAAGGATGGGGTCCTGGAGGACATGGTGACATTTGAAAGCTACTGGCATGAAATCTCAGAGGTCATCAAGGCTGAGCAGCCCAGAGGACGCAGTATTGATGTGCAGGGAGGAGCACGTTGCTGCCGCAGGGGAGGAGGGTGGATGGTTTTGTTCGTCCCAGCTCTGTGAGGTCTGGACCACTCCAGAGAGGAAAGTGAGTGTCACCAAGGGGCCCTGAAGGCCCTCTCCTCCCCATCACAGAAAACAGCTAAAGGTTACCCTGTACAGGGCAGCAGTGGCAGCAGCCCCGCAGTGCACCAGAGCTATCAAACCCTACTCCCAAGAGGAGGTGGCATGCAAAGTCACGAGGGGGGGTTAATCTATAATCTACCCAATCCTGCAGCTGCTTCTGGAGTTACCATCAGATCTGCTAAATGCAGCACACAACCGCCTGGTACAAAGGGGCATTTTCAGTGCCAGACACGGGGTGTGGATGTTCCAGTGCTATGAAATGCAGTGGCAGGCTGGCTTCCTAGCACTGCTCTGAAAATGCTCTCAGCAGAGCGCTTACCATATAGCTACTGCCTGTGGCCACCCCGCCATGCAGTTTATATGGTGTGGAGCTTCTGAAACAGTGTATAGAGTATACACATGCACACATATACAGTCAGTACGTGTATATGTATGGATCGCTATATAAAGGGACACACACTAAGCAAATGCCTTGAAATTTGACATGTCTGGCCCTCCCCTGGCACGGGAGAGCTGTGTCCTGTGGGTACAGGGAGCTGTGGGAAACCATTTTCTTCCCACCTGCACTGATCTGAGGCTGGACACACGGGTTACTGCGTGTCCAGGGTGAGTGGTGCAGGGGCTGGCACGCGTCCAGCCCTGTAGACTGTTTTCCATAGGATCTCAGTGCCTGTGGATTCAGGGGGAGGGAGGGGAGAGAGCAGTGTGACATGCCAGCCAGCTGGGCATGGCCTCTATGTTTAAACAGTGCTTTCAGATCCACAGGGCCACAGCTGTGGTCTCCACACACTCACGGCACAGGCTGATCCTGGCTTATCCCTCCTCAGCAGCAAGCAGAGCCTGGACAGAGGAGGACACGGATGCTCTCCAGTGCTGGACACCACATCCCTGTTTCACTCCGGGGCAGGTGCTGTGGCACAGGCTCAGTGGCTGCTCTGCAGGGACACCCTCATGAGCGGCCTGACACTTACGTCAATCTCACTGAGGATGACATCGATGATGCTGCCAATCACTATGAGGAAGTCGAAGACATTCCAGGGATCCCCAAAGTAGCCCTGTCAGGGAAGAGCCAAAGAAGAATGAACAGCCAAGCATCAAGCCACGGATGAGACAGATGCTGGACCCCAGAGGTAAGAGTGCTGGAAGGATCACCAGTGACCTCTGGCACCTCAGAGAGAGCCAAAAAAAGGGATGTTGGTCAGACCTGCTACCATCTGGTCAATTGTTTGGTCCTGACTTGCAATGGTGTAAAATGAGGAGGGTGGATCAAGATGGCTAGCTATGACACCACCAGTGACAGATAACCCCAAAGATGGCTGGGTTGGGTTGGATTTGGCTAATAAGGGTAGCCCTGACAAACAGTAGTCCTTCCAGAAACACACAGGTCCTGAGCACAGGCGTCCCCAAGGGTCTCACAAGAAGTTCTCTGGAGTTGCAAGCCTGGGGGTGCTTTTACTGGAGAGATGCCCAGTGCAGGGTAAATGGAACCCCCTGGCCTGGCCTGAAGCCCTCTCCTGCTCTCCAGACCACGCTCTTCTCTCACCTTGGCTTTAAAGGCCATGAGCTTGAGGATCATCTCCAGGGTGAAGAGGACGGTGAAGGCCACATTGAGGATGTCTGAGATGTGGTTCATTTCCGCAGACTGGTTGTAATGCTGAGGAGAAGGCAGGAGGAGCTGTGTTAGCCCACAGCAGGTCCAGCCTCTGTGAGCTAAGTGGTGTACACTGGATGCAGACCCCCCTTCCCACAGACGTATGGCTCAGAAATGGTCAGCAAAAAGGAAATTTGCCCCTCACAGCCCCTTCTCTGGGCTCGCCACATCCAATCAGTCCCACTTTGCCCCACTTTGCTGTACTTTGCTGCACACCATGAGCTTTGCTGTGTAGGAAAGTCCTCCTCCCCAGGAGCTGTGTGGGAGGTGTCAGGGCACAGCGAGCCTGGGGACACCCCTCCATCACCCGTGCTGGGCGCTGTGCCCCTTACCTGCATGCCCAGGCAGATGGTGTTCAGCAAGATCAGGAAGAACATGAGGTACTCAAAGTAGGAGGAGGTGACCACATACCAGATCTGGTACTGGTAGGGGTTCTTGGGGATGTAGCGCCGCAGCGGGCGAGCCTTCAGTGCATACTGCACACACTGGCGCTGGGGAGAGGAGGGCACGTGTGACCCCACAGAAGGGCACGGGGCAGTGCCGGGGCTGCAAGCACAGGGTCAGCACCACCAGCAATGTTGCAAGTCCCCACAGACAGAAGCTGGATCTCCCCCCACCTCTCCCAGCCCAGTGACATGGGGCAGGGACAGTGATGGTTGAAGTATCTGCTGTGTTTTCTGCAAATACACCCCCAGAGCACCCACATGGCACCAAGTTTCCAAAACCATCACTTGCCACCAAAGATTGCCATGCTGCCCTTCTACTGACCCCTCCAGTCCTCAGCCTGCCTGGTTATTTTCCCAGTACGTCCATGTTGCTTTTGTACTGGGGAGACCAGATCTGGGCATAACTCTCTGCTCCAGCTCAGTCTGGACACCCCAACTGCACCAGAAGGCCAGCTCCTTGGTTCTGGTCCACTCTGCCCTTCCCTTGGAAGGCTTTTGGTTTTTGTTGTGCTAGGTTAAACTCATCTGCGCCAGCGGTGCCACCAGCGAGGGCTCTCCAAACCGCCCAGCCCCAGCAGTGCCAGATTCGGGGCTCGTCCACCTTACCCTGTCCCAGCGGTCCCATTACCTGGTTCTTGTCCAGCTCACAGTTCTTGTATTCGCTCTCCCCCTGCTCCTGGAAGGTGACAATGACAAAGCCCACGAAGATATTCATCATGAAGAAGGCAATGAGGATGATGTAGATGATGAAGAACATTGCAATCTCCACCCGGTAGTTGTAAATAGGGCCTGTATCCTCAGCATTAGTGTCAATGGCCATGTACAGCAGCCTACAGGAGGAAAAGCAAGGCAACAGGGATCCTAATTAGGTGGGAAAGACCATCTCTCCTCTTGAAGGTCACGGACAGCTCTGGGGATACTCCAAATGAAGCAACAGTGAGACAGGGCTGCTGGGATGACCTTGTCAGCTCCACAGCCACTGTCAGGGTGGCTCGCCAGCCTGGGCAGCTCTTTCTTTACCATGGGACAGGCCTGTGGCAGTGACCTGCTCCCAGCACAGCCCCATCCCTCGGTGGGTCCCACACAACCTGACTCACTCTGGCCAGCCCTCGAAGGTGGAAACAGTGAAAAGTGACATCATGGCTGAGAAGACGTTGTCGAAGTGGAAGTTGCTGTGCACCCAGACACGCTCCTGTAGCTCAATCTGTGTGGGGTCTCCGTCCACGTAGTTGATGAAATAACCCCTGCAGCAGAAGGGATGCAGGGCTCACCGGGCAGGGCCCCCCTCGGTCTCCCTGCTGCAGCACTGGCCCTGTGCTCTTTGGTCCCAGGGAGCGGGGGATATCCCTGTGCTTGCTTCTGATTTACCCCAGTGTGAGGGAGAACAGCACAAGACTCCAGCCCCACTTTCTGGATGCAATATCCCCATGCAGGAACACAAGCAGCCCCACCACACACCCCCCTCCCCTACTGAGCCACTGCCGTGTTGGGGCTGAGCGGCAGAGAGCTCTTACCTGCACTCTTTCTCCGTCATCTTGGATGGATCTGTGCATCTATAGAACTTGCCCTGCATTGAACAGAGATCATAGAATCATAGAATCATTTCAGTTGGAAGAGACCCTTGGATCATTGAGTCCAACCATAACCTGACTCTAGCACTAAACCATGTCCCTGAGAACCCACCACCCATGAGAACGAGGGATGGTGACTCCACCACAGCCCTGGGCAGCCTGTTCCAATGCCTGTCAACCCTTTCTGTGAAGAATTTTTTCCTAATATCCAATCTAAAACTTCCCTGGCACAATTTGAGGCCATTTCCTCTTGTCCTATCACTTGCTACTTGGGAGAAGAGACCAACACCCTCCAAGCTCCAACCTCCTTTCACGTAGTTGTAGATCAGGAGAGGCTGTGATTTTGCTGTGACTTCAGAAGTCCTGGGGACTTCGATGTTTCCACAGCACACAGTCAGTGCCCACCCTGCCCTTGTGCTGACTCTGGTTCCTGCCTCACACCTCAGCTGGCTTCCCCACTCTGCATGTCAGTGCAACCCAGTTCACAAGTGTTTCACAGGCCATGGCAGACCCTGGGGTCAACCCCAGGCTGAGACAAGCAAACCTTGCCTAGTAATCGGAATAAATCTTCCAGGGCCATGCGCTGAGACTTACTGAGCTCATCCTCTCTGGAAACCAACTATTTGGAAAACAGGGAAGAAAACAGTAATCGCAGAATTAACTAAAAGTTAAGGTACAGTGACAGGTCTGCTCAGTCTGCAGGGTGTCCTGAAAGCTCTCCCCATGTCAGCTGGGAATTTAAGCTCAATTATTAGAACAAAGCTGGGCTCAGCCATAGCTACCTCCATCTTGGAGCAGCCAAAGCCCAAAGAGCAGGAGTGGTGCCATGAGAAACACTTTGCATCCAAAGCACAGAGGAAGTCAGAAGCACTTGCTGCCCTAGAAAGGGGAAACTGAGGCACTAAGTGGGGCAGCTGGTCCCTTTATACGTGCTGTCTGGACCTGAGAGCATCCTCGGTGTTTCCTGCCCTCCTTGCACTGCAGGCTCTTCTGCTAGGAGGTCTGGTGCATGCAGGTCTTCTTGCAGAGCACAGAGCATACAGCCTGTGCTGCCCTCAACACCGTCCCCAAGGGCTGTGACTAGAAGAGCCTGTCCAGGATGTGAGTGAGCAGAATGTCCCTCCTGCCCATCTGAGACACCTCTCACCTTGAAGAGCTGGACCCCGATGCAGGCAAACATGAACTGCAGCAATGTTGTGACGACCACTATATTACCAATAGTCTTGATGGCCACAAACACGCACTGGACCACATGCTGTAGAGATCGAGGACAGTACACACATGAGCATGTGTGGGACAAAACCCTGCTTTGTACCCCACGCCCTCTCTCTGCAGGAATGGGCCCCAGGGAGGGTGGGATCCTGCTGAGAGCAGTGGGATGGGGCAGACCCCTTCCACAGACAGTGATGGGAATCAGGTTCCTGGCCCTGTAAACCCCACAGGGCATGATGCCTGCCATATAACCTCCTGGGAGGACTCCTGTGGGCCAAGGACCCCCCGTCCCAGCCTCCCTCTTACCTTCAGCCCCTTTGCCCTGTTAATGGCTCGCAGAGGCCTCAGCACCCTCAGCACCCGGAGGATCTTCACCACTGAGATGGTACTGGACCTGAGGAGGAAGGCAGAGCTGAGATGGGGCAACTCCCCACCCAGGCCAGCCTGGCACAGCCCTACTGGGCAGCCAGGGACCAGGCTGGGACCAGGAGCAAAGGGCAAGGGATGGCAGAGGCACGCGGATGTCACCAAGTCATCACCCCACACAAGGCCAGGGGCACTGGCAGCTGGAGAAAGCAGCTCCAGATTGAATTCCTAGCCAGATCTTCACCTTTGACACTCAAGGAGTTTGCCTCCCTGCCTCCCGTTTGCCCACACCCTGTCCCCTAAGCATGACTTTATGGACACCGACACATGGGCTAATGCCCAGCCCTTGGGCTGGCCGCTCCTTCTCCACCCAGCACAGAGAGCTGCAGCACCCCAGCTGCCCTTCCAGCTTAAACAGACCAGTGCCCACCCCGCGAAGCGTGGAGGTGCTTACTCGATTCCCATGGAGATGAGGGAGACAGCGACCACCAGCAAGTCAAGGATATTGAAAGAGTTCCTGCAGAAGGAGCCTTTGTGCAGGAAAGCACCATAGGCTGTCATCTGGGGAGCAGAAGGAGTTAGGAGAGAGGCCAGGCGTGGCTCAGGGGCATGGTTCCTCCCCAGCCCTGGGATGATAAGGCACACAAGAGGTTCCTCACAGTGCCATGGCCTGCGGACCCTGTCCTGCTCAGACCTCTACATCTGCAGCCAGGCAGGAAGCTGACTTGAGCTGGAAATCCTCTGTGCTGTACTGGCTGGAGACAAAACACTTGCCAGTCATTTAGCAAATTAAAGAGGAGTAAAGGGACTTGGAGTGGGAGCAACAAGCAGCAGCTGCTTGAATTACTGTTTTACTCCACAGATTTCCACTGCTTTCTCTTTCTCAGAGTTTTTCTTAAGGGCATTTCAGAACAAAAAAGCTGGTGCCATGGCCCATCTATCCCTGTGTCACAGCACAGATGACTTGGCTGCCTGACCTCACCAGAGGGAATGCATGGGCTCCGGGGCAGTTCATGCACCACCCAGACTGTGTGGACTCTGGGGACAAGAGGATCAGCCAGCAACTCCTCCTGGCTCGGACCTCGAGCTTATGCCCAAAAAGCACGAGTGCCCATGGCCAGAACAGTCTGGACCCGTGTGCTGGACCATGCACACGGACAGGACCATGGGGCAGAGGGACTCACCTTCAAGACGATTTCAACTGTGAAGACAGAGGTGAAACCAATGTCAAAGTATCCGAGAATCTGGGGACAGAAGCATCAGAACTGGATGAGATTTGGGTGATGTGGGCAATACTCCAGTGTGTTCAAGCATCCTAGCATTGCTGTTTTTGCCCTCCACCCTGTGGACTGGGGAGTCCCTCTAGCTCATTAGAGACTATAAACCTAATGCCAAGAAGACTCCTGAACTTCACTCAGCTTTGCTGATTTTCGCCAGTGCATGATCCGACCTGCAGCCTGGGGCCAAGCTCCCTTTCCAACTGAGTGAGGCCTGACCTGATTCACCTGAAAGCATCTGATCCCCCAAGGCACTGAGTGCCCTGGGTGCTGTCCCATGTGAGACACCCCCGTCCCTGTCAGACTCCACATGGGCACAGATTCATTTGTGCCTCCTGTGGCCAGACCTGCAGCCACCACTGCTCCATGCCGGCAGCATTCCAGGATGCTGCACGCACCAGTGATCCAGTTTGCACCTTCACAGCATGTCCCTGTTCCCATTATCTCGCTCTGCTCTGCGCTGGGGCAGCGCTGGGGACACAGGAGAAAACGAGCTAAAGCTACTGGAGAGTGTCCAGAGGAGGCTGTGAAGCTGGTGAAGGTTTGGAGGGGAAGCCGGATGAGGAGCGGCTGAAGTCCCTGGGTTTGCTCAGCTGGAGCAGAGCAGACTGAGGGCAGAGCTCATGGGCTGCAGGTTCCTCAGCAGGAGCAGGAGGGGCAGGGCTGAGCTCTTCTCTGTGACAGTGACAGAGCCCAGGGAACGGCAGCAGATGTGCCAGGGAGGGTCAGTGGGACATGAGGAAAAGGTTCTGCACCCAGAGGTGCTGGACACTGAACAGGCTCCCAGGGAGGTGTCACGGCCCAACCTGACAGTGTTCAAGAAGAGACTGGACAACGTCCTCAGACACACGGGGTGACCTGTGGGGTGTCCTGTGCAGGGACAGCAGTTGGACTCCATGATCCTGGTGGGTCCCTCCCAACTCGGGACATTCTATGATTAACTGTGAGTCCACAGCCATGAACCAAGGTAATCTCATACACCCTGTCAGGTGGATTTCTTCATCCAGAGGTAAACTGGGACATGGGGCAGTAAAACCTTATCATAGATGTGCCCTGAATGAAAAACACAACCAGCCTCTCCTCCCAGAGTGTATTGCACTTCCAGAGGCAGGGATGAAATCACAGCTTCCTGCCCAGGCATGGCATCTTGCAAACTGATCTCTGCTTACTGGGGAGCTAGGAGTCTCCATGAGGCCTCCCTGACCCACTCCAACCCTCCACAGATACACGGGCACCTTGTTGCGGAAGGACTCGGCCCGGATGGGATCCTCAGCTGCCAGTGAGATGCTGCTGAGCAGAATGAAGAGCAGGATGAAGTTGGTGAACCAGGTGGCATTGACAATTCTGTGGCACAGCATCCGAAACCTGCCAGGGACAGAAACAGATGAGATGCTGCAAAGGGCCAGAGGGACATCACGTAAGGCCATGGTAGCCTGGAAGAAGTTTATGGCTAAACCTTGAGGACAGGAAGGCCCTAGGAATGAAGGGATGTCTGTACCAGCCCTTCCACAGTGAAGACTTTTCCCAGCAAACTGGTCTCCTTCAGAACCAGCTGTCAGGTACAAGCAGGACCCCACTGGGAAGGCTCAGTGCAAGAGGCACCTGGGCCAGGCCTGGCTCCACAGGGCGGGGAGAAGGGTCAGTGCCTACTTGTTGGTTGGGCTGAAGATGAAGAAGGAGCTGGCTTCTGGCATGGGGACAGCCTTCTCTTTCAGCTGTAGCTCTGCAAGGGGACGTGGCCGAGGACTCAGGGGGATTTCAGGCTCATCTTCCTCATCGTCACCTGCAAGGAAAAGGAAAAACTTACCCAGAGAGGGAGGGAAAGTGACCTTATGGACAATCCTCTGCCAGAAGGACTTCAGTACCCCAAGGTTGGTGGAGGGTCACCACACCCTTTGCTCCTCATGCAGCCAGGGTTCTGGCACCATCCCTCTGCAGTACCTCCCCTGCCAGGGACAAGTCTTACCTGGGAAGTCCGCAGAAGGATAGGGGTCTTTAATCTCATTGACATTGGATTCAAATTCATCCACTTTTAACTGAAAGGAGAGACAGAGAAGAGGACACAGAGCTGCATGTGCCAGTATTGCTGCCAAACGTTTTATGGTGGCCAGACCCTGTCGTCTTGGAAGCCACATGGGGCAAGCAGTGCCCATGCCTTGGGCCGGTACAGCACCAAGCACCTGGAGTCCTAGCCCAGGATGGAGCAGTGTGGTAGGAAACACCTCAAGGATGCTGCAATGTGAGCAAAGTGCAACATCAAGAGGTTGGGACAGGGCAATGTGCACTGGGCAAGAGCCTGGGGCCATGCACCTGTATTGTGGGTGGAATAAGATATGGGGTGACTCCTGGGTGAGTTCCCATGGGGCATCACTGGAGAATGGATAGGGAAGTAAGTGCTGGCCAGATGCTTATAAAAGGCAGCTCGGCATACAGCACAGTTGAACAGAGGGTTTTGCACACAGCGGGTGCTGGTGCAGACATGAAGGAGGTCTGTGGGGATATTGCTGACCTGCTCTGCTCCACTTCCACACTGGTGTGCCCATCTCAACCACTGACAACTGGCTGTGGCCAAGGGAATGAATCAAAGGAAAGGGATTCCCAGAAATGGACCTGTTTAACCAGGCAGCATGTCCTGTCTGGGCCCCAAATGTCCCCACCACCAGAGGATACTAAGGCACAGAGCAATTTTGGCCCAGAATAGTCCAGACCCAGGCTTGGCTGCAAGCCTTTGTCAGTCCTGGCTGGTGGGAGGAGGAGCCTGGTCCTTCATGAGGAGCTCCCCAAGGCCCAGCCCCAACAGCACTGACCTTGGCTGTTGTGGGAATCCCTTCTCCTTTCGCTTTCTGCTCAAGTTTCTTTGCCAGCATCTGCTTCTCATCTTCAGACTTCTCTGGGTAACCTCTGAGCAAAGAGGAGGGGAGAGCAGGAGCTGAACTCTGGGCAGGGGCAGGGGTGATGCCCTGTCCCCTCACACCAAAGCACCCAGTCTGGGAGCTCCCACTGCCAGGGACAGCAGCACTCACCTGGACATCTTCCGCCGCTTGCGCTCCTCTGCTTTGGCCTTCTGTGCTAAGGTCAGGCTCTCAGCCTCAGCCAGGTTATCAACCGCGATGGCCAGGAAGACATTGAGGAGGATATCTGGAGGGACAGCGCTAAGGACATGAGCTTGATTTCCTTTTGGAGGATGTGGCAAGAGCTTCCCGTTGTCTCCAGGGTGCTCTGAGGAACCTTCCTGGAGTTGAACCCTTGAGATAACCCTGGCTGGTGATCCCTAATCCTGCACCCATCCCTGTCAGTCATCCAAACTTGCCCCATGGGGTGCTTTCCTCCACATTCCAGACCCCAGCCACCACCAATGCAAGCCCTGAAGCCTACAGTTTGTTCTGCTTCTGTTCAGAACTGAAAAGCTTAAGGTAAGCAGTGAAAAGCTTAAGAAAGGCCCTGCTCCACCCCACCTTCACAGTACATTGTAGCTGATGCTATGGGGCTGGGTACAGGGAGCCTGGGCCCGGCTTTGCAGGCAGAGGATACAGTTCCCACAAACGAACAGGATGATGAAGTAGATGCAAACCAGCATGCCGGGAAAGGATGGACCCCCAAAGGCCATGATCCCATCATACATGATTGAATTCCAGTCCTCTCCTGTCAGGATCTGGGAGCAGAGCAGAAACAGGGACTGAAGACCCTCCACAGCAGAGAACAGCAGAGCCCCACAGCTTGATCCTGTCCTCCTGGCTCCAGCCCTAAGCCCTCACAGACCCTACAGCCCCATGGTCAGACCCCACCTCTCTGCGTCAGACCTGAACCTGCACTACCAGTCGTGACCCCATTCACATTTCCCTGCTCCTGCCTCAAAGCAACATCACTTCCCACAAACCCACACCTGTCGGAGCCCCAGCTCTTGCCAGGAGACCCACAGCCCAGGTGAGACTCCCAGCACCCCATCGTCCAGCCCCTGCTGCACTTCCTGTGGCCCCAGACCTGGAAGACACTGATAAGGGCCTGGGGGAAGTTGTCAAATGTGCTACGTCGCACTTCCATGTCCTCGAAGTCAAACATGCCCCCAAAAAGCTGCATGCCCAGAAGTGCAAAGACGATGATGAAGAGGAAGAGAAGGAGGAGCAGAGAGGCGATGGAGCGGACCGAGTTGAGCAGGGATGCCACCAGGTTGCTCAGGGACGTCCAGTACCTGGGGAGAGGAGAGACACATCACCCCCTTTTACAGTGTCCCAGAATTCAGAGCAAGAGAGGGACTCCAGGAGACTTCCAGCAAGCCCTGCTCTGTCCTCTTGCCATTCCCAGATCCTGTCTTGGAGACAGAATTCCCCAGCTTGGCCTTGTTCCACCATCCAGGAGCTACCAGTTCCGGTCATGCTGCAGCCCTCCCCAGGGACAAGGCCAGTGACACCAGGAGAAGCCCCACCACCCACAGAGGTCCCTCCCCAACCTCGTGATCTTGAAGATGCGGAGGAGTCTGATGCAGCGCAGGACGGAGATGCCCAGGGGTGACAAGGTGCCGAGCTCCACCAAGATGGTCTCCAAGATCCCCGAACACACCACGAAGCAGTCGAAGCGGTTGAAGAGAGACATGAAATACTGGCGCAGGCCCAGCGCGTACATCTTCAGCAGCATCTCAGCCACGAAGAGCGCTAGCAGCACCCGGTTGGCATTGTCTGGGGTGGGAGATACAGCCCATTACAGCACGGACCTCTTCATCTCGGCATAACACATCCCTTCTCTGCCCACCACTGAGCCCTGAGCTGCAGCAAACGCTGGTTTTCAGGGAGCACACAGGGGAGGAAGATGAGGAGAAGGCTGATGCACAACTGCGTGTTTGTACATGTGACGGTGCGGCTGCACTGTGCATGGGAGTGCATGTGCACTGGGCTGTGAGTGTGTGTGCTCGTGGTTGAGCTGTGCACACGTATGTGCAGCTGTACTCCATGTGTTTGCATGTGGAGGACACAGGTAGCGTGATCACATCCACAGATGTGTGTGGCTGTACTGCGTCAGTGCGTGCAATGCGTGTTTGTGTGTACTATGCATGTATAAGTGTAAATGTAAATGCTCTGTGTGTGTTCACCATGTAAAACCATGTCCCTAAGAATATATGCACTTTACATGCATAACTGTAGGCACGACATGTGTCCGATGTGTGACAATGCAGTGGGGACAGTGCAGACACACGTGCGCAGGCTGTGTTTGTGTGTGTGACCAAGTCTGCATGTGTCTAACAGCCCCAACGTGGCTGTGCATGCACAAGAACTCACACGTCTGTGGGGCAGCAGGGTGACCTGGGCTCCCCCTCTCCCTCAGGCTCTTTGCTCACCTTGCACGTGTGTCAGCCATTCTGGCTGCAAGTGGTGCTCAGAGGCGATGGAGAGGGTGTTCAGTGCCACCAGCAGGATGACAAGCCAGTAGAAGAACTTGGACTTCACTACATCCCTGCACTTCCTACGAAACATTCGGTTCCAACGCCTCCACTGACGGCTGGAGAGATCATAGAATAGAATGGAATCACAGAATCATAGAATAATTTTGGTTGGAAGAGACCCTCAGGATCATCAAATCCAACCATAACCTAACTCTAGCACCAACTCATGTCCCTGAGAACCTCGTCTGAAGGCTTTTTGGGGATGGTGACTCCAGCGCTGCCCTGGGCAGCCTGTTCCAATGCCCCACAGCCCTTTGGGGAAGAAATTGTTCCCAGATCCAACCTCAACCTCCCATGGCGCAACTTGAGGCCGTTTCCTCTGCTCCTGGCGCTTGTTCCTGGGGAGCAGAGCCCGACCCCCCCTGGCTCCAAGCTCCTTTCAGGCAGTTCAGAGATCAGAAGGTCTCCCCTCAGCTCCTGTTCTCCAGCTGAACCCCCCAGGTCCCTCAGCCGCTCCCATCACACTTGTGCTCCAGCCCCTCACCAGCTTCATCATCTCCTCTACACTTTCTCCAGTACCTCAATGTCCTTCTTATGATGAGGGGCCCAAAACTGAACACAGTATTGAAGGTGTGGCCTCACCAACACCCAGTACAGTGGCACAATCATTTATCCAGTCCTGCTGGCCACACTTTTGAAGTTGTTCACCTTGAAGTGGCTTTTAGCCAGTACCAGAGCAAAATTCCCTGTTTGCAGTCCACAATGTTTGCGTCTCCTCCTGAGCACACAGCACCTCACTCACCCTCACAAATCAGTGGCTGACAAGAAATCCTGGCTCAGCCAGGGTAGCAAGTGAGAGACTATGCAAGTGCACCTGCACAGTTGCAGATGGTTTGTCCAGTGCATACTTACAAGTAGAGAATCCACTTGTTCATGCCTTCAATTTCATACAAGCTCTCTGTCTCTGACCCTCCTTCATCTGATGGCATCATACCTATGGAGGGAACAACATGCCAGGCTTTCCTTGGAGCCCTTGGGAAGAACATGTGGGAGGGAACTTCTCCCAGCAGCACATCAGGAAGAGCTTCTCCATCAGATGTGAAATCCAGAAATACTATTCCAGCGAGACAGCAGTGAGAGTTTGGGTTTTGAGGTTCAGGTGCAAACCCAGTAGGAGGCACCAGGAACACCCACCCTGCAGCAAGAGTAGCAGCAGCTCCGGGAGGCAGCCTGAGAACACAGCAGCTCAGCAGCAGAGCTTCCCAGGCGTTGCTGAGCCTTTGGCTAGACGCGCGTATATTCACCTCACCACTGGCAATCCCTTAAAACTGCCAAGCAATGGTAAGAAATCCATGCATCTGTCAGTGTGCGAGCTAGTAACCCAGCATTCTGCCCCTGCACACAAGAGTGCACACCCTCCTCATGGCTTCTCATGGCCCGTTCAAGTGCATTTTGCCAAAGGAGACCTAGGCCTTGCTAGTAGTCTACAAACACCAAATATCACGGTTGAGGTGGAGATTTAGCACGAGGGCCAACTTATTGCTGGTTTGGGTCAAATTCAATAAATGGTTCAGGAAAGAAAAAATAAAAGAGGACGGAAACTTCTGCAGAAGTCAACGCATTTTGTTTCATAGGTTTTCAAGCAAAATGAATCACTGTGACTTCTCCAAAGGGCTCTACTCTGCCTCTCTAGGATGGTCAATGCTAGAAGCCCAACCCCCATGCTAAGGGTTTTTGACCAAGAAGAGCTGGTACCTTCTCCCCTGGCCCGGTCACTGTCCATGACCTCAGCATGGGTGATCCAGTCCATGTAGCCCTTCAGATCCTCCTCCAGCTGCTGCTTCTCCCGCAGTTTCTGAAATGTGCCCCGTGACTTGGCCTTCTCACGCTCTTTGGTGAATTCACTGGGACAAGGCAAGCGGCAGAGTGAGACCAGGGACGGGGACAGCGTGGAGGTCAAGTACCACAGCCCTGTGCCAGGGCAGTCCTTGGAGAAAGATAAACACTCAAAATACCCAGCACTGCCACTAGATTGCTTTTAGTGACTTTGGCCTTCTTCTATGATGCAAGAACACTGTGCTGCAGGACGCTGCGGTTGGATAGGCCAACTAATGCGAGACGCTGGAGGTTGTGGGAGCTCTCCAGCCCTGCTGAGGATGAGAGCAAGTGGGGTCTCACCCGTCTCAGGGCAGAAAGCTGCACCAAGGTCTCCATGTGGGGAAGGCGAGCTCATCACTTAGCAAGAAAACAGGACCCTCTTTTCATGTTAACATGGAAAAGACAGGTCTGCCAATGCACCGAGTCTCACTCTCCTCATTCGTTTTAATTTTCTTTTCTTTACTGGTATCTGCCAGGACTGTAGATCTGCCCAGCCAGTCTCGTGTTGCCATGTGTTGGCAACGGGTCTCAGACATTATAACAATAAATAGACATATTAAGCCTGAGGACTTGTCAGGGCTTGTCTGGATTTTTCCTGATCTCAAGCATATTTTATCCATATTTGCAAAAATATTCCAGAAATTTTTGCTGTGCTTGCGATGTACTGTAGGATCAGATGACTATTGTCCAGCTCATCCAGCTGTTACAGACAACTTCATGCAAGGTCAGGTACCTGTGGTCAGCCTTGTGGTTTTGAGCTTGTTTTAGTTACATTAACACCCAATTTGTTTTAACCTTGTGCAGTTGTATGGTTCTTGCCATAAAAGTGGACTAACAAATTCAGGTAATTAGGGTACAACTAACTTAGTGAACCAAAAGAGATGATGAGTGTGATCCATTTGCACACACAGGATTGAAAAAGACCCTGAGCCTACATAGAACTGCGGTGAAAAGTTCCCCTCACTCCTCAGGACAACACACTCTTCCCAGTAACAAAACTGGGATGCTGACACCTCACCACAGCAATATATAGTAGGTTAAGCATTGCACAAGAGGTATTTTGTGCACGGAAGCTTTAACTGTACTACAATGGGAATCAGCACTAATTGAGTCATTTGGCATAGAAGTGTTATCACTGTAACCAGACTGATGACAGCTTGTCGTTGTGTTTGGATGAGACTGTTGAAACATTAATTAGATTATGGATCCCTTGCATTCATATCAAAGGTGTTTTCCTTAGGCTGGCCACAAGGAAGTCGTGTGTGCTCACAACAGGACAGCAGCGCTGTGGGCACCAACAAGAATGAGCATCTCAACCCACAGCCGTGGGGTAAGGGCTGTTGCTTTGAGCTGCCTGCTCAGCTTCTTTCGCTGTGAGTGCTGGCAGATTACACAATAAACACCTAATAGTGTGCTCCATGGCTGTGTTTACTGACAGGGTTTCTAAGCATGCAAAAAAAAGGGGAGAGGACTAGGAGAGGAAAAGGAACAGAAACTTATCCAGGCTTTCTTGTTGTATAGTTAAAACCAGTCAACATCCGCACTTTGATCACGGTCACTGATCTGCTGGCAAAGAGAAAGGACAGGGTGGCACTTACCCGCTGAGCACCCCCAGCACCAGGTTAAGAACGAAGAAGGAGCCAAGCAAGATAAGGCTGACGAAGTAGATCCAGGGCCATTCATTCCCCATGGCATCATTTACCTGGTGAGGAGAGAGGCATATGAAGCATCTTGAACACACTGTCTGCTGTCTGTCTCCCCTTAGGGCCCCCTCAACAGCCCCTGGGAGCTTTTCCCCCTCTAACATGAGTGCTTGAGATGGTATCAGGTAAACCCGACACTGAGCTCAGGCTCTGCATCTGGTTTTAGCAGAGGTAAAGCCAGACGCAAGCATTTTGGGAGCAGATTCAAACATTAGCCTAAGCTTCAGGAAGACAGCATTCCTGAGACTCCAAAACATGGGGTATTGCTGGAGAAGCACGCACACCAGTCATTGCTGTGCCTGGCCTGTACAGCTTCGCAAAGGCAGGAGCTGAAGCACCCTCCTGTCTATCTGGAGAGCAAGGAAGCAAGGACAGCTTGGGCGGTGCCTGCAGAGATGCAGAAGACACGCCTGGTGCACTATGGGCTGTGCATGACGGTATGAAGGTTGGTAAGGGAAGGTGGTTTTTCACTGATGGAGAGACCTAGCTCTGCAGTAGGGTTCTACATCCTGGAGGGAATTCCCCGGGACCAGTAGTCACCTCTGCTGAGCTGGGCACCAAGCCCAAGCTGCTGGAACCTACCCAGTAGAGGACTTCAGTCCAGCCCTCCATGGTGATGCACTGATAGACAGTCAGCATGGCAAAGCCGAAGTTGTCAAAGTGAGTGATGCCGTTGTTGGGCCCCGGCCAGCCGCTTCGGCACTCAGTGCCATTGATGGTACAGTGTCGGCCGTGGCCAGAGCTGGTGCACGGGGCTGGCTTCTCTGGTGGCACCGTGGCAATCACATCTGAGGGGGAAAGCCACGGTGTGAGCAGCAGGTCAGGCCAAGTAGAGTGGGTCCCAGCACCTCCCAGCCTCCTGCAGAAGCTTTCCAAAAAGGGCTCCTTTCACCACCTCCTCACACCACGTACCATCACCAAGCTGTGTGCTGTACCAAACATCCTTCGGTCCTGCCACATTCCCAGGCCTGATGCTGGCAAGACCACGCTTCCTGCTACCCACAGAACATCTGTGGTCCCCACAGCAGTCACACAGAGACATCTCTGCCATATCGCCCCCCTGCCACAGCCCCACCTGTCCCGAGGTAGTAGCAGGTCTTGTGCATCCTGCCCTTGAAGAGCTCTTGCCCAACAATGGCATAGATTATGATCATGAAGAGGACCAGCAGAGCAATGTGGAGCAGGGGCACCATGGCCTTGATGATGGAGTTCAGGACGACTTGAAGGCCTGCACCGAGGAGAAAGGAGAGGAGGTTAACCACTTCCTAAGCAGCTTTGGGTTCACCTTGCCTTCCTGACACCCCCGCTGACAAGCAAACTCTGAAATGCCCCATTCCAAGGACCATTTCACTCCCAGCCCACCTGTGCCCCCTCTTAGAGAGGGGAGTGAAATCTCTGAAGCAAGAAATCCTTTCTTTACCCACCCTGTGAGCGTGTGGGAGACCCCAGCAGAGCCAGTGGCAACAAGAAACCTGCCCCATGGCCCCCCACCCTGGCCAGGCGCAGGGGTTCAGCCCAGTCCTGCACACCCAGCACCCACTCGGTACTCCGGACACAAGGCGCAGGGGTCTCAGCACGCGAAACGCTCGCAGGGCCTTCACGTCGAAGCCACCTTTTCCCCCTTCTCCCTCCTTCGCATTGATCTGTTCCAGGGTCATGGTGATAAGCCTGAAAGAGCCAGGGCACAGAGCAGGGAAGGAAGGGGGAGAAGCAGAAGGAAGGAAAGGGAGAAAGAGAACGCCATGAGGATGGAGAACAAGAAATCTGTGCTAAGGATTCAGAGCTCTGCAGGCAGGAAAGCAAGGGACAGGACTCTGCCAGCTGTGCTCATCCTGACCCAGGGAACAGCTCTTGGTTAAGTCCAAGTCCTGGATGCACTCAGGGCTGGACACCCCTCTGCTGAGCGCCGCCCTCACTGCTGAGCAGCCAGGGACCCTCCTGCCCCTTGCTGCCCAGTGCAACCTCTCCCTGTGTGCCAAAACCTGAAGGATCCCATCCCATTCTCCAGGGCATGGAGACCTGAGAGGTGTTAAGGAGTCAAGCAGGAAGAAACCGGAGTTGCAGAGGATCCCAGGGGGTGTCAGAGCATGAAAAAGGGCCCGTGGGAGAAGGTCATGAACTGAGCCTATGAGTTGCCCCCAAACCCACTGTAGTCACTAGCAAAAATTGAAGTAGCTGATGGACTACAGACCAGGCCCAGCACCAGTAGCTTCCCCTCATTGTATTACCCTAAGGTCACGATGGAGAAGTCGAGCACATTCCAGCCGTTTCGGAGATAGGCATCCGTATGGAAAAGAAACCCGTAGGCAATTATCTTGAGCATCGCCTCAATGGCAAAGAAGATCAGGAAGGCGTATTCCATCTTCTCCTGGGGATTGCAAAGGCAAGCAGGAGACGATGCTCCATTAGAGCAGACTGTCACCTCCCTTGGCATCACCACCATGCATGGCTGTGCCGCGAGTGTCTCTGGATCAGTCCCCGTTGCCAACCCATCTGTGGCCTCCCATGCACAGCGGGCAGTACTGTGGCTACCCAGCTGTGTTGTGGCTTCCCTTGCACCCTGGGCTCCCAGGGAAGCGAGGCCTTGGGCTTGAGACCTCCTGCCTAATGCCAGACATTGGCCTTACAGTGAGCTGCTAGAAACTGGCCTGGGGATCTGCTGGGCAGAGGTGTTGTGCCCACCCCCAGGCGGGACGTGGCTCCCCATGGCAGGGGTTCAGCACAGCCTTGCAGCCGCAGCGCCCGGAATAGCTCATCTTGCCCTGGAGCACAGCCAGGGGCTGCCTGTGCCCACCTGGCTCTGCCTGTCACTGCGATCGCTGCCCTTGCTGCTGATGGCCCTTTCCAGACTGGGATTAAAATCCCTTCGAAGCAGCCAGATGGATGGGGGTATTTATATTTCTGGTTTTCCAGGGCCCCTCTCCTCCATTTGCACCCCATGAAGGGCAAGCAGCATCTCTGCTTGGGCTCTGCAGGGAATCGCACCCAGAAAGGCACATGCGTCTCTCTAAGACTAAACTGGGAGTGGGTCTCCAACGGGGAAAGCAGCAGTGCTGCTAGCACACCTTCTTCCCTCGGTCCCTCTGGCTTGCCAAATGGAAAATGCTGTCCATTTAAGAAACCAGGGGCAGGGCCCCTTGCTCAATGACTATGTCCAAAACCAGTGGCCATGTCAAAGTGTCCCTGTATGACTGTCATCCATACAAGTGCCAGTTACTTGCTGTATCTATGGTAGCAACGGTAAGAGCAGACACCTGGGCTGAGCTCTTCTCTCTGTGACAGTGACAGAGCCCAGGGAATGGCAGCAGATGTGCCAGGGAGGGTCAGTGGGACATGAGGAAAAGGTTCTTCACCCAGAGGTGCTGGACACTGAACAGGCTCCCAGGGAGGTGTCACGGCCCAACCTGACAGTGTTCAAGAAGAGACTGGACAACGTCCTCAGACACACGGGGTGACCTGTGGGGTGTCCTGTGCAGGGACAGCAGTTGGACTTGATGATCATAGAATCACAGAATGATTCACACACCCACGAGGCCCCTTCCAACTCAGGACATTCTATGATGCTCTGAAGGCAGCTCGGGCTGACAGGCTCCTGCACACCTGCTGGTGGTGAGCTCGGATGAGAATGAGCCTCCATCCTGCCTCCACAAATAACATGGGGCTGTGTCCTCACCCTCTGACTCAGCTTCATTTCACACATTTTGCCTCTTCAACATTTCAGAGTCTCTAGATAAACTCAGTCCTCTCCGGAGAGAACTAGGCAATGAAGAGAGGTAATTAAAAAGGTGACAGGGAGAGATTAAATGCATTGCAGCATCTCTCTGCTGCAGGAAGAGATCCCTCCACCAAGCCTTTGTTGTGCTATCTTGCAGGCCTCGTGCAGAGCGTGACTCAACACCCGAGGTGATGGGGGTCTGGCTTAGCTCTTGGCTGGGACTGCTCCTACAAAGCCACCACAACATGATGACAAAGGGACACACAGAGCAGGGATGAAAGAACAGAAACGTGGGGCTGCCAGTCTCCTGATACAGAGGGCTGTTGGCATGGCAACCGGCTGAAAAATCCCCCAGTAGGACCTAGCACAAGTAAGCTAATACACAATAGATACAAATAGATGAAATTTCATTTACACACGACATCACTTGGTACATACCTGCCTGTCTCCCAGTAAAGGGAAAGGCTATTGGTCCAGCCTCAGCCAAATCCCAAACCCCCTCCCCAAGGGAAGCCCCCATCCCTGCTGTCCCCTCCTCCTGCTTTCCATGCTCAGCCTGCCCCAGTTTTGCTTTGTCTCCTCAATCTCTTGGCTAAGGTAACTGCATCCTCCGACCCTGTTACACCCCCTCAGCCAGGGAAGAAACCAACAGCAGCATCTTGAGCTCAGCTCTGCCCTGAGCTCACAGGTGTTAGAGAAGCTCATTAGACAGCATACCGAAAGGCTGAATGAACACCCCAGGAATTAACTCCTTGGGGGTATTTTTAAGGCCCCTTGTTGCGGGTTTATTTATCTTGGGTTTATTTTTAAAAGATGTAACAACATATTGCCAATAGTGACACCTTTTCTTCTTTTTCCAGGGCAATTAGAAGTAAACACTATCTCCACTGCCACTAAAAGCCTGTTGAGAGGGAGAAAAAAGCAGTTCAAAGAACTAGAAATTGCACAAGTAAAACCTTACTTGGTATTTTGTGTCTCAGATTCTTTGACTACTGTAATATTTTTCCCTGCAGGGTCTCTAAGTAACAGGCAAAACCCAGAGGTGCTTTTTTAAGCCACAAGTTGCCAGTGATACTTGCACACACCCCATTCCAACACTGAAGTCTTGAAATCAGCAGAAGAGAACATGCCATTTAAAAAGGGCATATTTAGATGTTTTGATTCAGTCACCAAACTCAGACTCTCAATGGAAACCAATGCGGATTGAACCACAACGGGGATCTGAAAAGGTGAAAGGGGCAGCAAACTAAAAATAGTGCATAACTATTGACTTGGATCACATCAAAACAAAACATCTTACTCCAGGCAAAATGGAATGACCAGGAAAAAAAATGGAATAACTTATTAGAAAGGAGTAACCTCTCCGTGTAACAGAGATTTTTTTTTTTCCCCTCTTAAATAAAAACTACCAAAATTAATACAGTTTTGAAATGAAAGGTCAGAAAATCGTATCCTCAAAAATGCTGAAAGACAGCATTTGAGCCTTTCTGGAACAAGATGTTTCCCTTTGGAAGTGCCATGATAAAAATTGAGGGAATTTATTCCTTTTCTGGCATTGATTCTTCCTTCCTGTGCACTTCACACACCAATCTGCTGCCTTTGATCTCAACCTAGGGGTGGCTTCAGCCCCTCTGAACACCCATTCTGCAGCGGTTTCTCCACCACCTCTTTTCCCTTCTGACTTTGAAGCATCTCTTGCTGGTCTGAAAATGCTCAACTGCACCGCAGGGCAGCAGGAGATGCCCCCAGGACAGGTATTGCCGTCTTGCGCCCACACCACGCCGAGCGACCAGCCCTGGGAGCCGAGTGGACAGACAGCAGGACAGCAAGAAGGGCTGTGCCTTACCAGGCTGGAGTTGGCAACGTTGGTGTCATCCTCAGGCATTGGCAGGTAGATGGCCAGTGCAACACAGTTGGCAAAGATGGTCAAGAGGATGATGATCTCGAAGGGTCTGAGAGGAGATGTTAAGAAGTGGAGACAGAAAAGAGAACCAGGTACAGTCCTGCCCCCGTGTGATAACCTTGAAGCCCTCCCCAGTTATGCTATGCATTAAACATCTAGTTTTTATGGCCATGGAGGCAGACACCTTGTCTTTCTTTCTCAAGGTTTTGTGATTGATATTTTGGGTGGAAAACATAGATGGCTGTGGAGGTCAGACACCTTGTAAGATAAAGACAATTAACAGTGTTGCTGTGAAGGCCTCATGGCCTAATTGGGATGATAGAGATGAACCATCTGTTGGACAACCAATTATCAGAAGAAACCATGAACCAACAGCTACACCCAATGGACAAAACAACTCACTTCTGGTCAGTGTTGTGAACTTTCTCCCACTTTGAAGACCCCAGACCCATCTCCAGAAGAGTCTTCCTAATTAGCATGATGAGCAAACAAAGGGAGGAGAGGAACCACCTGCACGCAAATGAACTGCGTTATAAAATGACTCCGTGCATAGCATGAAGTGTGGCGTGTATATGCTGTGTAGCGTGACCGAAGGCTTCAACACATCCATCCCCCTCCATAGGACATCGCAGGACCGAACACCTGTGGAGTGGTGATACCTTTCTCTCTCTTTTTTATATCTCAGTTTCCCTTCACTCTCTCTCTTTTCCTTTTTCTTGAACATATAAAGGTAATGTCATTCTAAGTTCTGTTGCTAAAGTCTTGTTAAGTTTTGCACGAATTAGGCCCTTAGTGCCCTGCAGCTCTGTGATCCTCCAGGGTCCCCAGACTCCTCACCCATCTGCCTTGAAGTCCTCCTGGCTGCAAAATGACCTGCAATACCAGGGTGACACCACAAAGCTTGACATGTCCCAACAACCATCACCTTGCTGGGCTAATTGTCGAGCACACAGTACTCAGCAATTTGCAGAGTACCCAGATTTTCTTATGCTAATATACACGCTTTTTGAGATGTGAGCAAATTTCAGCACAGAAACCCCTCTGCCTCAGCCAGCCTGACCTTCACCCACCTTAGGCTGAGTGCAGTGATACTGCCTGCTCTGCAACTGCCTGGAAAAGACCCTGGACCACTCCTGTGGCTCAGTTTTGTGCTCTGGCAGCAGAAGCTATACAGCGGAGATGGACCCAAAGAACAGGAATGTGCACTGCTATAGCGAACTCAGATGCCAGGTATCGTCACAGAAAATGGTCACAGCTAATCTCCCCTTGGCAGCTTGCCTGGCTCTGAGGACCATAACAACCATCAGGAACTGGAACGACCCTGTCATGCCTTGCGAACCCTGATCCCTGAATGAGGGCGGTCAGGTGCATTTGGGTATAAATACAGCCAGACGCAAGAGAGGCGCTGGAGAAACCTGATGCCCTGGATCATTTGTCCTGCACAGGTCAGAACCATCTGCACCTGCAACCTTCCTGGTGGGACACCCACCTCTCCCTCCACACACCCCTTCCAGGGCACCCGTGTCAGAAAGACCCCCACTGTGCCACGCACTCTCTCTGGCATTCCTTGGCACTGGAGGAAGAATGTGTTTGAGCATGTTGGAAGATGTAAGCCCTATTTCCAGCTCTTCCCCTGCCATAAGGGTGTGTGCACAAGTTTCTTCCACACTCAGTGCCCACTGAAGACACAGACACAGTTTCCTTCCATGTGCTTGTACAATGACCCAGTCCTCATGCCAGAGATGCAGAAACAGAGATATCCCCAATTTTAGCTCTGCTTTCTCTCCTTGAAGGATAGCGAAGGAACAGGGGCTCAAAATCTATGGCTAGCACAGCACCACCAGAGATGTGGGCATGCCCTGAGTGCCTGCAAATGTGCGCTGTGGGCTTCAAACACAGCGGCACCCCCGGCAGAGCATGGACGTGGTTTTGGTGTCCCTGCAGCACTATGCAAACAGCAACACAGCCAGCCTAAGGTGACCCGGCCACCTCCTGGAGAAGTAAAGCCGGGCCAGGGCTGGAACGATCCTGCCAAGGCCAGGAACATGCAGACAGGTTCAGCAAATGAAATGAGAGAAGCTGGGGTGGAAAGTTGCTGGAAACATCCCCAAATTCCATTGCTTTTCCTTGAGCAAAAATGTTTTGCTGAAGCCAAAGTGAAATGTTTTGTCTCCCATCTTCTTCCCTTTCATAAAATACAGATGAACAAAGCAATATCCAAAGGCCTAAAATAGTTCCTAGATGGGTGGCAGAAACATGACATTTTGGTATTTCAAAGCTATAATGCCGCAGTGAGAAGATGGCCAAAGAGCAACCACCCAAAACTCATCCCTAGATTAAATCAGAGACACAGAGAGATCCTGTCCCTCTGAACAGTATCACTCACAAAAGTCTTCACCTGTGACAGCAGTGCCAGGGAGGGATGGGAAAGGGGGCTAAAGGGGAAAACAATGGCATTGGGATTCGGGGGATGCTGGCGATCCCCCCCTCGACCAGGGCACGGAGCAGCTGCGGGATCAGGCAAGCACTGACACACACCAAGAGCCATCCCAAGCAGCTCGCCATGGCCTCGCTACCCCCCCAGCCCGGGCCCATCCCCACCTGCACTGTGCCCCCTCCTCACACACCAAACCCTCTCTTCTCCTGGTGGGCTGTCCCATTTCTCCCCAGCACAGCTCCCGCCAGCACAAAACCTGTCTGCTCCCACAAGTCCTTTGCCACCCAGGCTGTCCCTGCCTGTCCCTACACCACCCAAAGGTCGCCATGTCCTGACCCACGTCTCAGCCCCAGCGTCACCCACAAGCCTTTTCATGCCTCCGTTGCCTTTGCCAGTGCATCCTATTGGGGCTCCCCAAGTGCCTCGTTGCCTTTTACGGACCTGATGAGCCAGTCAGCCCAGGATTGAAAAGGGCTGACAGCAATCCTGCCTGCAGCCCACAGGGTCCCGCTCCCCGGCACCCACGCTCACAGGCGCACACCAGCGCGCTCCCCAGCCCGCACGGCCAGAAGGATACTTCCACTCCACGATGCTGATGCATGCCTTCCGCAGCGGGTTTTGCAGCGTTAAGCAGAACAGAGCCCTGGCTGGCCGGGGGGCTGCTGGTGGCACGGGCTTCTTGGACTTGTCCTTCTGTTGCTTCTTCTTTACATCATCCTGGGGTGAAGCAGGCTCCATGATGTTTCTCCCCTAGCTGTTTCTCCCCCTCCTGCCCCACGGCCAATCCCCCCTTCCCCAGGTCCCAGCCAGCTGGAGCTCCTCCGGATCTCCCTTCTTGCAGAGTCCGTCTCCTGCGTGCACCGGGGGAGGCGGTGGGGGAGTGGGGGCTGGAGCCTGCACTCGTGCGTACAAACACACAAAGCATGAGTTTAAATTTAGATGCCAGCCTGGCTCCCGGGCGCTGTCACAGCTCCTGAGGCAGCAAAAGGGCCCCTGCAGCTGTTGCTTCTTTACCCGGCACGCTGGGAGGAAGGCGAGTGCTTCACATGCCACCGAGCTGGCTGGGGGTGGGAACAGGCTGGGCACGCTGTCTCCGAAAGAAAAGAAAAGTGCCTTTGTCCCAAGTCAGCCCTTTCCCCAGTTCCCCCAGCTGCCCCAACTGGGAAGCTGGGTTGCCTGGGGCAATGCGTGCAGCCCCATTTGCTGAGTCACTTTAGTCAGGGTGAGATGGAGAATCCAACTCTGGCTGGTTCCCAAAGATTACTCCACAAGCTGAGCAGTTCCCTCTCTCTGCAGAATTTTAGCTTCATTCAGTGCAAACTGCTCAGATGAACCCTGGATCCTGTGATCCCGAGGCTGCAGGGTGTCTGGGGCTGACAGGGACTTTGACCCCAACCTTAGAACTCCAGGGAATCATGGTAATTTCTAAAAGTGCTTTTCTGGAGAGGCAGAAGGAACCTTTGGCTGGCATTGGCCACTCCAACAACCCCTTGCTAAGCCTCACCTCCTCAGTCCAGCTTGCAGGGTATGGGGGATGCCTGGGGCCAGATTGTGTCCTGGCAAGTCCAGCTAGGCTTGGGAAAGCCCAACTGGATGAACAGTTATGGCAACTCCTGAGCTGGAAGGCAGGCAGGGACAGAAGCAGGTTATCAGCAGCTCTTCACAGCAGGGGAAACTGAGGCACCAGAAAGGATTGCTCGTGGGGTTTTTTCTGGGGTTTCCTGGACTGAGTCAGCAAAATAATTGCAGCGATCTTATTACTTACAGTTATGTCCCAAGGCAAATGGTAACCCTGTCCTACAGAGATGTTACTGACGTGACCGACCAGCTGTGCCCCGGAAGAGAAGCTTCCAAATTGATGTATACTGTGATTAAGTTGTAAAAGATGTACCCAACATTAATCAATTGACAGGAGATAGATGCTTTCTGATCACCTGCAAAACAAGGGGATATTTTTCAAGTTTTAGATCCTTCTGCAGGACAAGAGGGAGACAGAAGATTAATTAATACATTGTTTAGAAGCAGAGTGCTTAGTTTATATTTAACTAATAATTAATACATTTCTTGTAAGTAAGAAACTAAACAGTTATAACGAACATCATAAATTATTTCTTAGTATAGATGTATGTCAAAATTTTCAAAAATTGTAATGCATATGTAATATGCATATGAATATAAGCAATGCAAGAGCATATGTCTTTGGAGCACATATGGAGGATGATCCCCAGTGTCTGTCAGCGCTGATAAAATAAAGGATGCTGCTTAACAGTGTAATAGACTGTGCTGTTAAGTATATTTCTTTGCTTCACCCCAGTCTGCCCCATGCATCCCAGGGAGCTGCTCTGCCCACTGCACCACGCTGCCGTGCTCAAAGCTTTGCGGCCTTTGCTGCGCAGTGTGGAGGGACATGACCATGCAGCTGTGCAGCAGACGGTGCTGAGGGCCAGGGGCGCCACAGTGCCCGGGAACCGATCACTCCTGCTCATGGCAGGGACACAGCATGGGAGAGCAGGTCCTGCAGCTGCCCCAGCCCATTTCGAGGCACTTTGGAGAAGTGCCTCCACTATAAGGGCTTAAATTAGTAACTTGCCTCATTCAACACCACTCTGCTGCATTTCGTGCAAATCAGAGTCAAATCATTCCTGCTGAAGGTTCCATGTGAGGTAGGTCCACACATGTTCCCATTTCTTATTTAGTCCTCGTTCTTCCCCCTAAGCCCCCTAGTGAAAACCAGGAGCCATATTTCTGCTGCTGCCTGTCCAGGAAAACCTGTTGCACAGAAAGCAAGGGTGCGGGGCCCATCTAGCGGTGCACCCGGGAAGAAACATCTGCTCCTTGAGTCACCCTGGAAAAGTCTCAGAGGAAAAGGGCAGGGTGAGCGAGCTGGGGAGGAGGATGCTCGGGGTGCCTCTGACCTCCTCTGCGCCCCTTTGCTCACACACACCGTGTGCAGCTGCTGGCAGCCGCTCACTGCCTTTTGCACAGGGCTGGGCTGGCAAACGCCAACCTGACACGTCTTGGTGAGGAACGTTTAATGAAGGAACGCTGTTTTTACAAAACTGGAGACCTGGCACCTGACCCCAGCTGGGGGAAAAGAACTGAGAGACAACAGACTATGAATCCTTAATGTAAAACAAAGTCTCTTTGAACTAATCCCGGGATGCAAGCTGATACCTGTATTTTAAAAGTCCATCTAGGGGGAAGATCAGCCAAGGGCCAGGAATCCATATTCTAAATAGAACGATAAGGGGAAGGAGATTGTTAGAATTAGATGAATTAAATATGTAAACTGGGGCAGGTGTCGAGCAGTGTATAAACACTATAAACTACCAACCAATGGGGAACAGGGGAGAGAAAATGCAGCTGGGATTTTGGGGTTTTTTTTGCTCTATTATGTGTGCATACCTTTAGGTAGAACACCTGATATTGCAAAATCGTTAATAAAATATGCTTTGCCGAGAGATCCTGCCTGGGCTTATTAAATTGCCAAGGTAATTGTTTCCTACAGCTTTAACACAACACGCTGCAGTGCTGTGCTCTATGGAGACGTCCCTACCTGCCCAGCAGGGACAGAGCCCTTCCTCGCGAAACCTCTTCACGTCCATCCTTGTCTTCCTCGCATACTTCATGAGCCTTCGTGTTCATCTCCGGCTCTATCACCGCACACAGACCCGCAGGAAGGGCCCCGAACGCAGTGAGCCCATGACGGCGGCTTCTCCCGCTCCGGGAAGCGCAGGGATGGACGCGCCACCTGCGCTGTCGGTTCTCCCGCAGCGACCACGCCAGCGAACACCTCGCAGCTCCCGGCGCTCACAGACGTGCACGTCCCGACAGCTCCAGAGCCCAGCACCCGCAGCACCCTGCCCGGCCTGTCCCTCGGGGCCGCCCGAGCCGGACACACAGACAGCAGCGGGCAGGCTGTCCTGCGCAGACCACGGCGGGCTCTCCCTCCCGCACACGCCAGCCAAAGCCGCGACCGCCCGCGGGAACCTTCGGCCGGAGCGGGAGACTCGGCAGCGGCTCCTCCGGTGCCCCGGGCAGGACAAGGCAGCCCGGGGCCGGCACGCCGGAGCTTTCCCCGGGCGGCCCCACCGAGCCGACCTGAGCTGCCGGCAGCCGGGCGGCAGCAGGAACGAGAACCCGCCCCTCGCTCGGCCCCGCTCCCGCCCCTCGCCCGGCCCCGCTCCCGCCCCTCGCCCGGCCCCGCTCCCGCCCCTCGCCCGGCCCCGCTGCGACCCCGCTCCCGCCCGGCTCCCGCGATCGCGGACCCGCCGGCAGCTGCGGCCGCACGCCTGAGTCGGCCCCGGCCCGCAGGTGCTGCTCGAGGGACCACGGGAGTTCGCGGGCTGGCGTGGGGGCAGCCGAGACCCGCGGATACACGCGAGTGTGAGCGGGGGGCTCTGCCAGCACGGAGGGAGATGCGGCCGCGGGACTGGTGTGTGCAGGTGCCAGCAACTGGTGAGACTGGGTGGGATCCAGAGGCAGAGGGGCTGGCCCAGCTGCTGCAGAGAGCTGATTGCACACCTGTGCGTGTGTGCATATATATACATATGCGTGTGTATATATGCATATATGTATATTTCCCACTGAAGGACTAAAGGACCTTCATTCTCATCAGCCAGAGAGGGGAACAGGATGAGGCCACTGGTGCAGTTTGTGTTTTTGTGTGTGCCGAGTGTGTGTCTTAATCTGTGTGGCCAGTCACATATATGTGTATATACGCGTGTGTATGTTGTAACATCATAGAATGGTTTAGGTTGGAAAAGACCTGTAAGATAATTGAGTCCAACCGTTAACCCAGCACTGCCAAGTCCACTACTAACCCATGTCCCTAAGAACCTCATCTACACATGTTTTAAACCCCTCCAGCGATGGTGACTCCAGCACTGCCACGGGCAGCCTGTTCCAATGCCCCACAGCCCTTTGGGGAAGAAATTGTTCCCCACATCCAACCTCAACCTCCCCTGGTGCAACTTGAGGCCGTTTCCTCTGCTCCTGGCGCTTGTTCCTGGGGAGCAGAGCCTGACCCCCCTGGCTCCAAGCTCCTTTCAGGCAGTTCAGAGATCAGAAGGTCTCCCCTCAGCTCCTGTTCTCCAGCTGAACCCCCCAGCTCCCTCAGCTGCTCCCATCACACTTGTGCTCCAGCCCCTCACCAGCTCCGTTCCCTTCCCTTCACTCACTCCAGCACCTCAAGGCCTTTCTTGGTGTGAGGGTCCCAAAACCACTCCCAGGATTCGTGGTTTGGGCTCCCCAGGTCCCAGCACAGGGACGGTCACTGCCCTGGGTCTGCTGGCCACACCAGTGCTGGTACCAACCAGGATGCTGGTGGCCTCTTGGCCACCTGAGCACATGCTGGCTCATGTTCAGCTGCTGTCACCAACACCCCCAGGTCCCTTTTCCCCAAACACTTTCCAGCTGCTCTTCCCCAAGCCTGAAGTGTTCATGGGGTTGTTGTGACTCAAGTGCAGGACCCGGTACTTGGCCTTTTTGAACCTCAGACAATTGGCCTCAGCCCATCAATCCAGCTGGTCCAGATCTCTCTGTATGGCCTTCCCACCCTCCAACACATGAACACTCCCACCCAACTTGGTGTCATATGCAAACTTAGTGAGGGTGCACTCGATCCCCTCATCGAGACCATTGATAAAGAGATGAAGCAGAACTGGCCCCAGTACTGAGCCCTGGGGAATAATACTCGTGACCAACCACCAACTGGATTTGGCTCCATTCAACACAACTCTTTGAGCTCGGCCCTCCAGCCATTTCTTTATCCATCAAAGAGTATACCCATCCAAGCCGTGAGTTGCCAGTTTCTCCAGGAGAATGCTGTGGAAAAATCTGTCAAATTCTGCGTGCAGGTACACAACATCCACAGCCTTTCCCTCATCCACTAAGCGGGTCACCTTGTCATAGAAGGAGATCAGGTTGGTCAAGCAGGACCTGCCTTTCACAAACCCCTGCTGACGGGGCCTGATCACTTGTTTGTCTTGTATGTACCGTGTGATGTCACTCAGGACATGACCTTCCCTGACACCGAGGTCAGATTGTCAGACCTGTGATTCTCTGGATCCTCCTTTCAGCCCTTCCTGTAGATGTGTGTCACATTTGCCACCTTCCCGTCAACTGGGACCTCCCTGGTTAGTCAGGGCTACTGATAAATGATGGAAAGTGCCTTGGTGAGCACCCCTGCCAGCTCCTTCAGAACCCTTGGGTGGATCCTGTTGAGCTCCATAGACTTGTGTTTGTCTAAGTGGTGTAGCAGGTTGCTAACCATTTTGCCTTGGATTATGGGGACTTCATTCTGCTCCACAGCCCGCTCTTCCAGTTCAGGGGCTGGGTAGCCTGAGTACAACTGGTACCCTTTTACATCAGTAGCCTGTTCTAGTTGGGCTTTGACCCTTCTAATTTTCCCCCTGCATAACTTCATGGCATCCCTGTAGTCCTCCTGAGTTCCCCTCTTCCAAAGGTCATAAAGGTCATTCCCCTCTTCCAAAGGTCATAAACTCTGCTTTTTTTCCTGATTTTTCCTGATTTCCTGATTTCCAGCCAAAGCTCTCTCCAGCCAGGCTGGTCTTCTTGCCCACCAGCTAGTCTTTCAGCACACGGTGACAGTCTGTTCCTGCACCTCTAAGATCATCTTCTTGAAGAGTGACCAGCTTTCCTTGACTCTTTGACCCTTCAGAGCTGCCTCCCGAGGGAATCTGTCAACCAGTCCCCTAAACAGGTCAAAGTCCTTCAGGAATCCAAGGCAGCACTTCTGCTGACCCACCTCCTTACTTCTCCAAGAATCAAAAACTCTATCGATTTTGTGATCACCGTGTCCAAGGCGTCCTTCACCACCACATCACCCACAAGTCCTCCTGTGGTTGCAAACAGCAGGTCCAGCAGAACACTTCCCTAGTTGGCTCAGTGACCAGCTGTGTCAGGAAGTTCTCCTCCACACACTTCAGGAACTGTTTCCCCTCGACTTGTATTTCAAGGAGACATCTGGTAAGTTGAAGTTCCCCCTGGGAGCAAGAGCTAGTGAATGTGAGACTTCTCCCAGCTACTTATAGAATATTTCATCTGCCTCTTCATCCTGCTTGGGTGGTCTGTAACAGACTCCTACCAGGATATCTGCCTTGTTTTCCTTCCCCCTGATTCTTACCCATAAATGTTCAACCCTGTTGTCACCAACATCAAGCTCTAAACAGTCTAAGCACTCCCTAACACACAGGGCTACCCCACTGCCTCCCCTTCCTCACCTATCCCTTCTGAATTGTTAATAGGCATATATATACGTGTTGACATCTCTGTGTGTGTATCTGTGTGCCTGCTGGGAACCCGGGCTCAGTCTCACCTCAGGTTGCACCTGGGGTTATGGAGCTGTGGCAGGATTCAGCAGCCCCGGGCAGGGACATGCTTCATTTACTTCCACAACCCCTGATCTTCTCTTGTTGAGTACATCCCTTGGAGATGCATGCATATCTTAATTTTTAGGTAGACAGAAAGCATCCCTTTACAAGTAATGAACTCACAAACCAAAACCCCGTATAAGAAGGTTTCTTCAAATCCTCAAATAGATGGAAAGTACTTGCGCTGAAGACAATAACAAGGTAAGGATTTGACACAAGTGTTTTTGAGTTTTGTCAAAATCTGCATGGACACCAGCTCTCCCTTGAGTTACTTAATGAAGTCTCCTGGGTCACAGAAGGGAAAAGAGCCACCATCTGCCATGTAGCTGGGAAAAGTGTCTTCTGGAAAGGCTAATTTGAGCGTTTTGTTTTTCAGATTCAGCCATCTAAACAAACATGCCTTTCATGTTGGTTTATACATTCACGCAAGACCAAAGTTAGAGCATCCCTTTATTGCATAAACATAAAGCAATTCCCAGCACCCATACATGTTCCCTAGCATTCTTCATACACCTGCATTCTTCACCATTTGTGATCCTGTGGAAACAGTCACTGCTTGTGGAGTGATTTAGCATCCCTTGACATAGGAACTCAGGTTTTTGCCCTGGCAATATTTTTTCCAGGCGACCCTGGAAAATAAACACATGATGTAATTTGAGGAGGTAAATAATGATTGAATTGCTTCTAAAATCAAACTTGGTTAGTCTTTGAGAGTATTGGGTAAAGAAAGCTGGGTGTGAAAGATATGAATCAATGAAAATTCTGATGAGCTCAATCCAGGGAGCTGGAGGAAAGGGGAAGGAAACAAAAGGGAGAGCTCTGGGAAGGGAGGGAAATGTAGGGATTAGAGCAGGTCCTGGGAGCCAGGACTCCTCAGTTCTCCTTTCAGCTCCAGAAGAAGGACTGTGCTAAACTTTACTAAATACAGATTCTCACCAATTGCTCCCCCGCCCCCACCAGCCAAAAGCAGGATTTTCTTTCATGCCTCTGCCCCCTCTTTCCCAGTGCCCACTGAAAATATCCTTACCAGGGTGTGAGGCCTCTAGCCTGTCCGGCAATCTTCTTGGCACACTGAATATCATCCGCAATGTTATCATCTTGTAATTCTGTAGAGAAGGGAGAAAAGGTCAGTATGGAGGAAAACAGAGTAGAGAGAGAGCAGGGATAGATGGGCAGAGAGAAAGGTGTTAATCAGGAAGGGCAGCTGGGATAATGGGGAGATGGATGAATAGGACACAAAGAGAGAAATGCCCAAAACAGCTGATAGGCAGATGTCATGGGCAGATCAAGGTGCTTTCACAGAGTGGATAAAGAAAGACTCTCTGTTCTGTCTCACCACTTACTTGAGCAATTGATACGGCAGGTATTGCTGGATCCATGGGTCCTTCCATCGTTACACCAGTACTTGCTGTTGATCTGAAAGATCCCGTAGTCCCTACTTGGACCATTGTCATTAAATGCTGTAGTTCTGTACCTGCTCTCATGTTCTACCAGGCAGACCCCTGTGGGAGGAAGAGACAACCCAGAGGAGGAACGTCAAATATGCTCAGGGTAAGTAAGAAGAAAGAGATGAAGGGATTAAGGATGAGTGAAGAGCTGGAGAAGTAATTAACCTGTTGATATTGTAAGTCTGACAAATGGATGGATAAACACTTGCAAAGATAAAGCTCTGAATGGCTACTTTTAGTGTAAGCAATAGAAGAGGGCAAGCAAGGGGATGAGGAAGAGAGATGATGAAGTCAAAGAAATGGAGGGACAGAATAGTCCTGTTGGAAGATTGCAAAGAAGATGAGAGGGTCAAGGGTGGTATAGGCAGAGAGGTGCAGCAGGAGCTTATTATACTCACAGTCAGCTATGGTTTTGCCCACAAAGCCCTCAAAGCCATGCTGACGAAGGATCTTCACCAATTCACATCGGGGGATGACTTTTGCCTGTGTGCCTGGCAGAGCCAGGCCAAGGAAGACGAGAAGAAAGCCAACGAGGAGCATTGATGTTCTCATAATGCAGTCTACAGCAAGGAAGTGCCGAAGTGACTTGAGCTCTCTGTCTGTCAGGACTGCCTTCAATGCCACCCTTTTATTCCTGCTACCCGGATGAGGACCAACGGGCCAAGCCAAGCATGTGCGGGAAGCGTGGGAGACCTTTACGATAATAATAAGTCAATAAGGAAGTGGGCCAAAAGCCAAAGACAATTTCTGGAGGGTGCCAGTACCTGTTTCACCAGTCCTGCCTGGATGGGGCATGTGCATGCCACAGACAATCCACCGGTTCCCAGTTTGATATTCCAAAAGCACAGAGTTACTCCAGCAAAGAAATTTAGACATAACATTGAGATCATGGTTATGGTTGCCATAGGAGTTGAGCTGGGATTTATCTATTAGCAAAGGCTGGGAAAACCCCAAGAGTCACTGTTAAAGTAATGTCAAAGACTGAGTTTACAATTAAATTACAGTTACCTATGTGTTAGGACCAGCCTTATGTTGATGCTATTGATGCAATTTGGAACTGTTCTATGATTTGAGGGCAGGATTGCTATAGAGATCCTTTTTGGGTAATCACAAGAACAGAAGTCACCTCAGGTTGCTCTAAATGAGGGTTTGGCTACACATGCGTTCATTTTAGGATACTGTAGTTACCAAAATCTGATGGTTGGGGCTACAGACACTTCATGGATCAAAGGCTGTAGTTACCTTGGGTTTTGTGGTGTAACCCCAGCAGGTTGCTAAGTCACTTGGTCTCTCCCCAGTGGTGGGTTGAGGGGGAGAATTTTAAGGGTAAAAGTGAGAAAACTTGTGGGTTCAGAAAAAGACAGGATAATAGATAAAGCAAAAGCTGTTCTCACAATCAAAGCAAAATAAAGAACTAATACACTGCTTTCCATCAGCAGGAAGATGCTCAGCCACCTTCAGGAAAGCAGGGCTTCGTCACATATAACAGTTGCTTGGGAAGGCAAGTGCCATCACTCCAAATGTCCTCCTGTTTCGTCTTTTTCCCTCAGCTTTTATTGCTGAGCATGGCGTCATATAGTATAGAATACCCCTTTGGCCAGGTGGGCTCAGCTGTCCCAGGGGTGTCCCCTCCCAGCTTCTTGTGCTCCCAACCCACGCGCTGGTGGGTCAGTGTGAGGAGCAGCAAGGCCTTGACTCTGTAAGCTCTGCTCAGCAGGAACTAAACCATCCCTGCGTTATCAACAATGTTTTCAGCACAAATCCAAAACACAACCGCATACAATCCACTATGAAGAAATTTAACTCTATCCCAGCCAAAAGCAATACAGGGGCTTACTGTTACCCTGGGTCTGGGAATGATGTTGTCCGAGAGGCTGGTCTAGGACGGAGGCTTCTCATGTACCATGTCTCAAGGTGTACTCAGTGGCATTAAGACTGGTAAAAAGTACCTTATGTCTGAGCTTACGAAAGGGCACACTAGTAGTTTAGAGGGCAGGACTGGGAACCATTCTGGCCCATGTTTGATCCCACTGTGGGAAGTAGGAGTTTAAAGCCTGGGGTTCTGGCATTCAGATACCGACTAAATTAGCCATATACAGCTTTTTAAGGCATTAGCGTTCTGGTTCATCATCATCTGCATCTCCAATGGCACATACATGGACATAGCATAACATCAAAGTGCTAGAACACCTTTAGCTGTAGATGCCTCAGAAGAAACTGTAACTTTCACCAAAATCTCATATTGCTGGTAGTATCTATTATTAAATGATACATGAGACACTTTCCAAAGTGGCTAGTGACTGTGGATGCCTCATTCTGGAGGTGTCTTCTTTCCTAATTTTTAACGCAGCACTACTTATAAAAAAATGCATCAATCTGAAGAGTTTCCTCATGAAGGAACTGATACCTCTGGCCAAACTCAACCTAGAGATGTGTTTCTCTCAAAAGCAGCTGTTATGGGGTGTTGGAACAGCAGTTGTATGATAAAGGAAGGTGAATACTAACGTTGACCATCTGGACCAATAATACTAACATGAATAAATTACAGGAATTCGTCAAAACATAAAGGGCCTTTGATAGGTTATACAGAAGTATGTTTTTTATGAGTGTAAGGAGTGATAGCCCAGGCCAGTGAGAATGATATCTCGGCTTGGAAAACCGCCCCCATATCTGTGATGTGTGAATGTTGGGTCTGGGCCTGTGTGTTTGGAATAATGTTTTTGTTTAATGTTTAATATGCTGTTTATTGACATCTATAAGAAATTGCAAAAGGTAAATGGGGCTGAGGAGCTCAGCCAGTTGGAATTGCATATAAAGTGTATAATAGCGGGAATGAAAAAAAGAGGCAAAAAGAACCCAGGCCTGTGCTGTACAGCTAGAAAATAAATTTCAGGCCTGTGTCAATCTGCGAGATAAACTCAGCTCATTTAACCAAGGAGTCTGCCAGGGACTGGCAGCTCCCACTTGGCACCAGCGATTACACCACCTGCATGGCCTTGCCTGTATGTAAACTGCAGCAAGAAGACCAAAAAAAGAAAAAAAATAGAAAAAGCTGTCTGCCCACAGCTAAAGAAGCAAAAGGGAGGGTTTCTCCACCGCCCAGCCCCTCTGCTGCAGTGATGTTGCTTCTAGAGAACTGTAATACTGAATGGAGCAGTCTGAGGGTGAAATTTAAGCACCTCCTTAGCAGATCGTAGTGCCAATGAAGTTGGGAAATTGAACCAAAATATTTTAAATAGACTTATTCAGCGGTAAGTAGTTGTAAGAGACTTCTTAGTATATCCACCATGCTAGTTCTTGGGGTCAAGGGAAAGAAGTAAAGGCCATTTTTGAAACCAATGGAAGGCCAAATTTGGAACAAAGTTTTAACACATGAATTCTTGTATTTGCCAGAAAGCCCTATACCTCTCTTAGGTCAAGATTTGTTAAGTAAATTGTAAGCTCAAATAACGTTTTCTGAGAATTCTGGTTAGTTGCATGTCCCACAAGAAGATGTTTGGATGGTGCAGATCTGCTTGCTGCAAGTGAGAAATATCAAGGAAATTTTGGATGCTGTATTTCCACTAGTATGGGCAGATGAAGTATCTGGTAAAGCAAACACTACACTGATAGAACTGAGACAGAACTGAAACAACACTTCAATCCAGTAAGGAAAAACAATATCCATAAACATGAAAGCCGAAACGGGGTTAGAGACTTCGATGAACAAGTTTATGACAACCTTTCAGGATGACTGCATTTGATTACACTTGGAGATTTGTCTTTTTATAGCTACAACACAGAGGCAACCTGTGGCTGTTGTAGGACAATATGATGAGAAAGCAAACAGATTGATATATTTGGAATGGATTTTTTTTTTCCCAATTCTTCCTGTAAAACTATTACTCAGCTTCTAAAATTGTTACTCTGATAAAAAAAGATAGGGAGCAGATTCAGGTCTTAACAGGCCAGGATCCTTCTGTCATATATGTACCATTTGTGAAATCTAATTTTAATTTTTTTATTCACAATCTATGTCTTTGCAAATTTCACTGGCCGATTTTCTTAACAGCATAGCTTTTGGCAGATTTGCTGCAGAACCTAAATGTCTTTGATACCAGGCCAAACTCAACCTAGAGATGTGTTTCTCCCAAAAGCAGCTGTTATGGGGTGTGGGAATGGCAGTTGTATGGTAAAGGAAGATGAATACTAACGTTGACCATCTGGACCAGCAATACTGACATGATTGATTTACAGGAATTCGTCAGAACATAAAGGGTCTTTGATAGGTTATACAGAAGTATGTTTTTTATGAGTGTAAGGAGTGATAGCCCAGGCCAGTGAGAATGATATCTTGGGTCAGAAAACTGCCCCCATATGTGTGATGTGTGAATGTTGGGCCTGGGTCTGTGTGTTTGGAATAACATCTCTTGAAAAAAGCATCCTGTTTAACCTCTTGGTCCAGGCCCATATCTGTAAAGCTATAAATTGAGACAGGCTAATTAAAGAGAGCTCAACTCGGCTCTGCCTGGCTCTGCTCTCGCTGCTAACAAGAATTCTGTGTCTGTGTCTCTGTCTGTGTCTCTGTGTCTCTGTATGCCTCACTCTCATCGCCGCAATGGGATGTAGGACACATTCTCATGGTGATGAAGCAGTCTCCTCCTGCGCATAATTACACTACCTATTTGCTTCCTTTTTGGAGAGAATCGTAGTCCCACAGACATTCCTGGTAAATGTGGAGGGGAAGAGGACAAGTCTTAGAGCTGGCTGGAGATGGCCTTCCAGATCAGTTCCTGACTGATACTGGACCATGGCTCATCTGAACCTAAAGAAGTCTGAAGATGGCACAGTGAGGAGGAAACTGCCAAAAGATGGGTCTGTACATCCCAGAGCACCTCCCTTAGAATCATGGAATCGTTTAGGTCGGAAAAGACCTTTAAGAGCATCAAGTCCAACTGTTAACCTAAAACTACCAAGACCACCACTAAACCATGTCTCTAAGCACCACATCTACACATCTTTAACACATCTTCAGGGATGGTGACTCAGCCACTTCCCTGGCCAGTGTGTTCCAATGCTTGACAACACTTTTGGTGAAGAGGTTTTTCCTGATATCCGATCTATACCTCCCCTGGCACAACTTGAGTATGTTTCCTCTCATCCTGTCGCTTGGGAGAAGAAACTGATAGCCTCCTCGCTACAACCTTGCATACAGGGAGGTGCCAGGACAGTGTCAGATAAGAATTTATTTAGGTACTGGGAATTCAATTGTGCATGAGTGTACAGGAATTAAAATTATTATAGGATCATTGTGGTAGAACATCTCCTTCATATGGGCAGGTGTGAAACACTGATTGTATTTATGTCCCCAGCAAAAGCTGAGAAGCAAGGATAATGCATTAGAGAGTTTGGCAGTTTACAATTCTGTTTATTTCTGTGTGTGAGAAGCTGATGAGAAATTACCATTCCAACTGTGTTCACATCCTGAGCTTTTGACCATCAAGGCAGGGATCCAAAGGTCCCATTGCAGTCACTTCTGTGGCACTCAGTGCCATTTGCATTGAAAAGCAAACTTCCCATTGGGCTGGAGACACGGAGAGAGACAGAATAGGATTCAATCACCAGAATGCGTGT